>NC_047670.1:22178045-22514295 GCF_011762505.2 Arvicanthis niloticus | reverse complement strand
ATTTATACAGATAACTAACATTTTCAACAAGCTATAATTACTTAAGTGTTCTGGTGTCAGCGTTAAAATCAACAAATGATAATGCAACTGGATCTAAAATTCAGGACTTGAGATCAATATGAGAAGTTTTTATTCACATATTCAACTCCTAAAGACAGAAGCACGTCTGACATCTATATCTGGATGAAATTCTGCTGGTTTAACTGTTAACTGATTAGCATGGTTTAATTAGCAATTTACAAGCCGTTGCAATTCTGTATATAATCGAGTTTTAGGTTTAACTCATCCCAAGGAAAAAAGAACTTTAAAGTCACAAGTGTGAAGCCTCATTGATTTCTTAAGAGGCTACACAGATTCCACATAACATTACAATTGAACAGGGAAGAGCATCAGCACAGGAAGATGAGATGGAGTGCTGTGGACACTGAAGTCTGAATGCCATGTGACCATTGCACTCATGAACACACGGCAGCTGTGGTTACATGCACAACCAACCAAACACACAAAAAAGACATGCTAATAGGAAGGATATTAGTTGAGAATAAGAAAGGGATCAGTGGAAGTGGAAAGAGAGAGAGAGAGAGAGAGAGAGAGAGAGAGAGAGAGGAGCTGAATGATCACAATACATTGCATAAAAGTGTCAACATTTTTGTTATAAATCACTTTATGTTTTACAGTAGTCTCAAGGTATTTTTCCATTTGCTGAGATGTGGGTCTGAGAATTTGCAGTGCACCCCCTGCAGTGATCTCACTTTGATCTATGCATCAGAGCTTCTGGGACCAACCCTTTGATGTCTCTCTGCATGGTGCAGTATGGAGGCCTGAGTAATTGTCAACTGCTAGCATTATATATATACTTAAAAAACATTTTTAACTATTTTGAGGACAAGGTCTGTAATATCTGACCAAGTAGAGTCTCCTTAGAGTGAATGGGTTTCAGAAAATGAAGTTGAGACAAAGAAAGATAAGTCTGTAAAGGAAGACTTTCCTCTACATCAAAGAAAAAATTGATCTCAATAGGACCCCAGAAATAACAGAAAATTCTCAAGAGATTAGCCATTCCCAATGCTCTAAGTTACACTGTCAGATCTATTAACCCATTCTGAAAATCTGGGAATACCACATAAAGGAATGTCTTAAATATTTGAAAGGTGGAGTTCTAGTAAAATAAACCATTTTAGGAGTATTTTAACATGATAACGCACCTTACCTGGAGAAAAATTGCAGTGATACCTTGATATAAATGGAAGAAAAATAACACAGCCTTAGATAGAAAATCAAGTTCCAAGAAGGCTATTGATATATCTTGCTGCCAGTTATAATGCTACCATGACTGCTGAAGTCCAGAATTCACTTCTCTGTGGTGTCCCTTCTCATAGTAATGATGTTACCATTGTTATTCTTCCTTCCTTCCTTCCTTCCTTCCTTCCTTCCTTCCTTCCTTTCTTCCTTCCTTCTCTTTCTTTCTTTCTTTCTTTCTTTCTTTCTTTCTTTCTTTCTTTTTTTCTTCCCTTTTCTTTCTTTCTGTCTGTCTGTCTGCCTTTCTCTCTCTCTCTCTCTTTCTTTCTTTCTTTTTTCTTCCCTTTTCTTTCTTTCTGTCTGTCTGTCTGCCTTTCTCTCTCTCTCTCTCTCTCTCTCTCTCTTTCTTTCTTTCTTTCTTTCTTTCTTCCCTTTTCTTTCTTTCTTTCTTTCTTTTTTTCTTTCTTTCTTTCTGGAATGACAAATGTACAGTTGTGCACTTAGTTCCCACAACACACTGTAAGATCCCTTCACCAAGATGGTTTCCGGTCCCAGAAAATTAGCAATGCTCAAAAACCATCCACAAAGACAGGTACAACCATATTTTTTATTCATTGTTTTGCACATATTTTCTTCCTCTCTGTCATTCTCAAAATACAGTCACCACAAGTGATGAGGGCATATCTCTTTGACTAAGTATTGTATCTTCAAGGTCTAGAGTAATTTTTGCAGTAAATATTCAGACTTGTAGCTGCCAGTGGCTATGGTAACCGTGTTCACCTGAGAGGAAGGCTGGGAATGAAAGGGGAATGGAGGGTGAGAAGAGATGAGGCCAAGACAAAATTCTCTGATCAAGGCCCCAAGTTTAATATTTTGCTTTCACATATAAAGGGTAAGCCCCACCCCACAGAGTCTCTTCTTGGTTCAGCCCAGGGGCTGGGTAAGGAGAAGTAGCAAGGTATAAAGGCAAGCTCACCAGGCAGTCCATTTTTCTTAGCTCCTGTAACAGACTGCAGGGAGCCAAGACCCTCAATGCAATGCATCCCATGTCCTATTGTTTGGTTTCTTGTGGTAAACAGTGTTTGGGCATGCTCAGGCTGGCAGGCTGGCAGGCTGGGGGAAGGGCACACAGATTAGGTGATGAAAGGCTGGTGGAATTATATCCTGCTTCTTACAAGATCAGATGACACATGGTGACAAAGAAAGTTTCAAAACTTGGCTTGTCTGACTTCAAAAAATGTTTTAAGTAACTTCTATAGATTGATTACTAAAATACTTGTGGTACCTTAAATTTATCAGTGAGTCAATCAATGAATATCAAATGATCTAACTTAATACAGAGACAGATAAGGTGTCCTAGGATTTAGGCATGACTTTTGTATTTATATAGTCTTGAGATTGGAAAGTTTGGAATGCTTAGAATACTCAGTTTTTAGTCTTAATAGTATTCTATAAAATACACACACACACACACACACACACACACAAGTATGTATGATGAACTTTTATAAAGTCCTCTAAGACTAGCCTGGTAGCACAAACGTCATCAATCAGACCCTCTTGCTTTGATTTCTAACTCATAACTGTCAGCAACCAAAGCATGGGGACCACAGATCTCCCTGGAGACATTCATAAAAACTTCTGAAGACCCCCAAACTCGGGAGACCCTTCCTCAAGTCTCAGGAAATCACGACCACCCAAAGATCACAAGAAACCATACATGGATGCAATCTGCAGAGGTTTATTGGGGAGAGTTGGCTAGCCAAGGGTCAAAATTCTGTTCCTGCGTGGAACAGAACTGCTTGTCCAACGCAGGAACAGAATTTTGACCAAAGGCCAGCAAGCTGAGGGGGTTTTTTATAGCATGGGGTGGGGAAAGGAAGGCATTTTTGCGTGGTTACACATGATTGGTTGTTTTACAAATTTTGAACATAGCACTGGGAAGACCAAGGGAAGGAGGGGTAACCAAGAACAGTGGAACATTTCAGAGGAATCTAGCCCAAATGATCCAGAGTCATGTGAAAATCACTCTGCACACTCATTCTTCTCAAAAATGTAGTTCTACCACATCACTGTGCCCCACCCTGCCATTTAGCAACTATTTCAGATTAACTATTTTTCTTCCCTGAGGCTTGAGGAATGTTAATCTAGCAAGTGTCCTCTGATTCAGGGATAATGTCCTCCACCCGGAATGTGTCCCTGGGCAGTGAAAATCTTACATTCAGTTCCGCTTTCTGGAACTTACATTCTTTTGCTCAGATCTAAGGGCAAAGAAAAAGCATATATATATATATATATATATATATATATATATATATATATATAAAATTTTTCACTCTACACTTCCTGTTCTTTGAAAAGCAAACATGTTAAACTACTGGTTAGTTTTTAGATTGTAGGCTTGAGAAAAACTAGAGTCATTTTGGAAGAGGGAATGTCAACTGAGAAAATACCCCAACTCCAGATCTATCTGGTGACTATACTATGACATATTTTCTTAATAGCCAATTGATGTGTGTGGGCCCAGCCCACAAGGGCAGGTAGTCTTGGATGAATAGTTCTGGGAGGTATAAATAAGCAGGCTGAGCCAGCCACTAATCAGCACTCCTCCACTGACTCTCCTTCACTTGCTGTCTCCAGGTTCTTGTCTTGAGCTCCCACCCCAACTTCTCTCAGTAAAGTGTTTCTATGTGAAGATTCAAGGTGAGACTAATCCTTTCCTCCACAAGTTGCTTTTTGGCCACAATGTTTTATTACAGCAAGAGAAACTCTAAGACAGGCACCATCAAATTTACCACCCAAGTATAGACACATAGTCTTCCCATTATTAAGTATTCTTTGAGTTTTGAAGTCAATAAGTTAGTGACTAAGTCAATATTCCAGGAACAGAAATGTGTAGAAAGAAAGGGATGATTGTAGGAAAAAAACAAAAAACAAAAAACAAAAAAAAAACCCTCATCAATTATATTCTTGATAAGTGAAAGACTAAGATGAGAGAAATTGTGATTGGGTTGGGATTTAAAAACCATAATGGGCACATTTTTCAGAAGTTACAAAACAGATTTATCCATTGTCAGAAGTTACAAAACAGATTTAACAGAAAGAAGGAAGGGTAGTTTGGAGAAAAGATGATGAGTTCAATTTACAGAATATTGAACTTTGGAGATTAAATCACATGCAGATGGAAATATCTACAGACTACTTGAAAATGTTACAGAGTGGGTTTGAAGGTGAAATCATGAAAGTTATAAGTTTCAATGTTCTTTGCATTTAGTAAGAAATTATGGTTACAAAGGCAGATTCACTTCACTCCTTGGTAGCGGAAGGAGCCATGAATGAGGTTCACACAGAAAATAGCTGCTGGGGGAAAATGGCACAACAAAGAAACTAATGTTCAAACATGAATTGGAGAAAAGGGAAGCCTTAGGGCAGAAATGATGGAAGCATTGAAAGCTAAAAATAATTTTGTTAAGACGTCTGTGCCAGTGCTGTAAACTTAGACAAACAGCAGAATAAAGTAAGGAACATCCACTTCACATGGGGGAGATAGGGAAAAGATACCATCAATGTTTTAACAGCAAATCTGATCATTGCCATTGTATACAAACTATAGGTTTTTTTTTTTAATTTTTTTCCTTAAAGAATTTTGAGTAGCAAATATTATATAATTATTTAAGCTTAATGTTTATGTGTTGACAGGATATACATTTAAGTGAGAAAAACAAGATATCAGGTGTACCAGTATCCACTGGAAAGTCTAGGCATAGATTAGAGTCTTGCTGGTAATATAATGTGGTATAATATTTTCTTTATCCATGAACATACATATCTGTTAATCTTCAGCTTCAAGAATATAATGCAGCAATGTATGGTCAATGCATTTTTTACTTGATATTTTATGCATAACACAACCAAATATAGGGTCTTCCCTAGCCTTTATACTTATCTTTAATTAAGGAACACGGCAATGACATATGTCTTTTATTTATTACTAATTTGTATTAGAGTCTAAAGGCAATTTAGTTTTTCATTATGTCATAGAGCAAAATGGGCTATTTTAAAATTTGGAGTCAAGATGCTTTATACAGCAGTTTATGTACTTTGAATTTATTATTCAAGATGTATGTAAAAGTAAGTTGTTTTGAATACATTATGATTGAGAGATCTTACTATTCATGTATATTTACTGAATGAACCACTAAAGGATGTGTACCAGCAAAAGTAATTCACTTAAAAAGGGCTGTATGCATAAAAGCAAAGATAAATAAATTAAGAAACATGAGCAACTGTAAGTAGCATAAATGAATAAAAATTTAAGATTTAAAATAAAACATAACTAAAGAGAATAGAAAGTATCTTTTAAAAAAACAGAAAAATGAGGGGAATAGCTGGAGTATTTTAAGATTCCTTTTAAAGAGGGCAAAGTAAAAGTATAAGCAAAATTAAGATACAATGAAGTGGATTTTAATAAATATCATGGGTAGTTTCCTTTATAGCTTTTCTTTTTAATTAAAAATAGAATGTTAGAGAGGCTCCAGAGAGTCTGTGGGGTTGACCCTAGTTGAGACTCCTACCAATAGTGGGAATGATGACTGAAGTGGCCACCTCCCATAGCCAGAGAGGAATTCCAGTAGTGAAATGGAGACATCAACCCATCCACAAAACCTTCAACCCCAAATTAGTCCTGCCTAAAAGATGTACAGAGATAAAGATTGAGGAGAGATTGGGGAGGAACTTCCAACCAATGTGTGCACAACTTGAGACCCATCCAATGTAAGAGAGACAACCATTGACACTATTAATAATACTTCGTTATGCTTGCAGACAGGAGTTTATTTAGCATATCTATCTCCTGAGAGGCTTCATCCAGCAGGGGAAGAAAACAGATGCAGAAACCCACAGCCAAAGATCAGGGAGTGCTTGAGGAAGAGTTGTAGAAAAGTAGAGGACAAAACTAAATGAGCTGGAGAAGTCAAACACACCCCAAGACCTACAGAGTCAACTAACCTGCACCCATGGAGACTCACAGAGACTGAACCACCAAATAAAGAGCATGCAAGAGCTTGATATAGGGTCCCTACACATTTGTATTAGATGTTCAGCTTAGTCTCCATGTGCATCCCAAAACAATTGGAACAGAGGCTGTCTCTGACTCTGTTGCCTGACATTGGATCCCTTTCCCCTGGCTGGACTGCCTACTTGTGCCTCAGTGGGAGAGAATGCACTTAGTCCCGCTGAAACTGGATGAAACTCGCCTATCATGAGGTGGCATCCAAGTGGGGATTGGAGGTAATGGGGGAAGAGATTTGTAAGGGTGGGACTGGGAGGAGAGAAGGAATGGGGCCCTGATCAGGATGTAAAGTAAATAAATAAATAGATTAATAAAAACCATTTAGAAGCCTTAGAATTCAAGGGGTTTTTTTCCCCAAAGGTGAACCTCTTCATACTCATTTTTAATTAAAGTCTTAAATATTTTTAAAAAGGAAAATAGATTATTCTCTCACACAATATGTCACAAACAGTCTCATCTCTCTCTGTTTCTAGCTATCCCCACCTCTTCTCTCCCCCATAACCACTTCCATTCCATTTCCTCTTCAGAAAAGAGCAGGCCTCAAAGAGACAGCAGTCAAATAGGACAAAACAAGATACATTAAGACAAGGAAAAAAAAAAAACAAAAAATCTTCATATCCAGGCTGGATAAGGCAACTCAGTAGCAGGATTTATATCTGTGCCTTCAACTGGATTCCATTAATCAATGGTCTATTTTTATGCCAATACCATGCAGAACTTATTATTATAGCTCTGTAATACAACTTTGAAATCAAGGATGGTAATATCTCCAGAAGTTCTTTTATTGTTCAGGATTACTTTAGTTATCCTGGGATATTTGTTTATTCATATGAAGTTAATAATTTTCCTTTCAAAGTCTATAAAGCTGTGTTGAAATTTGCTGAAGATTACATTAATCTGTAAATTGTTTTTGGCCAGTTTTACTGTTAATCCTACCCATCCATGAACATGGGAAATATTTCTGTCTTCTGATATCTTCTTCAATTTCTTTAACAACTTAAAAGATTTTATTATACAAGTCTTTTATTTGCTTGGTTAGAGTTACCCTAAGATATTTTATATTTTTTGTGGCTACTGTAAAGGGTTTTGTTTTCCTGATTTCTTTCTCAGTCTATTTTTTTATTTGTAAATTGGAGGTCTACAGATTTTTTTATTTGATATTGTATCTAGCCACTTTTCTAAAAGTATTTATCAGTTGTTGGAGTTTCCTAGTAGATTTTTAGGGTCACTTATGTGTACTATTGTATCATATTTAAATAAGAATTCTTTGGCTTTCTCCTTTTCAACTTGTGTCCTCATGATCTCCTTCAGTTATTTTATTGTTTTAGCTAAAACTTCAATTATTATGTTGAATAGAGAGAGAGGGGATAACTTGATTTTAGTGGAAAAGCTTTGAGTTTCTTTCAATTATATTTGATGTTGTCTATAGGCTTGAAGTAAATTGCATTTATTATGTTTAAGTATGTACTTTGTATTCCTAATCTCTCCAAGACTTTTTATCATAAAGGGGTGTTAGAATTTATCACAAAACTTTTCTGCATCTAATGAAATGATCATGTGCATTTTTTCTTTCAGTTTGTTTATACAATGAATTATATTTACTAATTTTCATATGTTGAACTGAAGACCCTCAAACTTGGGAGATGCTTACTCAAGTCTCGGAAAATTACGGCCACCCAAAATTCGCAATCAGCAGAGGTTTATTAGGGAGAGTTGGCTAGCCAAGGTCAATTTGGTTCACTCAGGAAGGAGTTGAATTGAGAAAGCCAGTCAGTCTGAGAAGGGTTTTTAAAGGGGAAAACGACAAACCTGGAAAGTGAGGAGGGGGTGAAAGGTTGCTAAGGAAATATAACATAAAAATTGCGGAGAATTCCAGAGGAACGCAACCTAAGTGAATCAGGGTCATGTGGAAAACACTCTGTATACCCATTTCTATCAAAATATGGTCTTGTCATGTCACTTGCTCAACAATTTCTCAGTTGGTGCCCTATCACTTGCCCTGTCATTGTAGTTACTAGCTTCCCAATCCCACCTAGATGACTTGCATCCTTTTTTTTTTTTTTTTTTTTTTTTTTTTTTTTTTTTTTTTTTTTTTTTTTTTTGTCAGGAATGTGTCTTCCTGCTTTGGGCCTTCCCCACCCACAGGTGGGTTCTTTTCCCTGAGGCTTGAGGAATGTTAATTCAGCAAGTGTTCTCTGACTCAGGGATAATGTACTCTTACTGGAATGTATCCTGGGACAGTGAAGGCCCAAAATCTTACATTCAGTTCCTCTTTCTGGAACCTGCATTCTTTTGCTCAGGTCTAGGGGTAAAGAAAAAGCCTGTATATATTTTATAAAATGGTCTTTATAATTTTTCATTCTACAAAACCATCTCTGAATCTTTGGAATAAATTCTATCTGATTATGGGTGATGATTTTTTTTTGATGTGTTCTTGAATTTGGTTTGCAAGTAATTTATTGAGTATGTTTTCATCAGTGTGCATGAAGAAAATTGGTCTGTAATTCTTTGTTGAATCTTTGTTGTGCTTTGGGTTTAGGATAACTGTGACCTCATAAAATGAATTTTGCAATGTTCCTTCTGCTTCTATTTTGTGAAACAATTTGGGGACTGTTGATATTTGTTCTTCTTTGAAAGACTGGTAGAATTCTGTGCTAGTCCTGGGATCTTATTAGTTGGGAACCTTTTAATGTCTGCCATTGTTTCACTAGGAGTTATAGGTCTATTTAAATTGTTTGTCTGATGCCAAGTGGTATTCTTTCATTAGTTCTTTTTTTGTTTTGTTTTTAGATTTTCTAATTTGGGGGAGTATATTTTTTTTAAAGTATGTTCTTATGATTGTCTAAATTTCCTCAGTATCTGTTGTTATATTACTCTCTTTGTTTCGTATTTTATTCATTTGGATATTCCTTCTCCAATTTTTAGTTAGTTTGGATAAAAGTTTGTCTGCTTTGTTGATTTTCTTAAAGAACCAACTCTATGTTTCAATTCTTTTTATTGTTTTCTTTGTTTCTATTTTACCGATTTTAGCCCCCAATTTGATAATTTCTTGCTGTCTACTACTCTTCCATGTGCTTATTTCATTTTGTTCTAGAACCTTCAGGTGTATTGTTAGGTTGTAGTATGAATGCTATTCATTTTTAAAATTAAAGTACCTAGTGCTATAAACTGTCTTCTTAGCACCCATTTTATTATGTTGCATAAGTTTTGGGTTTTAGAGGTTCCATTGAGAATTCAATTGTAATTCTAACCTTTATATGTTACTTGGTCTTTTTCTTTTGTAGCTTTTAATACTCTTTCTTTGTTTTTTATGTTTAGTGGTTTGATTATCATGTGGCAAAAGAAAATTTTTTTGGTTCAATTTATCTGGTGTTCTATAAGCTTCTTATACCTTTATAGAAATCTCTTTCTTTAGGTTAGAAATTTTTTTCTTTTATAAATATTTTGATATATTTTCTGGCCCTTTGAACTGTGATTTTTCTTTTTCTGTTCTTATTATTATTTGGTCTTTTAGTAATATACAAGTTTTCCTGATCAGATAGGCTGACTCCATAACAGAGTTTAAATTGGCAATTTAGGAGACTAGTCCTAAGTATTTGTTTCCAATAACTGGGCAAGTCCAGGCAGACCCAGGCAAGTCATGTACTAAAACAAAACAAAACAAAACAAAACAAAACAAAACAAAACAGCAACAACAAAACTAAAGCTTCAGGCAGGTAATCAGAAACTGCCCAGTCATCTGAAGTCACACCCCCACCTGTCCTGAGGCAAGGGCAATGGGTCAGCAACAATTTCCAGACTTCCCCAGCAACAGATTCCAGTCCCCATGCCACAGTAATGGTTCTAGAATGTCCCTAGAAATGTAGCCAACAGGTTAAGAAAAGGTCACCTACCCCAGAATTTTCCTAATGTGCATTAAATTGAGTCTGAGAGCAGATTTGGTTGTCTCCATCTTGGAATGAGACACACCTCCCTCCCTGTTGCGGCCCGAGCTGCCCCCATTGGGGGCCAAAATGTTGTGGACTGTTCTGTTGATGTTGGAACCCACACTGCCAAAAGCCTTGGGGACTAACTTCTTAGTCCACACTGCCCCAAGCTGCTCATGTCTGCAAGTCGGGGTTCAGCAAGAGAGAGAGAGTGAGGACAGACTCAAGGAATGGAGACATGACAGAGTGTGATTCAATCCCGTTTATTCTTCAGTCTCTCTTCCTAGTCCAAGTCCCAAGTCTTGAATTCCTAGTCCCTAGTTCCAAGTTTCCAGTTCCAAGTTACTTCTTCCAAGTGCTGGCTACCTAATGCCTAGTAACTAACTCCAAGTTGTACTCTCTAACCTAATTCTTAGTTCCAAGTTATACTCCAAGTTGTACTCTCTAACCTAATTCCTAGTTCCAAGTTGTACTGTCCTAATGCCTAATTCCCACTAAATAACTCACTCCAAGTTGTTCTCTCTAACCTAATTCCTAGTTCCAAGTTCGACTTCCGAGTGCCTAATAATCTGTTTCCTACTCCAAGTTGTACTCTCTGAAGTGTCTGATTCTCTGTTCTTTCAAATTGTTCTGAACTCTCCTGTCTGCCTCTCGCCTTTTATATGTCTCACTTCTAAGCCAAGCCTCTAAGTCACGCCTTTAATCATGCCCTTAGGTCTTGTCTCTAAATCTGATCTCTAAGTCATACCCTTAAGTCACACACCTTTAAGTCTCACACACCCAAGGGAAAATCCTAGGTATCTAAACCAAGATGTTATCAGAGTGAGCTCAGCTGTTGTAGGCTGATGTAATGAAGTCTCTTTTCAGGGTATATGGCTCAAGATGGCTGCAAGGATGATAACCACCTTCTGTCGGCTCCACACACCTCCCCATTCCCCACCCACATACTGTAAGGCCCCCATGAAGGGAGGACCTCACCCAAGACTCAGGAGTTCTCGGCCACCCAGTAACTCACAAAAGACCTAACTTGATGCAATCAGCAAGAGGTATTTTTTAACCCTCTCAATACATGCTGGACTTCTGAAGAATAAAATGCTCTTTGCTTTTGCATGCTATTTGAGTTGGGCATATAATTCTCCTGCAAACCAGGGACCCTCTCATATCCAGGTTTCCCCCAGTTTGTGTTTTCTTTATTGCTTGTATCTCCCTTTTCGGGTCTTGAACATATTTGTTTCCGTCAATTGTTTGTTTCTTGGTTTTTTAAAGAAATATTGTTCTTTTTTTTTTGGCTTAATTTGAGAGTGTAAGACACCCTCCCACCCCTCACGAAGGGAGGACCTCCCTCAAGCCTCAGGAATTCACGGCCACCCAATAACTCACAAGACACCATTCTTGATGCAACAGCAAGAGGTATATTTCAGGATCAGTCAACTGATGGTCAATTTGTAACCCATGCAGGGGCAGAGGAATTGACAAGACAGCTTGGTCAGGGGAGGTCTTATGTAGGGGAACCTACAAATGGGGAGGTAGAGGGGGTGAAGGGGTAACCAAGGAAACATAACATAAAAACAGTGGAAAGTCAGCTAGTTCCTGGAACCACCCAGATGACTTGCATCTTTCTTTGTGGTCAGGAATGTATCTTCCTGCTTAGGGCTTTTCCCACCCACAGGTGGGTTCTCTTCCCTGAGGTCTGAGGAATGTTAATTAGACCCTCCCTTCCTCTCTTGAATGTTAATCCAGCAAGTGTCCTCTGACTCAAGGGTAATGTACCTCTCCCAGAATGTGGAATGTATCCCAGGGCAGTGAAGGCCTGAAATCTTACATTTAGTTCTGCTTTTTGGAACTAGTGAACCTGTATTCTTTTGCTCAGGTCTAGGGGTCATAAAAACTTTCTATATTTTTCATAAGTTTTTTTTATATCTTTCAAGAGATTTGTTCATTTATTTCTATATTGAATATTTTGGATCTGTTGTGGTGGGACAGCTGGGTTCTGGTGGAGACATACTGCTCTGGTGGTTACTAATTGTGTTCTTATGTTGGCATCTAGGCATCTGAAGGAGGGATTATTATAGATACAGTTGCTGATCTTTGGGTTTATCTTGCTTGGGTAAGAGTTTCCTCCCTTGTTCCTGTTTTCTCTCTAGATTTTCAAAGAATGTGTTAGTTGAGTATATTCTGTTTTACTGTTTAATAGGCTGCTGTGTTCATGGGAGAAAGCTAGTTATGTGACAGGCTTGGCTTATGGTTGAGCAGGGAGTGTCCTCTGGAGTTGGGGCCTGAATCATAGCTTCAAGTCTGAAAAAGAAGGGTAGGGGCATGGGGAGATATGATCTGTGGGATCTAATTTTAGGCATGCACAGCAGAGAGGAGAAGTTGCAGCTCGTGTTCTGTCTCTCAATATATCAGGATAGAGTCAGCATGTCTATTATCCAAATTCTTTAAGATGCCATAGTTTTTACATCAGATGGACAAATGGAAGATGAGTGGTCATGTGGCCAGTACTTGCTATTCATCTATAATCCCATTCATCATCAAGTTCATAAAGCCCTCCAGTGAAATACTCAGATGTACTGGCTCATTCTGAAATAATAATTGTTTCAATCCTCTTGTTTTCATGACATGACTTTGCTTGATGAGTCAAATAAAGGTCATCTTGCCACATAGACTATTGCAAATTTGTGTACACTTAAATGTATGATATAAATATATCTTATCATGTTTGGACAACAAGAGAGAACAAATGCCTAGATTATAGCTAGCTGGCATAGTCTAGGACAGTGATATTATCTTCTTTTTGAGTTAATAGAAAAAGAGATGAAGGGGGAAAAGCAAATTCTTTGGGTGACAATGCTTAGCTGTTGTTCTCAATCATGATGTGTATCTCATATCTTGGCTGTACATGCTCTGTTTATAATTGAACACTGATGTCCTTGCTGAATCATTGAGAAAATTGAACCAGAAACCACCATGAAAGAAGGAATCTGTGCAGAAATGTTTCTCATGAGATGACAGATCCTCTAGCTTCTACACAGTACAACATTTCAAAAGAAAAGGATATTAGTGAAGGAAATTTCTGTGAAGGACTTTTAATATAAAAAGAGGTTAGAGCAGACTTTCAAATTCTGGGTGTTGAGATGTCTCCAATCCCAAAATTTAGATCAAGACTTTTCAAGGTGGTTTTTTAAAAAAAAACCAAAGACCATGGCTTTTTCTTTTGCCTCCACCACACAAGCAGAGATACCTCATAGTCTGAGGACAAATAGACTTCAAGAGTAAAGAACAAATGCTATCTGTGCCCCAAATACCCCTTTACATGTGATACTTTTCCCCTGGTACTTTAGAAAGAGTTTTAATATTTCTTATTTATTTTTACTTTATAGCACTGTTGCAGAATTACTAAATTTATTTTTCTCAAGTTGCAAGGAATGAGTCATAAAATCAATGACTTACACTTGACTCTCAAGAATTTCTACCATCAAGCACTAGCAGTAAATTAAATTATTCTAATATTTTCTTGAGGTAAGAAGGTGTTTTCTTGAGGTAAGAAGAAGATTGCTTCGGCTTTTAAGTAAAACTGGAGTCAATTTAAATGTAAGATGTCTGATTACATATAATGCAAGATTACTCAGAAACAAGTATGTATGAAGCTACTATCTGAAAGTTGGAAAATTCACTTTGTCCTTCAGGAATAAGTATAGGTGAATAACTTCCCTTGTACATTGCTTCAAAACAAATTTATTTTGCTGAACACCAGGAACATTCTGCTAAGGGTAGGAAAAAACAGAATGTTCTAACTGAAAACAAAGCAAAACAACCCTCTCCATGGAACTCAAGAGGTTCAATGGTCTAAACATCGAGACTTGAAGATATATTTTCTTTCTGGGAGTGACTCAAAAATCAGATAGTACATAGTGAACTTTGAATCATACCATAATGCTTTTGCTGGCAGTCCCATTTGATATTTCCTCTTTACTCATACTGAGAATATAAATTCTCCATTAAGGGAGAGTTGATGTGATCTTTATTTCAGAAATAGGTTCCTGGGTTACTCTATCATCAACTTTCCATATTAAATTCCTGTCTATGTACTTCAAGAAATCTATATAGTTTTCTTTAGAGAATTAGAAAGAAAGAATTTGATAAGAGCAAAAGATATCCCTATTTTCACCATTCTATGATAATAATGTTTGTTCATTCAATCATTAAACCAGTCATTTATTCAAGTGTCCAATGAATCTTTATGTCTTAACTGAAAATGTCTCACAATTTACTTTGGCTTTTCAAAATACCAAGATGACCCAGCTATAAATAGTACTTGCTGTTCTCATACAAGACCTAGATTCAGTTCCAAGCATCCACATAGTGGCTTACAAACATCTTTAAGTCCAGTTTAAGTATTCTAACTCTCTCCTGAATTCAGCAGACACTAAACCATAGTGGGTTGGCCTGATTGGTTCCCTGAGGCATGGTAGCCCTAGAGAGGAATCTACACATAGACCCAAGTGATCCTGTATGATTTTGCTCCCAAGTTATTTCTGATCTGTAAATAAAGATGCCTACAGTCAATAGTTGGGTAGAAGAGACATAAACATGTTTTGTGTTGGGGGCCGACTTTTAGCAGAAAGAGGCTATCGGCTTTGCAGCCATCTTGAGCCATATACCCTGACATGTGACTTGGGTTACAATAACCTACAACAGCTGAGCACACGCTGATAATCTTGGTTTAGATACCTTGAGCTTAAAGGTGTGTGAGCTTAAAGGTGTGTGAGCTTAAAGGTGTGTAACTTAAGAGTGACTTAGAAGTGTAGAGATCAGATTTAGAGACAAGACCTAACGGCATGATTAAAGGTGTGACCAAAAGGCATGGCTTAGAAGTGAGACATATAAAAGGCAGAGACAGAAGAGAACAGAACCAGACACAGCAGAGAGAAGACAGGTAGCAGGCACTTGGAAGAGAACTTGGAAGAAGTAACTTGGAACTTGGAGGGACTAGGATCTAGGGACTAGGCACTAGGAACTCAAGACTTAGGACTTAGACTGAAGAATAAATGGGATTGAATTACACTCTGTCTGGTCTGCATTCTTCGAGTCCGTCCTCACTCTCGCTCTTGCTGAATCCCGACCCGCGGACCGGAGCGGCAGCTTGGGCCAGGAAACAGTGGCCGCCCAAACGTGGGTTGGCCCGGGCCTCAACATTCTGCTTGGGCCGTAACATTTTTTGGCCACCCCAATGTGGGGCTAGTCTGGACCCCAACAGTTTTGGGGTTCCTGGGCTTGGGGAATCCAGAGAGAATGATGGGGAGAAGGAAAGAAGAGAAAGAACTGCTGTGGGTTAGGTGAGTTCATGAATATGTGGCTCTGAGGGCTGGCCAATTAAAGTTAAGGGTAGCTCAGATGAAATATAGTGAGCAACAACTCTGGATTAGCTATAGGAAAGTAGATTCTAATAGCATAGATGGTAGATATCTGCCCAGCTTTTGTGCTGATTAAGGCTTCTTGTAAATAATAAAAGTTGGGTGTCTTTTATCCAGGAACTGAATGATCAAAGGTCGGGTAGAAAGCCTGAATTAAGATTAAAAATTTCTACAACACTAAACAACATGTGAGAAAAAAATAATACACCCAAAATAAAAATAATAAATATTTTTTAAAAACTACAATGGGAAGAGGAAATAAAAATCTCTAAAATGTGGTTGTTTGCACAGAATTGGGGGAAAGATGTCAGAAAGTTGCAGTGCATCAAATGGAGAGAAGCAGAGCTTGAGATAGCAGCAGCAGGTATGGAAACATGACCGCACAAAGGAACAAGCATGTGATTGCTGAGTAGGCCTGGTCTGGAGCTTCTGGAAGGCTCAGGACACCACGGGGCTATGCTGCTCCATGGCTCTCCACTAGCCTGTGTGTTGCCGATCGACCTGCATTCCCAGGGTCACTGCATGGAACTTTAGCTGCTGTTGGCATGGGCGCCACTGATCCTGCTGGGCTACTGAAGCATGCTACAGGATACTGCAGGTCGCAGTGTGGCCTGCGGGGCTGCATGAACAATGGCTCTGTGTGGTGGTATGCCTGTGGCTGAGGACAAGATGCTGAGCAGTGGCCAGGAGCTTGGCTTCCTCATCCCAGACCTACTTCCCAGCTGCATGCTCACCAAATACCATGACTCTGGACAACAACAGGATATCTCAGATGAGTCTCAGTGGTAGACCAATTGTTCCATTGCATATAGTTTTAAGCTACTGCCTTTTGCTCCAGTAACCATGCCCCCACCTGGGTTCCTTTTGGCTCTACAAGCCTTTAGTTCCAGGAGGTGACTGCTCTACCAATCCCCTCCCAGCTTCCCTTGAATCTGCAGATAAAAGGCAGCCACACAGTTTGTTCTTTTTCAACTTGCCTTCTTAGCACAATTGCTGGGTGGTATTATCTCCCACCTGGAAAAGCATGACCTTACCAATTTATGACTTCAGTCTCTCAGCCTGCCCCTTCAATAGCTTGTCTCACCTAGCCCCTGTCAAATATCCCTGCCCACCCACCTGTAGTAGTTTCTACAGGCCCTAGCTCCTCTCCCCACCCCACCCCACCCCCAGACCTCACACGGTTGCTACTTCCTTTTCATCCAAGTCCAGCCTTTAACTTCCTTCCAGAAATTGGGGCCGTGCCCCTGCTCATCTGGCTTTCTTTACTGACAGATGAAGAACCAATTTGGGAACAAGACCTGAGCATCAGAATCGCCCCCTTCAACCAGCATTTATGGTGCTTCTGAAACCTTGACCTTGATCAATCACTTCTTTCAGTAAGTATTTGCATGTAATGTTTGGGTAAAATAATACACTGTGTGACACACAGCTGTCTGAAACATCATTTTAATAAAGGAATATGCAATAGAGAGATGGTAGAACAGAGAGGCATACATGGCTGAGAGAAGTGTAGCTAGAGATGAGAGTCTGGGAGATCAGCAGCAGAGGACAAAAAGAGCATGTTGTTTTCGAGAAGAGGCAGTCATCAGCAGGAGGCTCAGACTACCTGCAGGCCCTCTTCACCCAGTTGATGCTTACTAGGCCTGAAGGCCTGAATGACATGGAGCTACCACTGATGCTGATGCTCGCCCTGCTGGAGGAAGGTGAGCAAGGGGCCTTGGTGCTGCCTTCAGGCTGTATACACAATGGTCACACATAAGGCATTGGCAAGGCAGTTGGTGCTAAGGGCAGTATGGTGTACAATAGCCCCAGCGCTCTCACAGATCTGACCTCCACATGCTGCCCAACTCCATGATCACCCTAACTCTGAGCAATAAGATATCTGAGATGTGGGGTGGTTCATTTTCTGGATTATGACTCCTTGAAAGAGTTCTACAGTTCATGCTGCCATTGAGGCCATGTTGGTATCTGTGGTCCATGCTATTGCTACAGGATATGTTGACACTCATGGTCTGTGTTGCCACTGGAACCAATGTTGATGTCTGTGATCCATGGTGCCACAGGCACCAAGTTGATGTCAATGATCCATGTTGCAGCTGGAAGTCATGTTGATGTTCATGGTTCATGCTGTCACTGGAGACCATACTGAGGTTCATATTCTGCTACCAGGAATCATGTTGATGTCCATGATCTGTGCAGCTGCTGGAGACCAAGTTGATGTTCACAATCTGTGCTGCCTCTGGAAACCATGTGGAAGTCCACATTCCATGCTGCCTCTGGTTGCTATGGGTAACGAAGCTTCTTACCAGCAGTGTTATTGCAGACTCATACCTGACAATGAAAGACATTGGAGGCTTCTGGGACAATACCCCTGCCCCCCAAAAAAGCAAAAGTACAGACAGGAAACTATTGAAAACAGTCCTTAAATTTTCCCATAAAGATGCTGAAGTATACCTCTTCTCAGTTGATGACTTCTTGCAGAAAGTGGGGGTAAATGGAACTGACTCAGTTGTCTTTAAGGGGCTGGCCACAGGAACTTTGGCCGTGCTCCAGTGAGCATTTGGGCAACACAAAACATCCTTGGTATTGTTTGTTTGGTTTCTTTTTGTTTGTTTGTTTGTTTGTTTGCTTGCTTGCTTGCTTGCTTGGAAGGGTAGACCTGGAAGCAATGTAAAGCAAGTATGATCATGGTGAATTGCATAAAACTCCCAAATAATTAGTAAAATATTATATTGGTGAAAAACAACAAAAAAGTTGATGTCTTTATTAGAGGCTTTCAAAATTTATCTGTTCAAATTATGCCCCCCCTTTTTTTTCCAAATCACTGCCTGTTTGTTTCTAAATTCAGTTTTATTGAGATAATATTCACAAGTAGCCAAGGTTTGCCCTTTCTAACATTCAACTTGGTGATTTTTCATGAGTGTAAGATAGCACATAGCCACAACTCACAATGGCAGAAGAACATTTTGATTCACTTCCTTTTGCCTTATTGAGCTCAATCTCTTCTTTTCTGTCCCAGTGGCTCAAAACCAATGACCTACTTTATTCTAGCATAGGTTATCTTTTTTCTAGAATGGTATATGACTGGAATAATACAGAATACACCTAGGCTTTGTCTGTCAGGAATCTGCATAATGTACTATATTGTTCTTTGCTGCCTCATTTTGAAATAAAACCAAGATTCAACACTTCAAACAGACTTATGGAAATAATGCTACTTAGAAAACACCAGTCAGTTGTTAAAGGTGCCATGCTCCTTTATGCTCTACTAAGATCATTTCTCTCAAAATACGGCTTTATCAAGATAGAAGGAGGTTAGGAGAAAAAAATGTAAAATTCCTTTTAATATAAGAATTGATTAGTAGGAATTAAGAATATTTCCTACTGAATAGGGTAATTGAAGTAAAATTAAGAAGCTATCTTTAGTTAAATATTGTATATCTAGGATCAAAGACATACCAGTGAGCTTTTCATACTGTATATTAGGAAAATTTAGTGATTATCTAATGATTATCTAGTATAATCACATTTTATGTTCTTACATCAGGCCACTGTAGAATTTGCAAGATACACTTCTGTTCAATACAGGAAGAATATAACTTATAATCCATAAAAATATTCATGTTCATGGACATATATGTCATCAGATACCAAAAGCTTTCCAATAACTATAAAGTAAGATAAGCAAGTCACGTTATGTGTGATGTTGGCATTGGCAGGTTTTTTTGAACTCATCTTTTCCAGCCCATAGGCTGATATGATAAGAAAAGAGGACATTTACATCATAAAATTAATAGAGAAAAAAATGTTCATGTAACAGATTATATAACACTGACAACGAACCAGAATGTCTATAATTGTACAGTTTGAATGCTGCAGATTGGAACCAAATTATTTGGGGATGTCTGTACTCACCTTAAATAGCCATTCACTGGCTATGTTCGTGTTTGATGTTTTCCCTAATATCCTTATTGCTAGTTGATAGATTCCATTAAAATGTCTTAATAGACCACAGCTTCCACCAACCTAAAGGTTAAAAATATCATCAAATTGAATATCAAGAGAGAGCATCTCAGGCCTACAGGTGAGAACTCACAGATTTGCTTTAACATCTTTAACATCAGGTTCCAACAACCCAATTTAGATGTCCCATGTTTTATGACATTTTTGGTTCTGTTGATATAAAAACTTGAAGAAAGTGTTAGAACATTAGACCACAGTATTCAAGTTATTTTGAGTATATGTTCCCAAACCAGGGTCATTTTTAAGGCCAGAACAAACTATCTTTACTTCTTTTGAGATGAAATCTATATTTTTACACCACAGTATAAAAATAATATGTAATATTTTAACAAGAAAAGTGGGTGTATGTGTATACACCAAAAATGTTGAAAAACATTACATGTTTTTGTAATCAAGAGACACACAACTTCATTCTCATAATCAGGACAGACCTATATTCAATACAATTTTCCAAAATTCTTCACAAATATCTACACTGTTACATAATCCTTAAGACTCAAAGAACCATGGTTATATACCACTAAAAATGTCTTTCTCTACAAAGCTGGATAATAAGGCAGTTTAGGAGTTCAAAACCATTCACAATTTCTGATTAACATTAAGTTTCAAAAACACTGGAGAGATAGTTTTATAAATATTATAACTGATGAATTAGTTGAAGTGCTAATTAATTATTTTGCTCATTAGAACCTTGGATCCAGCAGCAGTTACTAGTAAGAGGAACCCCAGAGAGCCACTGCCAACTACTAGCAGTGACACTAATGTTATAACGCCAAGTGCCAGCCAGGTTTAGAACAGAATAGGGGGGATTTTAGGCTTACTCCAGTGAAACTTGAATTTCATGCTAAAATCCTTCTTTTCTACGGCTGGCTTCTCTTGAATACCTGTGGCTGCCTACCTGGTATTCAAAATCACTAGCACACAAAATACATTCCATGAAACATAATATACAGCTAGCAATGATGACCAAAAATTTCCAACTTCCTGTTCACTTTAATTCACTTCAGTAACAATTAACTGCATATATACTATTTTACCCAGACTGGTAAAGGCAATGAAGTTTCCAAAATAATGTGCATAATTCTTACCCTAGAGGTTTAAAAGATACTTGCTAACACTGTAATATCATGTTTACTTAGAAAAAGGCAGATGAACTGTAATATGAAGAAGAAACATTAATCTTGTACATATGTCAGTGCACTGTAAGTGATATTAATGAAAGGAATTTAGCTTCAGTTTTGGGGTAGTTACCAAGTGACAGATGCTCTATGTGTGTAGACCCTGGATAGGGTTATGTGTTCCTTCACTTCCTTATTAATAACAAGAAGTCTACATGAAATGCAATGACATTAAAGGTCTAGAAAAAGGCTTACTCTCTCAACTTTCTTAGCAGTTGATCATTAATTAGATAAACTGTGAGCTGATGTTTGTTATAATTGGAAATTGATTGTTTTTTGTTAATTGTCTCATACGTTACATGTTACACGCCAACCACAGTTTCCCTTCTCTCCACTCCTCCTGGTCACTGCCCCCATCACCTTCCTTCTCTCCTTGATCTATCTTCCTCCATTTCTCTTCAGAATAGAGCAGGTCTCACAGGAATATCAATCAAGAAGTTACAAGACTAGGCATAAACTCTCATATCACAGTTAGAAGAGGCAATCTAGTAAGAGGAAAGAGTCCCAAAAGCAGACAAAAGTGACAAAAGCGACAAAGATAATCTTACTTCTACTGTTAGGATTCCTACAAGAACACAAAGCTAACAACCATAACATATGCAGAAGATACAGCTCAGACTCACATAGACTCCCTGATTGTTACTTCAGTCTCTGAGAGCCCCAGTGAGCCCTGCTTTGTTGATTCTGTGGGCTATGCTCTTGTAGTGTCATCAACCCCTCTGGCTCCTACAATCATTCTTCCTCCAATTCTTCTGCAGAATTCCTAAGTCCCACCTGATGCGATGCTGTCTCTATACCTGCTCCTATCAGTTGCAGTATAAAGCCTATCTGATGGTGATTATGCTAGGTTCCAAACTGTGAGTTATGCAGAATATCATTAGGAATCATTTCATTGACTTTTTAAAAATCAATCTTGTTTATTTCTATCCTAGGACTCTGGACTATCTAGCCTCTGATTTCTGGCCATCCAGGCAGTGGGCATCCTATCTTGGGTGCAGGCTTATATTTTTTAAAACCTACTTTAATAAGTGAACTTAAATGCTTTAACCTCTCTTGTAGCCAACCACCACCAGAGGTAGTGAAAAGTAAAGATTAATAGCACAAAGGAGAATGTGGACCTGTTCAAAAATAGTTCTTTGGAGTGAATGACATCTGTGTTGTCAGGTAAACAAAGAATTCTCAACTGAGGAAATTCAAATGGCTGAGAAGCACATTAAGAAATGCTGAACATCCTTAGTTATCAGGGAAATGCAAATCAAAACAACCCTGAGATACCACCTCACACCAGTCAGAATGGCTAAGATAAAAAATTCAAGTGATGGTAGATGCTGTTGAGGATGTGGAGAAAGAGGAACACTCCTCCATTGTTGGTGGGAATGCAAGCTGGTACAACCATTCTGGAAATCAGTCTGGTGGTTCCTCAGAAAATTGGGCATAGTACTACCTGAGGATTCAGCTATACCACTCCTGGGCATATACCCAGAAGATGCTCCAACAAACAAGTACATATGCTCTACTATGTTCATAGCAGCCCTATTTATAATAGCCAGGAGCTGGAAAGAACCCAGATGTCCTTCAACAGAGGAATGGATACAAAAAATGTGGTACATTTACACAATGGAATATTACTCAGCTATTAAAAATAATGAATTCAAGAAATTCTTAGGTAAATGAATGGAACTAGAAACTATCATCCTGAGTGAGGTAACCCAATCACAAAAGAACACACATGGTATTTACTCACTGATAAGCGGATGTTAGCCCAAAAGCTTGAAATAGGCAAGATTCAACTAACTGACCACATGAAGCTCATGAAGAAGGAAGACCAAGTGTGCATGCCTCGGTCCTTCTTGGAAGGAGTGACAGAATGCTCAAGAGAGCAAATAAGGTGACAAAGTGTGGGACAGAAAGTCAAGGAGGGGCCATCAGGAGACCACTCTACCTTGATATCCGTCCCATGTGCGGTCACCAAAGATAGATGCTGATATGGATGTCAGGAAGTGCATGCTGACAGGAGCCTGATGCAGCTGTCTCCTCGAAGGTCTGCCAGAGTCTGACATATCCAGAAGTGAATGCTCGCAGCTACCCATTGATCTGAACAAGGGTTCCCAATGAAGAAGTTAGCGGACTGAAGGAGCTGAAAGGATTGGTGGCTCCAAGAGGAGAGCAACAGTGTCAGCCAACCAGAGCTCCCCAGGGGCTAATTCACCAGCCTGGGAACACAAAGGGAGGCACCCATGACTTCAGCTGTATACTTAGGGGAGGATGGCCTTGTAGGGAATGGGTGGGAGAGGAGATCCCTGGTCCCATGAAGGCTGAACACCGAGTGGGGAGGAATTCGAGGCTGGGGAGGGGGGATTGGGGCTAGGTGGGGGCACACCCTTGTGGAGGCAGGAGGGGGGATGGGATGGGGGTTCCTGGGTGGTGGTGGGAATTGTGTGAGGGGATAAAAATCTGAAATGTATTTTAAATAAATAAAAAAACTTAAAAAAAGAAAAACAAAACAAAACAAACAAACAAAATAGCTATTTAGTTTCTTGATGGCTCTTGTATTAATTGTTGATCTCAGTGCCTATGCTATCAGTATTCTGTTAAGGAAGTAGTCTCATTTGCCAATGTGTTCAAGGCTATTCCCTACTTTCTTTTCTATCAGGTTCAGTCTACCTAGTTTTATGTTAAGGTGTTTGATTCACTTGGACAGGAGTTTTATACCGGGATAGATAATGATGTGGTTGCATTCGTCTACATTCAGACATCAAATTTGACCAGCACCATTTGTTGATGATTTCCTTTTTCCATTGTATATTTCTGTAATATTTATTAAAAATAAGTTGTCCAGAGGAATGTGAATTTATGTCTGAGTCTTCGATTTAATTGCATTGACAAAACTGTCTGTTTTTATGCCAATGCAATATAATTTTTACTACTATAGCTCTGTAGAACAGCTTAAAATCAGGAATAGAAATACTTTCTGAAGCTCTTTTATTGTACAGTATTGTTTTCCCTATCTTTGTGTTTTTTGATTTTCCATGTGAAGGCATGTATTATCCCTTTAAGATTTGTAAAAAAATTGTGTTGAAATTTTGATAGGAATTGAATTTGTAGAATGCTTTTGGTAAGATGGACACTTTTACTTTGTTAAACCTACCAATCCATGAGCATGGTGGATTTTTCTATTTTCTGAAATCTTCTTCAATATCTTTCTTCAGTGACTTGAAGTTTTTATCATACCAGTCTATCACTTGCTTCTTTAGATTTACCTAAGATATTATATATATATATATATATACATATATATATATATGTATATATATATATATATATAATTTGTGACTATTGTGAAGCATGTTGTTTTCATGATCTCATTATCAGTTCATTTTTCATTTCTATATAGGAGAGCAACACATTTTTTGAGTTACTTTTGAATCCAGCCACTTTGTTGAAGGTGCTTACAAATTATAGGAGTTCTCTGGTAGAATTTCAGGGATCACTTGTATATAACATATCATCTGCAAAAAAAAATGAGATGAAGTAAAATAAATGTTATTTTGACTTTGTCCTTTCCTATGTGCACCACATTGATCACCATCAATTCTTATTTTTTTGTTAAAATTTCAATAACTATTTTGAATAGATATAAGTTTGATTTAAACTGCCTTTATTATATTTAGGTATGTACCTTGTATCCTTGATCTCTTCAAGGCTTTTATCCTGAAGGTTTTGGATTTTGTCAAAGGATTTTTTCAGCACTTAGTGAAATGATCATGTGTTATTTTTTCTTTTGGTTTGTTTATATGGTAGATTATATTGACAAATATAATGTTGCATCATCACTACATTTCTGAACTGAATCCTGTTTGATCATGTTGGATAATCTTTTTTATGCATTCTTGAATTTGGCTTATATTTTATTGAATATCTTTGCATTGATCTGCATAAGGGAAATTGTTTTGTAATTCTTTTTCTTTGTTGAATCTTTGTATGGTTTCTGTATAAAGGTTCATTGTGGTATCATAAAGTGAATTTGACAATGTTTTTTTTTTTCCATTTTGTGGAATAATTTGAGGAGTATTGGTATTAGCTATTCTTTGAAGGTCTGATAGAACTCTGTGTTAAAACCATCTGGACATTTTTTTTGGAGTGGGGGGGTTGGGAAACTTTTAAGGACTGCTTCTATTTTCTTAGGGGTTATAGGATTATTTAGATTGTTTACCAAATCTTGATTTAACATTGGTAAGTTATGTTTAGTGTTTCAATTATTATGTGGTGAAGGATTTTCCCTCCACCCTGGTTGTTCCTTCAACTGTTTTTTTTTTTTTTTTAAAGTGGACACTTAATTATTTCTTTGTTCTAGTCTAAGATTTAGATTCCTGCCTGAAATTACTTCTTTGTTCTAGCCTAATGTCAGATTCCTGCCTGAAGCCCATTTTCTTGTCCTTGGCCCATGTCAGATTCTTGCCAAGCAGCCCCAAAAGCTCCCTGCCTCTTCCACCTTCTTATTTCATAAACAAGACTGAGCCTGTCTTAGGTTGTTCTGCTAAGAATGCCATCCTTATCCATTATGGAATATGCATTATTAAAAGCAATACATTTCTGTCTTAGGTTGGTAAGACTCTGTACAGAATTGAACCCATCCTTGGCTTGCCAGGCTATTAATTTAATAACTTTGTCTGGGGATCTATTTTCAGTTTCAAGCCACGAACTTTAGCTGCCAACATGTTGATGTTGTTAAAGACAAGCTTTAACATGATGGGCAGGAATAAAAGTACTCCCAGGACACAAAGGACTAGCATGATCAAGCTATATATGTCGTTCTTGAAACTTGACCAAAATAGAAATACCTCAGGTCTTGGGTAATTTTATCAGCAGTATCTGTCACACCAATGCTCAGCAGAACAGCACTGTTTAAATTCATAAGCTCTCTATGCAAAGTTAAAACACCCTGAGAGATATTTAAATTGTGCCAAATATACTGCAAGTGTCTTTAAACTTTTTCCCAATTATAGTGACTGTCATTGTAAATTTTAGAAGTAACACAACTCCATTGGTATTTGCCGTGACACTCGAGATGCCTCTTTACTCTTAAATTCTGAACCTCCTTCCAATAATTTGAATAGGATAAAGAGCATCAATCCACTGTTCCAAATGCCTATCTAAATCCTCTTGCATATTCAACACATTAGTAACATTTTTTGGTAAACAATTAACAAAAGTAGCTGTCTTAACTACTTACTTGTGTCAAAGCAGTTGCAGAAGCGGTGGTGCTAGCAATTAATGAAGTTAAAGCTGTTATACTAGCAATAATCAAGCCTACTGCCTTCTTGCTTCTGCTTAAAGCCCAACTCACTTCTTCCAGTATTTGCAAGCTTTTTTTTCAGACTACCAAGGTTCTGTGATACTCAGGACAATAAAACAAAAGTTGGCTGATAGACCTCCATAACAGACATGCCAAGTTTCAACACATTAACACAGTTAAAAAGTATACAATCAATGCAACTTACATCAAATACCGTGGAAGAAACAAAAGTATTTTAAACATGACAATTAAAAGAGCCTTAACACATGACTAACAGTTGTTTAAAATCCAGATCCTGCCCAACTTTATCTCTTGCTAACATAACATCATAGAAAATTGCAGCTAACTTTCAAATATGTCTCTGAAAATGTCCAGAACCAGCCTTACAAATGAAGACTGTTATTTTCAATATTGGATTGATTTCTAGACCAGTCCATGATTGAGTTCAAATAACTGGTCACAATTAAGAAAAATACAAGAGTCATTACAACTTCTCTTTTTGATTCTCTGTTCCACAAGGTCTAAAACTTGAGGCAAGGCAGCTTGTCTTATCTGGGGTATAGGTAAGCAAAGGTGGATCAGGAACATATTTCCAATACAGCTTCCCAGTCACCATTGTCAGGACACTCAGTAAGCTCAAAGGTCAGCATCATTCTTTGTCCTGGCATCAGCATGTCTCACCTGCCACTCAGATAGCCACCATGCTCCTTTAGCATCCTGCAGAAAAAACACAAACATGCCCTCTTCCCCATATTAAATACCTGATCAGTATCTTGTCATATACCAATAAGTGGATTCTTCCCTTTAACCTATACATAAATATACCTAGTTATAGAGTGCCATAGATACTCAGCAGAAAGTTCCTTGGCATTCAAAATTTTTTAAAATTTTAAAATAAAAACAAAGAATTTAAAGAAATTTGTGGTGTACAGGGATATACCTCCCCCTTTTTTTATTTTATGAAGATATTGTTTTAAATTTCCATGGACCCTTCCATAGTCCCTTGTCCTTGACAATTATAAGGAAACCCAGTAATATGGGTAATATTAAATTGCTGACAAAAAGTCTCAAATGCTTGACTGTGATAGTTCCATTATCTGCTTTGGTTAAAAAAATGGATAATTTATCTACATTTCAGATATTATCCCCCTTCCTCATCCTGTCCCCACCCCAGAAAACCCTTATCCTATCCCACCTCCTCCTACTTCTATGAGGGTATGCCCTGCCACATCTACCCACTCCCAACTCCACACCTTCGAATACCTCCACACTGGAGCATCCAGCCCTCATGGGACCAATGCTCTCCTCTCCCACTGATGCCCAACAAGACCATTCTTGACTACATATACAACTGAAGCCATGGGTCCCTCTATGTGTGTTCTCAGGCTAGCTGTTTAGACATTGGGAACTCTGGTTGGTTGGAGCCATGGGGATGCAAGCCCCTAAGCTCCTTCAGTCTTCTAACTCTTCCATTGGGGACCCCATGATCAGTTCGATGGTTAGCTGTGAGCATCCTCTTCTGCATATGTCAGACTCTGGCAGAGCCTCTCAGGAGACAGGTATATCAGGCTCCTGTCAACATGCACTTCCTTACATCCATAAGAGTGTTTGCATTTGGTGATTGCACCTGGGATGGATCCCAAGGTGCAGCAGTCTCTAGATAGTCTATCCTCCAGTCTTTGCTCCACACATTGTCTCTGTATTTGCTCTTGTGAGTATTTTGTTACTCCTTCTAAGAAGGACTGAAGTGACCATACTTTGGTGTTTCTTCTTGAGCTTCATGTGGTCAGTGAGTTATATCTTGCCTATTGTGAGTTTTTGAGCTAATATCCACTTATCAGTGCATACCATGTGTGTTCTTTTGTGATTGGGTTACCTCACTCAGGATGATTATTTTCTAGTTCCATCCATTTTACCTAAGAATTTCTTAAATTCATTATTTTTAATAGCTGAGTAGTACTCCATTGTGTAAATGTACCACATTTTCTGTATCCATTCCTCTATTGAAAAGATATTTGGGTTCTTCCCAGCTTCTGGCTATTATAAAGCTGCTATGAACATACTAGAACATGTGTCCTTTTTATATGTTAAAGCATCTTCTGGGTATATGCCCAGAAGTGGTATAGCTGTGTCCTCAGGTAATGCTATGTCCAATTTTCTGAGGAACCACCAGACTGATCTCCAGAGTGGTTATACCAGTTTACAATCCCACCAACAGTGAAGGAGTGTTCCTCTTTCTCCACATCCTTGCCAGCATCTACTGTCAGCTGAGTTTTTGATCTTAGCCATTCTGACTGTTGTGAGGTAGAATCTCAGGGTTATTTTGATTTCCATTTCCCTGATGACTAAGGATGTTGAACATTTTTTAATGTGCTTCTCAGCCATTCAATATTACTCATTGAAATTTTTTGTTGAGCTTTGTATCCCATTTTTGATAAGGTTATTTGATTGTCTGGAGTCTAATTTCTTGAGTTCTTTGTATATTTTGGATATTAGCCCTCTATCAGATGTAGGATGGATAAAGATGTTTTTCTAATATGTAGGTTGCTGTTTTGTCCTATTGACAATGTCCTTTACCTTAAAGAAGCTTTGCAATTTTATGATTTCCCATTTGTCAATTAGAGCATAAGCCATTGGTGTCCTGTTCAGGAACTTTCCCCCTGTGCCCATGTGTTCGAGGCTCTTTCCCACATACTCCTCTATTAGTTTCAGTGTATCTGCTTTTATGTGGAGGTCCTTGATTGACTTGAACTTTAGGTTTTTTAAAAGCAGAAAAGAATGGATCGATTTGCATTCTTCTACATGCTGACCTCCAGTTCAACCAGCACGATTTGTTGAAAATGATGTCCTTTTTCCACTGAATGGTTTTAGCTCCTTTGTCAAAAATCAAGTGAGCATAGGTATATCAGTTCATTTCTGAGTCTCCAATGCTCTTCCATTGATCTTCTTGCCTATGTCTGTACCAATATCATGCAGGTTTTTTTTTTTTTTTTTTTTTTTTTTTTTTTTTTTTTTTTTTTTTTATCACTATTGCTTTCTAGTACAGCTTGAGGTCAAGGATGGAGATTCCCCTAGAAGATCTTTTATGGTTGCGAATAGTGTTTGCTATCCTGGGATTTTTGTTATTCCAAATGAATTTGAGAATTGTTCTTTCTAACTGTGAAGAATTGAGTAGGAATTTTAATGGGTATTGCATTGAATCTGTAGATTGCTTTTGGCAAGATGGTCATTATTACTATATTAATCCTGCCAATCTACGAGCATGAAAGATCTTTCCATCTTTTGAGATCTTCTTCAATTTCTTTCTTCAGGAACTTGAAGGTCTTTTCATACAGACTTGTCACTTGCTTGGTTAGATTCACACCAAGGTATTTTGTATTATTTGTGACTATTATGAAGAGTGTTGTTTCCCTAATTTCTTTCTCAGCCTGTTTATCCTTTAAGTAAAGGAAGGCTACTGATTTGTTTGAAGTAACAATTTTCTAGACAGGTACCAAAGTTAAATCAGGAACAGATAAACCATCTAAATAGTCCTACAAATCCTAAAGAAATAGCAGCAGTCACTAAAAGTTGAGCCACCTAAAAAGCCAGATGGTTTTAGTGCAGAATTCTATCAGATGTTAAAACAAGACCTAATTCCAATTCTCCCAATTGTCCATTTCATCCAGATTTTCCAGTTTTGTTGAGTATAGGCTTTTGTATTTGATCTGATGATTTTTTTTTAATTTCCTCAGTTTTTGTTGTTATGTCTCCCTTTTCAGTTCTGATTTTATAATTTGGATACTGTCTCTGTGCCCTCTGTTTATTTTCGCTATTGTTTTATCTATCTTATTGATTTTCTCAATGAACCAGCTCCTGGTTTTATTGATTCTCTGTATAGTTCTTTTTGTTTCTACTTGGTTGATTTGAGCTGTGAGTTTGAATATTTCCTGCCATCTACTTCTCTTTTGTTCTAGAGCTTTCAGGTGTACTGTCAAGCTGCTATTGTATGCTCTCTCCAGTTTTTTTTTTTTTTTTTTTTTAGGCACTTAGAGTTATGAGTTTTCCTCTTAATACTGCTTTCATTGTGTCCCACAAGTTTTGGTATGATGTGTCTTCATTTTCATTAAAGTCTAAAAAAGTCTTTCTTTCTTTATTTCTTCCTTGTCCAAGTTATCATTGAGTAAAGCATGGTTCAGTTTCCACTTGTTTGTGGGCTTTCCATTGATTTTATCATTATTGAAGACCAGCCTTAGTCCATGGTAATCTCATAGGATGCATGGGATTATTTCATTTTTCTTGTATCTTTTGAGGCCTGTTTTTGACCAATTATATGGTTGATTTTGGGGATAACGTGGTGCTGAGAAGAAGGTATATTCTTTTGTTTTTGGATGAAATATTCTATAGAAATATGCTAAATCCATTTGGTTCATAACTTCTCCTAGTTTCACTGTGTCTGTTTAGTTTCTGTTTCCATGATCTGTCCATTGATGTGAGTGGGGTGTTGAAGTCTCCCACTCTAATTGTGTGAGGTGCAATGTGTGCTTTGAGCTTTAGTAAAGTTTCTTTTATGTTTGTGGGTGCCCTTGCATTTGGAGGATAGATGTTCAAAATTAAGAGTTCATCTTGGTTGATTTTTCCTTTGACAAGTATGAAGTATCCTTCCTTATTTTTCTTGATAACTTTTGGTTGAAAGTCGATTTTATTCTATATTAGAATAGATATTTAAGCTTGCTTCTTGGGACCATTTGCTAGGAAAATTGTTTTCCAGCCTTTTATTCTGAGATTATGTCTGTCTTTGCCACTGAGGTGTATTTCCTGTTTGCAGAAAAATCCTGTGTCCTGTTTATTTATCCAGTCTGATAGTCTATGTGTTTTTATTGAGGAATTGAGTCTATTGGTGTTAAGAGATATTCAAGAAAAGTGATTGTTGCTTCCTGTTAATTTTGTTATTAGAGGTGGAGTTATGTTTATGTGGCTGTCTTCCTTTTGGGTTGTTGGAAGAAGATTACTTTCTTGCTTTTTCTATGGTATAATTTTCTTCCTTGTATTGGAGGTTTCACTCTATTCTCCTTTGTCAGTCTGGATTTCTGAAAAATATAGTGTAAATTTGTTTTTGTCATGAAGTATCTTGGTTTCTCCACCTGTGGTAATTGAGAGTTTTGCTGGGTATAGTAGCCTGGGCTAGCATTTGCGTTCTCTTAGGGTCTGTATGACATCTTTCAAGGATCTTTTGGCTTTTACAGTCTGGTGAGAAATCTGGTGTTATTTTGATAGGTTTACCTTTATAAGTTACTTGATGTTTTTCCCTTAATGCTTTCAATATTCTTTGTTTTGCACATTTAGTGTTTTAGTGGTATGTGATGGGAGAAATTTATTTGCTGATCTAATCTATTTGGATTTCTGTAGGCTTCTTGTATGTTCATTGGCATCTCTTTCTTTAGGTTAAAGAAGTTTTCTTCTATAATTTTGCTGAAGATATTTACTGTACCTTTTTGTTGGGAATCTTGCTATCTTCTATACCTATTATCCTTAAATTTGGTCTTCTCATTATCTTCTGAATTTCCTGGATATTTTGGGTTAGGAGCTTTTTTCATTTTGCCTTTTCTTTGACAGTTGTGTCAATGTTTTCTATGGTATTTTTTGCACCTGAGATTCTCTCTTCTATTTCTTGTATTCTCTTGGTGATGCTTGCATCCATGACTCCTGATCTCTTTCCTAGGTTTTCTATCTCCAGTGTGTCTTCCTTTGTGATTTCTTTATTATTTCTATTTCCATTTTTATGTCCAAAATGGTTTTGTTCAATTCCTTCACCTGTTTGTTTGTGTTTTGTTGTAATTCTTTAAGGGATTTTTGTGTTTCTTCTTTAAGGGCTTCTAAGTCTTTACCCGTGTTCTCCTTTATTTCTTTGAAGGAATTATTTATGTCTTTCTTAAAGTCCTCTATCATCACCATGAGAAGTGATTTTAAATTTGAATCTTGTTTTTCCAGTGTCATGGAGTATTCAGGACTTTCTATTGTGAGAGAACTACCTTCTGATGATGCCAAGGAACCTTGGTTTCTGTTGCTTATGTTCTTGTGCTTGCCTTTTGCCACTTGGTTATCTCTAGTGCTACCTGCACTCTCTGATTGGAGCCTGTCTCTCCTGTTATCTTGGTTGTGTCAGAACTCCTCAGAGTCCAGATGTGTCTGAAATCCTGTGATCCTGAGATTCTGGGTGTAAGAGCTCCTGGAAGTCAGGCTGCTTCTAGTATCCTGAAATCCTGGTGTGACCAAGCTCTTAATATTCTGTGATCCTATTATCCTATGTTCCTAGGTATGTTAGAGTTCCTGAGAGTCCAGCCTTCTCTGGATTTTGGGGCATTAGGTGCATTGCTGGCACTCTAGGACTACACAGGGCAACAGGGCAGACTGAAAGAAACCTTCAACTGTTTTTTGTTTGGTTTGTTTTTTGTTTATATGTTTATTTGGCCTTCTTGGCTTTTTGTTTTTCATTTCCTCAATTTCTTAAAGGGATTTGTTCCTTTCCATTTTAAGGACCTCTATCATCTCCATGCAGTTGGTTTTATAGTCTTTTTCTTGAGCTTCAGTTATGTTGGAATTTTTAATGCTTGCTGTAGTAAGATATCTGTGCTCTGATGGGGACATAGTTCTCAGGCTGTTGTTGATTTTGTTCTTATGCTGGTATCTAGGCATCTGGGTTTGGGATAATGGTACATCTAATTGCTAATTTCTGCATTTGTCTTTGTTGAATACATATTTTGTTCCTTGACTTCTCTTTACTCTTTGGTCTTCTAGTCTTTGTGGCCTGGAGTTCTGGGACCCAGTGGAACCTCTGATCCAACATGGAATTTACATCTGAATTGAGGGCTGGACTTCTGGTGGCTAGCTCTGCCTTTAGTCCATCAAGGAGTCTTCACCCAAATTGGGGCATAAGGCATGATTAAAATGAGGTGGGGATTAGAAATAGTGTCAGGGAGGGCACTGAAAGAATGAAGCTCTAGAAATTGGCTATCTATATGGAGTTCTAAGATTTGGTGTGGCCTCTGGTCCAGCAGGAAATCTCTACCTCAATTTGCCTGCCTGTTCTTCAGGCCTGTGCGATCAGTTCTTTTGGCAGTCATGGTCTGCTGCTGCTCTGGCCTGCATGGCCTGCACCCGAGCAGAGAATCTGTAAACTGCCTCTTAACTCTAGTAGGAAGAGTCACTGATCTGGCTAGAGATACCACAGACACTTACAGGCTAGAGTAAATTCTGCAAAAACTCAAGACTATCAAATGATTAATGAGATGAGTACACCAGAAAACTCCCAAATTACAAGGTCGCAGGCATACCATTAAAAGTAGATCCTGTAGGGACTGGAAAATAAGGTATCAATGAGCACAATACAAATTACTTTTAACATTAGGATACTTGACCATTAAGTAAAAGCTTTAGGTAAACTAATTTTTTCTCTCTCTCTAATTTGAAATGTTTATAATACTTTCTTTTAATTTATACTTTCTCCATGAAGCTTTCAAATAAATGAAACTAACTATTTATCTCCTGTGTTATCACATTTAAATAACTTGCCCTTTTATCCTGAGGAGCAACCATCCTATGAGATATTTTTGTTTTATTTTATTTTGTCTTATTTTTATGACTTGATGATTAAACAGAAAAATCAGAAGTATAATTGTTTTAGCTTTGCAGAGAATGGCTTAATTAGGCATGTACTTCTTGCTTAAATTCTCTAAATGAGAGACTTGAAGCTCTACAGTTTTTTTTTAAAGATTTACCTCATGTTGATGCTTGCACTAAGAACATAAGCTTCAGCCTGCAAAGATCTCTCTGTCAAAAAGGGACACGTCCCCAATTAAGTCTTTATATTTTATTTAGAATTTGGGACCCACAGCACAGGATGTACTAGGAGTTTCTGAGTGATGATTATGACTGCTTCAAAGCATGGTTGTTCCTGCCAAGGTCATTGAGTGCTGAATGTACTAAGCCATTATGTAAGAAATTGAAGTGAACTCAAGTATGCACTGATGGGCTTTGGTAATGTGGTTGTGCTCTAAACATTCCTTAGTATTCAGGGATTTAAATATTCAGACTGCTCTTTGGATCTGGATTAAGTGAGGACCTTAGATAAATGAATTTTATGCCTAAAGAATAAGCAATGTTTATTCATGTGAAATGTCTTTTGTTTTGAAGCAATTGCATGCTATTTGATCCTAAGAAAACAATTATTCAAAGCAAACCATTGACAAAGATGGAACAAATTAGAAATACTGAAGATTCTGTGTATTACTGAACCTTTTCAAATTTAGCATTTTATTCTGTTCTACTTTGTTTGTTGCCGTAAAATAGGCTCCCTTCCCCTAACTATGTCTTAGATCATCCTAATGATCAAGAAAATATGTTGCAAAATACATAACATAAATATGAATCACCCAGAGAGATTGTTGAAAAGCTTGATTTTTTTTTCACCAGTCATTCATATATATACAGGAAAAAAACAGACCACACCTAATTGACACAAGTACATGTCAATTATAGTTGAGTTAATATCACCACTTCCCGTGCTTTACTAAAAGCAATGTCAAAATGACTGTGCCTTCTACAGGATGTGTTATAAGGACCATTTGTCCAGCCTGGACCTCTAGAGGCTTCACTCTCTCTTACATGTATTTCATCTTAATCTGTATTATTTTTCTTATTCCAGGAATAATAATGTTTCTACTTTTCCACTAAATACTTTAGAATACTCTAGAACTTGCTATAATGTTAAGTTTTCTGTTTGTTGTCTAATAAAAGCTGAGATACATGATACCTTCTAACCTACATTGCAGTGGAAGTAGCAATATATATATATATATATATATATATATATATATATATATATACATACATACATATGCACACACACACACATACACTTAGGTTTATACAACAATCTGTTGTCTAACAAAAGCTTAAGTTCACCCCATTGCATTATTCAACAGACTTTTTATTTCATCATTAAAATGAAGTTGCATTCCCTGTTTGAAAAAAATCTATGCTGTGAAAGTAAATGAAATAATATCTGTAAATTATTTAATGTCTCTTACACAAAGGTACTTCATAAATGTTTTATTTCTTTCCTTCAGTCAGTCATTTCAGTCACTTTGCATCTACCATTGCCAATTGAGTTCTTTCAGAACACAATGCTAAAAGCAGTACTATGAATCTCTAAGGATTCTGACACACGCCCTGCCATCTACAGGGAGCTAGGACACCTCACCACTTTGTGTAACTAATTAGTGTTTTACAGATGTAATTTCATCATCACACCTTCCCAAAGTCTTTCCAACTCCCATCCCCTGTGTAGCTCTGTAATAGAAGTTGTTAATAGGTAAGCATGAGCTTGGAAGGTAGAGTCAGAAAGGCAGCCATATTCCTAAGGATTCACTTGGATTCCCTTTCTGGGTCTGGAAATCTAGAAGGAGAGGCTTCTCAGACTTCTGAGCTCTGATGTACTGGCCACACTGGATTTCAGGCAGATGTTATAAAGACCATTTATCCAGCCTGGACCCCCAGTGGCTTTACTCTTACATGCATTTCATCTTAATCTGCATTATTTTTCTTATTCCAGGAATACTAATGTGTTTCTAATTTTCCACTAAATACTTTAGAATACTCTAGAACTTGCTATAATGTTACATTTTCTGTTTGCTGTTTAATAAAAGCTGAGATACATGATACCTTCCAACCTACATTTCAATTTCTGTTGAAGATTCTCAGAAAGCTAAAAGCTGCTTTTAGGTAGTCTGATTTCATCTCATTTTACATATAGGTCTCTTCTATTGGATTTCAAAAACATTCATGTTGAGACTTTCAGAATCATGAGCTCTGGGCCACACTAAAAGGGCACTCTAGGCTCAAATTGGCCTGATGTCTCTTCTGTATTGTATGTTTCCAAGAACAATTGACATTGACGTTTTTAAAAAGTACAACAAGTTTGATCCTACCATTTTTATCATAATTTCAATATTTCCTCATCAACTTCTCTGGCTCTAAATTATGAAGTTTTATTTTTAATTAAGAAAACCTAAATAAAAGAAAATGCTACTTTGAAGATTGTGACTCTTGTGCCTACTAGCCTCCTGTCCAATGTCAGGCTTAGGTTCCTTTTCATTAGCCAGGGTGATTAGTTTTACCTATTGTCAGTGTTAAAACGGACTCTGAGGTACTTAGCCCATTTTAAGCCGGATAAAATACTGTGCTTGTCATAAATCAGTGTAACTGACATTGTAACTGATTTTTCAGGTAGAAGCCCCAAGTCTGGGAACTCCAATAGAATAGAGTCAACCATCTCTCCCAATAAGCCAATTAAAGAAGCGTATTGGTGAAAGAGAAAATTTTACTCAAGGTACACAGTGGAAGAGAAACCAATAAAAGGGTCTAGGAAATTCCAAGTCTACCTTGTAGGCACTGCTGTGAGCTTTAGATTTAACAAGAGGAAGAATCAGAAAAGGGGGAGGCAAGAGGTAGGCCTATCTTAGCAGTCCTGGTAAAGCTACTGTCTTGATCATTGTCCACTACCATGTCTACTATTACTGCTTAAGGAAATCAGTACATTTCCTATACGCCGTTAAGTCCTGTTACTCAGTGTGTCTTCATTTGGTAAGTGGTCTGTGCTGTAAGAGTCTGCTGTCCTAGGATTCCATTATGACTTCTAGTTAGGACACCTTCATGTCTTCACCTTGAAGGGAGTGATACAGGCTAGGTATCACCCATTCTATACAGACAATACTTGAATGATGATCAGGATTTGTGGAGTAAAGCAGGAGTCTGATCCAAAGCAGAGGAGACAGATACAAGATAAATATAAACCTTCCAGGCTTCCATATTACTTTTGGATACCCCACAGGCTGTCGAATCAGGGGGTCAGTGCCTCGTGACAAAAGTGGTCACTGATTGACAGTGACCTATAGTGTGACATAAGTTACTTACAATAATTTGCTGTGTAGCAAGTAGGAGCTGAACTCACAAGATTTCTAGTTTTTATTACTACAGTCCTGCTTTTACTTATTTGTTTTGATTTCATTTTAGCCTGGAAGACACACAATTTAAAGAACAGTTTTAATAAGTCAACATCATTACTAGGTGATATTCACATTGAAATAATTTTAGGTGTTATTTTTCTCATGTTTTAGATAAAAAACCAAGGTTCCCAAATATTAATTAGTTTTTCTAAGGTAATTAGAAGATTCAGCTCATGTCCAATATGTATTCTATTTGCCTCTAAAATGAGTAGACTTCTCTATTGTTCTGTTCCATGGGAGTTCCCCATTATATGTTTTATGTTTTCTAAGAAGAAAATTACTTCATATGAAAAAGCTTTTCTTGTGACCTACCGAACTAAAAAAAATAATGATTTCATTGTTCACTTGCCGTACTCTTTTATCTCTTTCAGAGATTTATTAAAAACGAAATGCTAGTTGACCAGCCCCTTGCTTGCATGGACATCTTGTACAGGTGTGTCATAATAATTATTTTTCCTGTCAATCTAGTGGAAGTTGGAACACTGGATGCCAGCAGGCATGCTTGTATGCGCAACACTTTGTGATGCCTCTTGCTTATATAGGACATCCTTCAGTGTTTTACGTACATCATATTAATTTGTCTAATTCCCTTTCATTTCTTCGTGTTTTATTTGCTTTAAAGATACAAAGTTGTTAAAAAAAAAAAAAGAAAGGCACTAAGAGATCTCTGTACATCTCAAAGCTTAAGTGAGAGTCATACCACCGAGCAGTTACACTATTCATGAATGAATCTATTTGCCATCACAGGTGACATTTTTGGCACAGAAGAACCAAAGCAAAAGAGCTGGTAGGAATCAAGATCCAATATCATAAATCATGTAGGTGAAGACTAAGCGTAAGATGCTTTGCTTGAGAGTTGTGTCTCTGTTGGAATGTTCTTTTCACTCTGTTTTCTTGTTTGGAGATCGTGGTCTCTTGGTTCCTCTTATAGAAGGTCTCTCCTGATTTCCCCTTTGTCCTTTCCAGCTTAGCTCTGGGATCTGCCTCCATCAGCCCTAACCCTGCTTCCATTTCTACCTGCTTTTGCTCCTGGAGGGGTCACATTACCATCCCACTCCCAAGACCCTTGAATCCGATGTTAAAAGACACTCACACACAGCTTATTACTTTATAACTTGCCGTCTAAGCACAATTGCTGAGTGCAGCTATTTCCCGCCCAGAAAAGTGTGCCCTTACCAATTTATTATCTCTGTCTCTCCTCCTGCCCTAAACTTAGTGGCTCATTTCACCTAGCTCCTGCCAAGCATCCTTGGTCACCCTTCTGTAGCAGAAGCCACAGGCCCTAGCTCCCCCTGAGACCTTACATGATTGTTGTGTTCTTCTTCCTCCAAAGCATAGCAGAAAAGCCTCTCTCCTTCCTTGTGTTTACCTTTTTCTCCTGAGACCCAAAAGTTCCACCTGTACCTTCTGCCCAGCAACTGGCCTCAGCCTTTTTTATTGACAAATTAAGAACAAACTGATTTTTAACATCAGGATCTCCCTCTACAGGTTGCTCTGGGTATTTTTACGAAAACAGCAAGGCTTGATTGTATCTGCAAATAGTTAAGAACACAATAAGTCAGTTTGAACACCTTCAGTCTGAAATAGCATCTTAATGGATTTGAAAAGTTTTGCAGCATATTTATTTGAGGGACAGAATTTCTAGGAAGCAAAACTAGGTTCTTACACATCTCATTAGACAGAAGTTCTATCACTGAAGTATATTGTAACATGGTAGAGAGCTTCATATCTTTGCTTAGTATAGTTTCCCAATTTTAAGAGTTGGACATTAATATTCCTATTGTTCTTCATAAATAGTTAACTGTCACACTAAGTTTGGAGACTTTCATCTGTACATTACACTAAAAGTTCAATATAAAAGAACAATGAGAAATCTCAAAATACATTCTAGACCCAGGTGTCCCACACAAGAGCCTAGGGCCAGGTCATAGTCATGTTTGTATGTTCGCGCACAAGTGCGCACACACACACACACACACACACACACACACACACTACATACAAAGTTGGGAAGCAGGGCGCTCAATCTGTACCTTTCAATTAACTAAATCAATGGTAGCTAACCCCAGAAAAATTCACATTGATGATTGATTGTGACCACAGATTTTCATTATACAATAGTAAAACTATTTCCATTTGTGCAAGTGAATTGAGTAGCCAGGGTTATTCTGCCTAAGTACCAGGAGAATACAGTAAAAAGTGGTACACTTATCTGCCAGTTATTCTGTTCTGATGACAAATCAATTCTACTTACATTGACTGTATTTTATGCTTTTGATCCTGTTCGATTGCTGTCTTTTGTTACATTCAGTCACATCTTGACAAAATATTGATTTGTTTTCTCTACTTGTCTCCTAAAGTATTAGTCTTAAAGACTTTTTCCAAAGGGTTAAGTTTAAAAGGGATTTTTTTTGAATCTCACTATGTCAAGCTTAGAGTATTTGGCCATTTGCCTGCCACTAATCCTCTCTTATAATTAGTGGGATAGGTATCCTTAGTCTAAACAAGATTTTCTTATGGATAAGAATGGACAGATGATTAAGCACCACACACTGATATCAGATGCTTGTGGCAGGACCTTAATGAGGTGCTTTTTAAAAAAATATATAGGTTGCATACTAAATAACATGAATTTAAATATAAATCTTTGCAAATGTATTCAGGTACTGTATAGTGACATGTTAGCCAACAATGGGTGACTGAGGACCAAATGGGAAATTTCACTTAATGATGTTATTTGTTGGTATCTTAGTCTGCTCAAGTATATTATATGATGTTTGTACTTGGAAGTTGCCTAACTACAGGTTTTTCAGAATGACAACCACATCTGTGCATAAATAAATATTATCAACTAATTTTCTTTGTTTTGTGGAACTCAAATAATGTATTAAGTTTTTTATAAGACTGTTTAAATTATGCTTTAAACACAGGAAGACATAGTAAAATATTTTTGTTTTCATGAAGAAACAAAAGCAGCAAGGAGCTATCGAAGCTGCTGAGATAAATTACTTGCTAAGTTAAGATAAAAATGTGTCTTCTAAAAGTTTGACTAATTAAGCACATATATGCAAACATGTCTTAAGTGTCTGACATGCTATGGCCAGAGTAAATGGCCAATATTCAGATCTCTCAATAGTGGGTTCACAAGCCTAGCTGTAACTAAAACAGGTTGAAATCTAATTAGAAGCAGAAAACAAATGACTTAAGATTAATCACAGTTATTTCCAACACCAAATTTCCTCTGCTGTTATATATTAAAATATATGTTGAATATTTCCACACATGGCAAATGAAACTGAGGAGTGAAGCAGGCAACAGAAGGGCCGGTTAACCTCACAGCTGAGCGACCTTGTATGCACCCTTACATGGAAGCACAGTACTATATTTCCTGATGTCTCAGCTCTGAGAGGTGTAAGGTCACCTAAATTTATTTAGGCATGTGTGGCTGTGCACTCTGAGGGCAGATGCAATAAGATAGTACATTTGAGGCAAACTTGAGCCACATGGTAAGTAAGACTAAACAATAAAGCAAGTAAATAAATGTATAAATAAAATAAAAATGACCTACATATCCCCATTTCTTCAATTTCTATACTGACCAGGAGCAGTGTTGTTTTACATAATCTTTGCAAAAGGTTTACATACCTTTGTCTCTATAGTTACCCAAGTGATTAGGACTTATAATTTTGGAGACCTGTTGTCTGTTTGATTAAGTTTGTTTTTAAACAATAGACACTGTATATTTGATATTTCAGACAAATTGAGAGCAATGATTCTCATTACAAATGAATATTCATTTGACAATTGGTATGTTAGTTGTTATGAAATATTATTTAATATTATCCTACATTATTCAATTCCTCACATTATTTTCTCTTATACAAAATTACTAGTCAGATCCTCTAAGTTATTTATTCTCAACATTTCTTCTGTCTTTATCTTTTGCTTTATAAGAAAATATAACATGTTACTCAAAACAAGTACAAAGGTCTGTGCTAAGAAAGGTATATTTTATGTTAATTCTTAATCAAAATAAAATAATAAAAAGAAAATTATGACTACTTAAAAGTAAGAAATGAGGAGAAAATAAAATATTTCCTTTCTATAAGAACACAATCACCAAATCGACCTACAGTTTTATAACTTTGATTCAGTTTAAAATTCATAAATTTAAAAACACAATACAGGAAACAGTGAGAGAGATATGGGGCACATAAGGGAATAGAAGAAACCAGGGAAAGGGATAGAGAGGAAAATAACAATGAATTTAAGAACATGTGTTTACTTTTTTAAAAAAGAGTGACAAGAGAATAACATACGAGAAATTTCAAAAAGAAAATTATTGGAAGGGTAAGAATGAGAATGAATAAAATATCTAATCTCTTTTATGTTTGGAGATTTCAAGAATTTTAAAACTTCACTTTTTTAAAGTCAAGATTTTTCAAGATGTAGAACATTATAAGATTGACAAATGCCACTGGATTTGACAATGAGAAAGACACTGCTGAATTTTGCGAGGATGGCGAGGGTTCTTTGTGGGTGGTGATACCAGATTGTAGTGGGTGGATATACACAGGAAATGGCACATAAATCGTAAAGGGTTCGGAGGTGCTTACATATCCAAATCCTACCAGTTAAGCTCTCCACAATCTAAGACAATGATGTATAAATACAGGGAAAAGTTAGCCAGAGATCACATGTTAAGCTTCTGTCAAGAGTCCTTGAAAATAAATCTATTGGAAAACACAGGAGCTCTTTGACATCTGACATATACACACAGGTATACAAGCTCAAGGGGCTGGAAGGACAGGGCATGTACCTTACAGAGGTAGACCTTGCCTAATCTGCTTCTCCCCATCCTCCTCTTCAGATACACCTAACTTAAGACTATATACTTGCTGGTAAGCACTCAGCTACTGTGCCTGTTTCCACCTTGAGAGAGGGGCTAACTTCTAGGTACTACACTTCCCAGAGATGTACAGTGAGAAGAACTAAAATGTCGATTGTCCTTTCTGGAGACCATAGTAGTTTACTCACAGTGAACACTGGTCCAGATAACTCAGATTTAATAGTTTACTTTGAAACTTTGACCAATGTCTTAGTGGAGAGTTTAAAAATTCATAGAGCATAATAGAAAGTCCAAGCCTGCAGATGATGTATAGTGATTGAGTAATGTCTGCATGTGCAAGTAGGAGGGCCAAATAATGTTAGCTTTCTCAAGAGAAAGTGAGTTGTGTACTGAGAGGCAGGGTCCTGATCCAGTCTGGGAGCTGGAGGAGGGAGTGAAGATTAATTTCTGTGAATGTGATTACATACCCTTTGTAGAGTGGCATGGAACTATATCCTGTCTTCCTTTTTGCCACTGACAGCAAAGAATTCTGGGTTGGGTAGAACACTGTTTTCATCTGTAATAAAGCTACACCATTCTCTAATCATTTTTATTGTCTCAGTGTCCCTTTGAGAGGAGAGTTTCAAGTGATGTGTCTCTGGAAGAAAGTCTACAACGTGTGAAACTTCCAACAGTTAAATAAAATGAGTAAAAAGATTATAATTGCTCTTTTATAGGGCTCTTCACTTCAAATTATGATTCTGATTTTAAAAGTATTTTCTTTCTGGGGACAAAAATGTTCATTTGTTAATAAAACTAAGGAATGTGCAATTAGCTTCACTTCTCTTTTGTTTCTGCTGATAAAAATGATTAAGGGTATATTGTTCCAATGTCTAATGAGTTTTGGGTTCTGTAAAATTCCAAAGCCTAATTTTCAGGACTCCTGAAGATATTTTCATAAACAACAAGCCATCTACTGAGAGCATAATTGAAGCAAATGAAGAGGGAATAAAATAATTATTTAGCAACTGGAATATGAGGCCTAAATAATGAGGGGAATTAACATCAGGTAAAATTCACCCTCACAGTCACAAACCCATCAAGATCCAAAGTAAGGTTCACAGACATCCATAATAATACCTTATTGTAGAGCCCTGCAGGGTAACTCTTACATAGCAACCATGAGAGAAAAGCACCGTTTATAATGTCATAGTCTCTGTTGCCAAGGCAACAGCACAGCCAGCAACAGAGACTGACATTTTGAAAGACACATGTGATTTTATTATTTACCAGTTACAGAGAGGAGAGCAGAGATAACATGGTAGCTTAGAAACATCTGTTCTCATTTTGCCAACTTTTTGAAAAACAGTCAACGCAATAGCCATATGTGAACATACTCAGAGATATAGGCAGACTCTTTTGCTTTTTCATTCATTTACTTGTTCAAAGAATGAAACCTTTTATCTAACGAGCACCTCCTGTGTGCACTATACAAAAGGGTCTGTATGTAGGCACAAATTTTGGTTATAGGAGGTAGCAATCAATGTATGAAATAAAATATCCTTAAATAGGGAAAAGTTTGTACTTCTTTCAGCTCCAAGCTTTATCACAAACATTTAACTGTTCCACTCTATACCTTAGTTGTCCCTATAACTCTTTTCTCAACTGTTCATTCTAATGTATATATGTATCCCTCATGATACTATGGAAAAACAGTAGATCCTAATTAAATAATTTTGAAATATGCAGTAGCACATAAATAAATTTGCAAGAGCATTTCGGAACAGAAAGATTCCAAGGTATTAGTGCCCCAGAGAACATACACAGGGAAAAACTGCATTAGTGTCGACTTTGGCTTAGAATAGTGATTACAGTAGAAATAAATGTATGGGTTACAGGCACTCAGAAGTTGTAAGGTATACCCCACAGTCCCACTGGAACAACTCATTCATAATTTGTGAATCTCAAAGGTAGTCCTGGATGTTCAGGAGCCTGAGAACTCCACAGCACCCATCTCTTAGAGGGCTTGGGGACCCCCAAGCCTGCTCCAGCTGTCTCATGACTCAGATTGCACTTTCCTATCCCAAAACAGTGCCCCAAGGCTTCCCTACAGCCCAACACCAGCCTGGTGACAGCATGGGGTAAGTAAGGTCATCAACTCCCGCATCCCACCTCCCTGAGCGGCCATGCCCTGTGGCAGAGCAGATGTGGGACCCATAACCCTATATAGACAAGCTTGAATTCAAACCCACACATATCTGATACTGTACATCGCTGTAGGCTTGCTCATTTTCATGTACTCTGTGACAGTATCAATGGCCCTCATCTAGTATTTCAAAGTTGAAAGAAAAATGCCTTACATCAAGAGGCTTGGAAGTTCTTCTTGGTCTCTTCTAATGGCTTGACATTAGTCATTTTCTAATGATTGAAAAGAATATCCTTGCTCATTTTCAAAAGTCTCCAGTTGCCATTTTAACCACATCCAGCATAAATGAATAGTCTTCCATCTACAGAGACAGCCTTCATCTTTATAGCAGACAGCCAGGTTTAGTTTTTTCAGAAACTGCGTCATCTCTTTAGTTAATATACAAATTTAAGAGATCAGTGAAGTGTGAGAGTGAAATAAATATTAAAATATGGGAACATATGCTGAGGGTGCTGAATGAGGCAGACATACTGGGCTTCTCAGCATAGGGTCTGCTCTATTGCTTACTACATGGGACATTTGTCCCTGTGCCAAGCTGAGAGAAAGGCTTTGAACTAATCTATCACACAGGTTTTGTCCTCCACATGTAGCTGTGGCAATTCTGCTATTCTGAGGCACCTGCCTGCAAACACTATTTGCTCTGTGACACTGCAGCATGTTTCAGAATTATGCACTGGTTCCATCTAATAACACCTTTGCAGTCTCTACACAGCAGGGACTCTACATGGCTCTTTTAATCTTCTAGCTCTCTATGGGAAGTAAGAACTATGATATTTCTTCCTTCCCTTTCACAAATTAAATTGAATTACTAGGTAGCAAGGAAGCAGAGAGAATAAAATTGATAAGAAATGCAGGCAGAAAAATCTTGGGGTCTTCAACTGTCTTGAAGGAGAGAGATTTTAAAAGCATTAACTCACTGAGGCAAGAGCCTTAGCACTCTAAAGGCTGTGTGGTGTCTCTCACTATATCTGCAGTCTGGGATTGAATGAGACAGACAGTACCTTCTAACAACCAACTTCGAGTTAGTGTCTCTCTTGGTAGCTCAGCCATACACCTTTCCCCTTTTGCTCTTGTAAATCTGGGCAGTTGCTTTCTTCTTTAAGTTTTAGACTGAACTTCTGTTTTAATGAATAGCATTACTAAGACAGACTGTTGCATTCACTTATGTAAATATCACTAAGCAGAGGCAGGGGAGCCTGCTTTTGTGTTACTAAACTCTAGCTCATCAGGAGGGTGCACATAGAAAAGAGACCCGTTTTAAAGAAGTATGTATGCAGGCATGTACTATGTGCTTGAATCTGTCTTGTAATTGAAACTGAAACTTTGTAAGTGCTATCACCAGTACATACTTTTGGCCTAGAATTCTACTACTCTTTAGAAATACAGGTGAATTAGACTACATGGGAAATTGATTTGTCAGTTGTGCACATAGGTCACTAAAATAGTATAAGCAAATTTGAGAAAATTGGGATATGTGTGTTTTGCCACCAAGATACTTAGAAGTAGTAGTCTAAATAACACAGACCTTTAAGGAGATACCAGAAAATATAAGTACCAGAGTATCAGTGTGGATGGCTTTTTATAGTCATTCACTAATATTCTAGTCACTAAGTAAATGTAATAATGAATATACTACCTGTCTCTTTTCGTTAGTAGCTATCAAAGATATATGAGTAAGGGGTAAAGTCGTTGTATTAAGAAGTTTTGCAGCCCTAGATGAGAAATAAAGGCAAAAATCAACACCAACACACTATGAAAGAATTTACAGTGAACACAAATTCAGCTGTTTGTTTTAATGAGGAAGAGGGGGTATGTCTCCTCTATTCACAAATAAATACATAGACATGGCCTCTGTAATTCTTACTTAATTTCATTTCACATTTTCATTTTTTCTTTAGAGATCTCCTCCCTAGGAGCATCATTTGATATACACACTTGAGATATTTTCTTCAATATGCATAAGTTTTCTCATATTTTTTGGAATGATTTGCCATTTGCTCTTAACATCATCGTTCACTTAGAAGATGATAAATAGAACTTAAGATAAAAAGTGTCACACTCACTTTAAAGTATTGAAAATATATTTATGTGCCATTAAGTCAAATAAAATTAACCATAATACTTAAATGGTTTAATGTAGAAACAAATAAATTAGGAGTCACGTTTGATAGTGTACATCAGTAACCCAAGCATTCGGGGTGCTGAGGCAGGAGGACTGTGGCTTTGATGCTAGCCTCTAAACAGCTGAGGCCTTGCCTCAAAAGAAGTGCATGGTTTCAGGTTCTGAAGTAGCCATATTGATCAAAACAAATCGTCACTCTAAACATACCCCCTTGTCTTCTTCAATTTCCCTCTTCCCTCATCTCCCCTTTCTTCTTCCTTCCATCATTCCCATTATTATCCTTCCCTCCTCCCTTCCTTCTTTCTTTCTTTCCTTCCTTGCCACCTTTTTCAAACTTGTTTGACTAAATTACTCAAATAATAAACCATTTCTACCCTAAGAAACAACTGACATTCAGATGTAAATACTATGCATAAATTTGGAGGTTTTTGCTTTTCCTTTTATTCTACAGAGCTTTAAAATGTAAATAAATGGTAGACATTTTAGAACATAAACTATTTTAATAAATTCTTTGAGGAAAGAAATGACAGGAACACAAATGACATTGATTCCTGCCTCTGCTATCCACACAGTGTCTCATTACGGGAGTGTCTTTACACTAGAATATTCTACCATTATTACTGGCAAAATAAAAAATAATTGAGAATTTTGTTTTCAGAAATATCTTACTAGCCATTACATTTTTAAAAAGTAATATGACTGATCTTACAGAACAGGATATAGGATGCTGAGTGGGCTAGTGCCAGGCACATCTGAGGAACTCCAGGACTCCAAAGGAATCTTTTGAAATTCTTTGAACTAAGAAATCCCTAAGGTTCTCTATAGTGCTAATAGCATATGACTATGGGAATTAAATAATTCACACTGAGTCATGTTTCTCTACACAAGGATGCTTTTTGCTTTCAAGGAATAAATAACCAAGTTTTCCTTCATTCTATGGCATTTACTTTCTTTTTATCAACAAAGTCAGTAATATATAATCAATCTCCATGAAAATTATTCGTGTCTGTAAAAAATGTAAATCTAAAATGTAATGGTATCACTAGACTAATAGATGAGCACTGTTGAAGTAGTGAGAACATTTTCTATACTGTTTATGAAAAGAAATATTATTACTATGATCAAACACTAGTTAACTATTTTCATACAATATTGTTTCTATTCATGTAATTTCTCTTGACCTGAAATGCAATTGCCTTTATTATTTAGTTATATTCTGCAACTTTTGTAGATAATGAATATTTGTGGATACAAAATACCACAGGATATTAGAAATTTAGTAAATCAATATTTGCTTTTAACACTTCAATACAAAGAAGGTTAAAGCTTTCATTCCTAAACTAACACCATTAGTATAAATTACTCACCTTGTGAATGTCACTAAACTCTTTGCATTAAAAAGGAAAGAGTTTTAGCTAATGTGTGTATGTATGTATGTGTATGTATATGTATATACATATATACACTTTATATATAATATATTTAGCATATATATACATATATATGTGTATATATATATATAATTCATGACAGTGGGCATGCTATTGTTGAGCAGTGGTACCTCATTGTGTTCCAAGTATTAAGGAAGGGAGATATATATGAGATTTCAAATTTCAGGAGGCCACGTGACCTTACTACTGTCATATGAAAAACTGTGAATTGAAGTGGGAAAGAATTTCCTCTAGTTAAAAATTTTTAATGAAGCTTCTCCTTTAGGGATTCCAGCCACGAGGATTGAGTCTCTCTGCCAAGCTTACCTGTGGATGAGATGGCCAGGAGGGGTAAAAAGGAAATCTTTGTAGATATCCCTTAGCACGGGGATATCACACTGCCTCCTTTTTATTAAAGAAAATTGTTAAAAAAAAATAACTGAGGGACACTGTTGGAAAAATAACTGTTGTGAATACTATCTTTCTGATCTGTTTTGAGAGTAAAGACTGTTTCTTTACCTCAAATTTGTCTCATCTTGCCTTCACTGACACTTTTAAAACCAGACTAGAAAACCTAGTTCTTTGTGAATCTTAGGTGTCTTAGCTCTGTTGGAAATATCACCATATGTTCACACGTTATCTGTTCTCAGCATTGATCATAGTGAACATATTATATTTTGTGCTTCAGAAGGAGCCTGAGTAAGCTCTGAGATCTGTGGCCCATTTAAGATGAGTGAAAAGAGCTAACTATTTATTATGCTCAACCAGAATAATTTTTGGTTTATTTTAAGCAATTTAAGCCATATTTCCTTATCTGGTTGGCTAAAATATACAATAATCACCAATGGTATTCAAGCCATCTGCCTGGTTACACTATTTAAGCTTAGAGGATGTCTTTATGATTGCAAAAAATAAATGTCATGAGGAATGTCTGCCATACCTGCAGGAGGAAATAGAGACACTTGCAATGCGTTTATTATGCTTCGGTCTAAGAAAAGATACTTGGCATGAGTGCATTTATTTACTTCAGGTACAATAGGAAACTATCGTTTTACATAGAGTTCATCAGGACCCCATTTTCCTTGAAGGTTATCATTATTGGGGTCAGTACAAATCACGTGACTTTCCTGCTCCTTTAGTTTAGTTAAATAATTATCGTTGAAATATTTTTCAGGTAATTTCCATTTTTGTTATGTTGGGATTACGTGATATTTGAATACATTTGGGAGCAATAATTTTACATTTTATTTATTTAATATGTCATATTATGCATGTGGAGGGCAGAGGACCCTTGCAGAAATCGGTTCTCTGCTTCTGCCATGTGGGTCCAGAGGACTGAACTCTGTTTGCCAGGATTGGTAACAAGTAACTTGACCTGCTGAACCACCTACCCATTCCCGTTGTGAGTATTTAAAGCATCCCACACTTTCTTTTAGAAAACTTCTAGTAATATAGACAATATATCTTTCACATTGATGGAAAACTAGCAAATGATTCAACTCCATGAGATACATATGTGATTTTTTACATTATTCATTGTCTCATGCATGAAATTTTTATACAATTACTCTTTGAATGCAGCATAAGAAAGCAGTTAGTTCTGTTCATCAAGCAGTTTGCTTTTGACTGCTGAACACTGAGATTAAGAAATGCTTTGCACTGAGTGCTAAGAAACACAGATACAAAGGTTTCAGAATTTATTTCCAGACTTGAGAACTGAATGTAAATGGCTTTTAACTTGCAACAGTTTGCCTTTGATGGTGTATTTATGTTCTTTGGTGCTAATGCTCAGATTCCAGGTTAGACATTTCTAACCCCCGCTTTTAGAAATTGTAAAGTAAGGTGGATATGCATCCTCTGCTGAGCAGGCTATGTGGAGAGCCACTGTTTCACCAAGTTCCTGTAGTCCTAGGCTCCAGTAGACTAGACTTGACCAAAATGGAGTAACTTCTGCTACATGTTACATGACGTGAAGCTGAAAGGAAGCTGTTAAATCCTCAAAATCAGGCCAGATTTTTCTGAAGACAGTATCAGTTCACCAATTTGGTTGAGTATAGTTACTGGAATCCTGATAATGAGAAGGTCCCTTCTGCCTTACCCTCACCTGGAATTTGATTCAGAGAAATCTGCATCAACAAATCTACTCTGTCTATTGTTCCACTCTCTAGTGTCTACTTTGTAACAACCAGCTTTTAAGTCCTGCCCAATAAAGCAGCATGTCTTATAGACTGACACCATGTCCCATCTAGAACCATAATAAAATGACAATTTTGTCTTAGAATGAAGCTTGCCTCAGTCCTAAAATTGCAAAGAAATGAAACTTGATGCAAATGTGTTTTATTTTATTCACACCCTTTTTCCATTCTAATTTTCCATTTGCACTTCTTATGTGATAGTGTTATCCTGAGATTTGCACAACTCCCGCCCACAAAACTACAGAAACAGCAACTGAAGCAGGGCTCTTAAGCAGGCAATTATTGAGGAAACAAGATTAAAAAAAAAAATTAACACAGTGGGATGAGAGACTGAAATAGAGGAGAAAGAGTCAACTCATTGATATTATGCCAGCACTGGTGTCACTAGTAAAAAACTGGATCTCAACCCTACCATGACAATTTGGGGTATCATAGAAGGTATGTCTTAGCATCTTACTTAATTAGGCAAGAAAGGGACAAGAATCTTTCACCATTAGCTGAAATGTGTTATAAGCTGTGTCATAAGAGCTCACATCTATCCCTGCCAGGATATCCAAGAAGCTACAAGCCAAACCCAGGAGATACATATTATACCTGTTAAAAAGCATAGCAAACACACGAATCCAGTGTCTGGAAGGCCAGATCCAAGTGACATCGTGTGTGTTACTAGCCTGGTAGGATTCCGACCCCAGCATCAGTCCTCCCCTTTCCTCTTTCTGACTCAACTGTATGTTTCTTAATACTTGGACCATACACTATTCGCTCTTGTGGTGAAAATAAGAAGTAACATCAGTAAACCATTGCTGATTGAACTAGTAAATTTTCTCATAAAAGAATGTATTTAATGGCAAAAAATATAATTGAGAAACTGAGTATGAAGTCTCAAAGGTAGAGATATAGCATTGCTTTGGTGACTGCTTTGAAACTTCTAGAGTAGTGAAAAGCAGATTTATCAACATACCTGTGATCTATGTAACATGACTTTTGTTTTGTACCTCAAGATCTCCAGTCTCTGCCAGAATAAAAAGTATGCTACATTTTCCAAGTAATTGTACTTATTTTCCTCTGCTTGTTTTTCTTTCCTGCCAACTAGTAAATCTTCTATAACTGACAATCTCCCTTAATTTGTGGAGCTCAATAAAAGAAACAAGAAAAAAAGCACATCTGTCTGGAATTGGACTATGAATGAAAATATGTGAGGAGACTTCTGAGACCTTCTCCAAGTAAAGAAGACAAGAGTCTTGTAGTCTCTGTCCCTGCATAACATGGGTTGTTCTTGGGATCTGCTTTTGTGCCCCTCCCAGGTATAATAAGAAAGTGGGTTTACTTTAAATTACTCATTGTCTTACTCATTATTTATTATTCAGAATGACATTTCTGAAGTGTAAGTTATCCTCCTGATACATACAGCTTGAACTGATGTGATCTTGCCCTCCTGACTATATAAGCCTAAATTTTTATTACCTTGCCCTTGTGACTGTATACAGCTCAAATTCAAGTGAAATTTGCTCACATGCCCTTTCTTAACCCTCAAACATCCTCAGAATGTAAATTGTTTGATGCCCTGAATAGAGTTGGCTATTGCATGAGACTTTAGTCTGCCTCATTCTCCCAGGTTCATGCCATCAACTAGAACAGTAACAGACATCCAAATTAACACACATCCAAATTCTATACTCATATAGTTTCTACAGAAAATCCTAAGCTTCTCAGTGGTGTATACATTCTATATATCTATCCTTAGAGGTGTCTGATACCTATAGCACCTATGGTTAAAACCTCATCAGCTCATTGGCTTCTTCAATATAAAATCATATGTAAAAATTGGTCCTTCTTCAAGTAGATGTTTTAAGACAGATAAACAAATATGCCTGTATGTCAAATTCAGTGGTTAGAAGCAAATTTGATATTGTTCCTGTAATATTTTCTGTCTTTATAATTTTTGAATAATTTTAATTAACTTTTCTAGATTTCAGTTTCCACAATCGATAATATGTTTACAGTAATGGGAATCTCATAGGACTATTGTTAAGATCTAATAAGGATATGAATAAAAATTACTGTCAATGAAAATGTAATCATAATGCTAGTTAAAAGCATGCTGCTATAGCAAGAGACAGAAGTAGAGAACTTAAGGGCTCAGAGAAGAAATGAAATGAAAATGTAAAAGATGCTGTGGCCAAAGAGCAAACAAACACAAACCTTACATATCCTTACATATGTCCTATTCACAAAGCCTGGCCTCTTAATGACTACATCAACACTGGGTTCTAGGAATTCAAATTCAGTAAGTTGTTCTTGGTCAATAAACACTTATAGCTACAGATCAATGACTCTAGCCCGATGTTTTCTATTGTTGCTTTTGGAAGAATCAAAGAAAAGATTTAAAGCCTTCTGTAAAATGTCCCAGTAACTATAGTACCTCAGTATATTGACGTTTTGGTTGTTGTTCTTTTACGTTCATTACAATGCTAAGTGCTGGCCCCCAAGATCTTGAGTCTGCACATAGCCTGCCTCTGGGACTCAGCCCCCAAGTTAATTCTGATTGGTGAATAAAGATGCAGGCAGCTAATGGCTGTGCCGAAGAGAGATCAGTGGGGTTGAGTTTTCATGGTCTTGGGGAAAGAAGAAGCCACCAAGGGATAGAGAAGTACGTGCAGAGAGGAGAGGAGAGGAGAGGAGAAAGGAAAGCAACCATGGAATAGGGGCCAGGAGAACGTGGCCCAGAGGGCTGCCTGGTTGGAACTGAGAACAGCCCTGAGAGACCATAGTAAATAGTGAATGATGGCTTGGGGTTATCGATGGGAAAGTAGATTCTAACAATATGGAGGATACACAGTCACCCAACTATTTTGCTGCATAAAGCATATTAAAATATAAAGGTTGTGTGTGTGTGTGTGTGTGTGTGTGTGTGTGTGTGTGTGTGTATGTGTGTGTGTGTGTGTGTGTTCCATCTGAGAACATAAATGGTCAAAAAGGTGGGAAGAAATCCAATGCTGGGATTTTTAAAAATATTTTATTTACTGTATCAGTAGTCTTGAACTTTATAGTGACCTTGCCTGTTTCTCTCACCTGCTTCAACTCTTCCAGCTAACATGTGAACACTACTGGGCTGACAAATGTTGTTTTGGCAAGAAAAGTGTATTGCCAATCTCAGAAAGCTTTCTGATTACATTTTGAATGCAGGGACCATTTACTGTAAAAGCTAAGTTGTTCTTAAGTCTGTTTCCTGGAGCCTGACCTGCCCGATCGCATGACTTTGACTTGTTTGGAGAATAACCTGAGGCTCTCACTCTCCATTATCACTCTTCCCTAATCACATGGCAACCAAATGCTGTTTTGTTTTTGTTCTTTTTTGTTTGTTCACTAGCTTTTTGTCTCTGTAAACTTGCTTGTTAACTACTTGCTATTTTAATCCTTAAAAGGGGTCCAAGAATGCTCTCTTTAACCAGAGTTAGGATTCAGTGGTTGGCCAGCTCTTGAATGTACCCCAATAAAATCAAGTTTGCTACAATTTGGCTCAAAATGTGGTAGTGAAATTAATAAGACATGCATTTCAAACCTAAACCAAATCACAGGCTTTGAGCACCCCAAGAGTAAACCTGGGTCACATGTGGATCCATGGGTTAAAGGTTGAACATATCGGTATGATAAACACCTGAAAGTATTAAGAGATTAATAAGGCTACATATCTTTACTTTAAACAGATAATGACCAAAGATAATGCCTACATGCAATTTTACAGTAGCTAATTATAATTTTACATTGATCATTGTATCAGTTACATTTTCTTTTGACTTCTAGTAACACTCTTAAAAAATGATATTTCTAGTTTTATCAGAGATAATTTCTTAGAACAAAGTGCATAAATATGTATTTCTTTTTTTCTGTTATGTATTTGAACTCTTTTATGACTGTGTATAGAGCAATTTGATAGATTGTACAAGCTGATATAGTTTTAGGGGAATAAGTTCTCAGAATTCTGATTGGCTTGAGGTGTACCTTAAAACTTCCCAGGGTCATTTTTAAAATTGAGAAGAACTTCATTTTATTTTCACTGTTTAAGTTATGATCAGATCAGGTACAATATTGAAGTCAGAATAAATTTCAGGGAGACATGAAGATTTGGAGCAGGGAAATAGGTCATTTGGTGAAGTGTTTGCTGTGGAAATGTGAGAATCTGGGTTTGATCCCCCAAACCAACATGATAATGACCAAAGAAACAACCCATGCTTACATTCCAGTGCTTAGGAGGCAGAAACAGGCATTTCCCTGTACTGATTTGGCAGTCTAGCTTAATGATGATGACCCAGGCCAGTGAGAAACCATTTCCCAGAAAATAACTTGACAGCCATGTTGTTGAGTCCTAATGGGTGTAGATATTTTTAGGATGTGGTTTCACAGCATGCTTTCTGTTCCTCTGGCTCTCACAATCTTCCTGCCCACTCTTTCTCAATGATCCTTGGGCCTTAGATGGAGGAGTTGTTTATAAGAGGGATCAGTTATATATAACAACAGTTAAAGAAAAAGTGGCCATAAATTTGGAAGAGAGAAAGGGTGAGTAGATGTGAGAATTTGAGGCGAGACAAAAAAGAAAGGAGGGAATGATGCAATAATATTAATTTGAGGAAAAATATTAAAATCAATAGATAGCTCTTGAGGAATGATACCCTGAGGCATGACATATCTTTCTTCCATGTGCAGATGTACCTTTACATATACATCTACACACACACACACACACACACGAAATGATGATTCTAGCTGAATCGAAAGTATCTCCAATAAAAAATGAGAGAAACAAAGTGTTCATGATTTCACATCAAGTACATGTCTTTCTTAATTAGAAATGTAAGTAAAAATTCCCTTGAGCTTAACCAGAAGTCTCATTAGCACTTGAAGGCTATAACAATTCAGAGATGTAATTAAGACATCCTAGATTTTATTAATAAAACTGCTATTGTAATAGCTAGCATGAAGCATTTCTTCCACATGGCATTCTCAATAAATTTGACTTCTCAGGATTACTTCCAGTTCTACCATGCTGTTCTCTCTCTCTCTCTCTCTCTCTCTCTCTCTTTCTTTCTCTCTCTCTCTCTCTCTCTCTCTCTCTCTCTCTCTCTCTCTCCCCTCTCCTCTCCCCTCTCTCTTCTCTTCTCTCTCCTCTCTCTTCTCACTCCTCTCTCTTCTCTTGTCTCTCTTTTCTTCTCTCTCTCCCTCTCTCTTAAAGATAACTTTTTTTGTTGAAGTCAGTAGAACTCAGAGTACATTGTATTGGTGCTAAAACCATATTACATTTTTGAAATGACTATTTAAATTGCACTTAGCTTTTTCATTGCTATATATAGTCTTCATTGAAGAATATAGATAATATGTTATATAATATTACAATAAACCAAGGAATATCAGACATCTCTGATTCATTTTCTGGCAGAGCATCTGTCATGATTCCATACATGCTTCACAGCATGGCGGGGAAAATGGAGCCACAAAGAGAAAAGAATGCAACACATGCATTTTCTCCCAACATATTTGTATTGATTCTTTTAGAATCTCACAACATACACTCTACCACATGCACTCTTCAGTGCCTCAGTGTCTGCCCTCATCCTAGTAACCTCTCTAAAAAAAAAAAAAAAAAAAAAAAAAAAAAAACAAGTCCAAATTATGTTTTCTATATACTTACTGCAGTGTAGTCAAACTGTCAGTGACCTGTCCCTTAAGTAGAACTGTGTCCTGCCCATCTTACACCTTTGCCAGAAGCCATCAACTGTAGTTGGCTTACCCTTGAACAAAAAGGTAATAGAACAATACAATATTTTTCTATTAATAAAATTGAATCACTTAATTTAAAACTTTTATTGCTTATGTTAATATCAAATAAAATACTATTGATATTTGAAAAAAAATGAAACTCAACTTGGCCCGATTTTATTGTAACCAGCACAGAACAAAAACTTGTAGAGTCTGGTCCAGATTATTTTACTTTAGCCATATTTAAATGGAGTGCCATTTTTAGAAATAAGCATTCAGATAAGAGATAACCCGACTTCGTGAGTACAAAAAGCTTAAGACATGTTCACATTGAAGCTCTTTGCAAACTACATGTGGCTTCATCCATAAGATGATTTCTGTTAACTTAGAAACGGTCTAAGGGAGACTGACTGAGGTAAACATAATGCCTATGGATGTTAGGATTGGCCTTGGCCTAAGATGGCATAGAAGTCACTTAGGCTGTTGTAAAACACAGGTGACATCACTCTTAAGAATGGGTTTCATAGCCTAAAAGTAGTGCTCAAGGTTTTAAGAGGAAAGGGTCTGAGATAAATAAAGCATAATTTCTGGGAGATAGGCCGGGAAGTAGTGGCGCATGCCTTTAATCCCAGCACTTGGGAGGCAGAGGCAGGTGGATTTCTGAGTTCGAGGCCAGCCTGGTCTACAGAGTGAGTTCCAGGACAGCCAAGGGCTACACAGAGAAACCCTGTCTCAAAAAACAAAAAAACAAACAAAAAAAAAATTCTGGGAGATAGAAGCAGAACTTGTCTCATCAGATAACAAAGGATCACCAGGTCATAAAATTACATCATTCTTGGCATTCAAGGCAGAGTAGCGATGCACCTCATTCCATTGAAAAGGTAAGCTATGTGTTTAACTTTCCTGGCTTCTCCAAAGATTATCTGTGTGCACAAGAACTTTTTGCTCTCTACAGGTATTTTTGGACAAATGTTTCTGCCAACTATTCAAGCAAACTTTGCCATCTTTTTTTTTTTTTTTAACATTGTGAGCTTCCACATTAAATGGACCCATATCAATAAACTCAACCTGATCCAATTTTATGTTCCTTCCACCATTATAACACACTGTAAAACTATTCCCACACATATCCCCCAAACTTCTGCTTGAGTGAATTAGCAACCTCCTTGAGCTATTTAGCAGAGTAGTGCACCTTCTCAAGGACTTTTTCTCTCCCTCCTAAAAACCTACTCAGCCTTAAGTACAGTTATAGACTAATGGCAACTGCTGATTGGCCTTGAGGGTCATCATTATTGTCTTGCCTGGCATATTTACTTTAGAGAAAGCCACTGCTGGTTTAGCATACAATAGAGGATTAATTCCCTCAGTCAAATGTAGAGAAGATAAGATTTCATAGGTGGGAGTGTGAGTACATCTTCTGCTGAGGATGAAAAGAGTAATTCTTCAGGTGAGATAAACCTTTGAAAATCAGAGGGTTCAATGTTCTCAACTTCAATAGAATCCTCCCACACATCCCCATCCCAAGTTACAAGGTCTTATTCTACACCAATCAGTGCCCTTACTTTAACCACCAACACACTCAAGAAATGGGACTTAAATTTCATTGTTATTTAGTATTGTAATGAGGGCTTCAGTTTGATTTTCCATAGCCCTGTGGCTGCTGCAGAGAACATACTTTTCCCAAGAACACTTAGAAACCATTAGACTGTTTGTGTGCATCTGGAGCCAGTCAATTTCACTAAGAAGTTAACCTTCTTTCTCTGTATCCTGAGATGCTTGAAACTGATTAATTTATATCAAAGAGTTTATTCTTTTCCTTTGTCATTTTTATCTTGAGATGCAGCCAACCAGCATCATTTTTTTTTATTTTCCATAAATACAGAAAAAAAGTCTAAAATATTTTAGATACAAAGTAACCAAACCTATTGCCTTTCATAATTGGTGAGTAAGAATAATCAAATTCATTTGTCTCCTTAACTTTGTAAAATAGTTCACATCATAGGATTTTAGTATTCTACAGGATCCCAAAAGAGGCTTTAATAATATGTATTGACTTTGGTGATTCTAGATGTTGATAAATTTAAAAGCTTATTACAGATACTTAAGTATTTATTCTTGCAGTTCTTTTGGCATATACATGCAAAGAAATGTAGATACAAATATGAACTAAATCATTAACCATAATTTTACTTTATGATGTTTAATGGTAAAAGTGGTGTTTCTAAGTGTTGAATTTATATAGACTTTCCATATAAATTAGTTCGTGTACAATCTGTGTTAGTAGGGTTCTGTATATCAGTAGAAGTCATAGAATTAATCTCTCTATATCGACTATAAAGGGGTATGTTAGAATGACTTACAGGCTATAGTCCAGCTAATTCAATCCATCAATGGCTGACTATAAAAATGGAAGTTACAAGAATCCAGTAGCTGCTTAGTTCACCAGGCTGGGTCAGCTGGCCTTTAGTACATGCTAGACTCTTAAAGAAGTAGGCTGTAATGACAGTAGAGAAATGGACTTGCTAGTGAGGGTGAAAGCAATCAGGCTAAGAGAGCAACTTCCTTTTTCCTTGTCTTCTATACAGACTACCAGCAGAGGGTGAGGCCCAGATTAGAAGTGGATCTATTCACCTCAAAAGATCTAAATTAAAGATGTGATTTCTCTCTTTAAATATCCAGATAAGAGGTAGATCTTCCCACTTCAAATGATTAAGAAAATAATCCTTCACAGGTATGCACAGCCATTGTTGGTTTTTTTTTAATTTCAGATGTAGTCAAGTTGATAACCAAGAATAGCCATCACAAGAGTGACCTCAAATTCAATTACTCAGAAATTTCCAAGATATTTGTGATTGGCATAGTCTTGTCTTTCTTAAAGGCTCTTTGTTGAATGGTATAATGAGGAACAAGGATCAAATTTATCCCTCAAACACAAGTCCATATTTGTAAGTAATATTTGATTCCTAAGAAGAGAGTCAGGAAGAAAAACTGTGTTTAGCTACTTGAATGCACAGAAGAAATAACCTTAGGTCATCAAAAGCTGCACTAGATATTGGTTGAAAAAGAACCGAATCCTGTTTTCAGAAGTACAAGGTCTTGAACTGAGCATAGTCCTATTATAAACTAAAAGTGTATACTAAATTCCAAATCAGATATTTTCTGTTACTAATCTTTAAGTTAACAAATGATGAAAATAAAATCAAAAAGCATGGAAGAGAGTGAATGACCTGATTTTTCTATTTATGAAATAACATTATGAAAACAAATATATAATCGAATCATATGACATTAAAATATGAGTGGGTTATGAACAAGGATTAACAAACGATGATCCACTTAGTTGTTCAAACTTGTATAATAAGTAATCATAGACTAGAAAACATACAAACAATGTAAATGTGAAAAATGCATTGCATTCTGGATGTTGAAAATGAGATAGTTTAAGTTTCGAGTGCTAAGAGACTCCATGTCTAACTGCTTCTTAGTCCAGAAACAGAAATGTTTTCTCTGGCATTAACTTGGGAGACAGTACAGAGTGCTCTCTGAGACTCTCGTAAAACGGCACTAGCCCCATGTCTATCTCCTCCAACAGACCCCAAGTTCAAATACACACTATCACTAGAGAGAATATCTCAACCCATGGATTTAGGGTTGGAAAAAACATTGTCTCTGACAATTGTTTCATTTCTTATGTGCTCACTAATCTGGAGTAATAAAAACTGCTTATGCTCCTCACTTGATCTGAATATAGATAAACTAAAAAGAAAAGGCTCTATTTCACATTTTATACTCCTCAACAGTTTATTTGTGTAAAAGATTCTGTAGAATTCTCTGTTAATATTTTAGTTAACGTGTTTAGATGTCTAATAGATGTCCTAATCTGCTCTTCATGGATATAATTAAAATTACTCAGAATAATGTTTACACTTATATTTTTCAGACCAAGCTGCACATGAACAATCAATCCATTTAATTCTCTGTCAGAATCTTTATTGGAACTTCCTCTAGGGAGTGTCACTGATACTCTGACATATATGGGAGCTTTGTTGGCAAGGTAGTGATGGTCGGACACCACGTTTCTCTCTGTGTCTACCTGACAAGGATTGAGAATACTTCTCGGTTTCTCAGTTTGCCCTACATTTAAATTAGTCAACCAACAAAGCTTGACCTTCAGATTTAGTTAATTAGTCTTATTCTTCCAACTGCACTGTTGTTGACCCTGTGGGAGATTTCTCTGTGACAGATTGCCTGGTTGTGCCTTTTGATATCTCTGCTAAAATGTGAAATATAGTATTTTCTGTCCGCTTTCATGCTACTGTTCTCTAAAACTAAGAGTCTAGATTTATCAAAACCCTGTCTCTTGTAGAAAAATTTCTGTATTCCTGACTCAACATGTTTGGACACATAGAGCTCATCCACACAAAATAGCATAGAAAATTAAAATTGCAGGGTCATCAAAGCTAGTAGACAAATTATTGCCTGGAATTCACTGCAAGGTATATACATGTAAGGATATGTAGATACAAATATGAACTAAAACATTAGCCATAATTTTACTTTATGATGTTCAATGGTAAAAGTGGTGTTTCAAAGTGTTGAATCTAAATTGTTAACAACAACTTTTTACCTCTAGAGACACAGCAGTATAAGTAAATATATCTACATCCATCACCAAGGCAGCAAACAGAATACCTACACAGATTGAATAGTAAAGAAACAACATCTGTCAAGAAGATAAAAAACTCAAGAAACCAAAAATGATATTATAAGCCTCTGGGATTTTCTCCTCTAAACATCAGGGAACATAGAACACAATAATACAACCTGAGCCATATGTGAGCAAGAAGGAGAATTAACAAGCAATAGGCAATATGGGAATAGAAATACTTCAGTGTATATAGAATAAACATGAAATAATTCAGGATATGACAATAAAAAACAACTTTTTATGCAAAGATAGAGTTCAGGTAAAAGTAGATGATTACTGTCTGGACTGCCCTGTCCCCCACCTCCCATTTCCCCGTATGTAACAGGGGATGCTTAGACCTATAAGACTGAACCAGAGTCACAGAGATTTCTATGACTAAAGAGACTTGAAGTTACACCACAGCACATCAATCAACTCATTATTTTCACATAGAAATACTAGCTCCTGCCAAGGATATTACTGAGTGATACTTTTTGACTATATTCTGACTCAGCTCAGTGCTAAGTCCCTTCCTTAAATGATTACAATTTCAAAGCCATGTGGACTTTTCACCAGCCTATCCCCACTCTCAGTGTGTTAACTCAATATTTGACCTATAAACTTTCTTTTCAATTGAGTCTTTAATTCCTGTAGACTTAGAGACTTTTCCAACTATTTGCAACCTACATATAATTACGTGAAGTGTGATGTTGGGCTGAGTACTGAAGAATTGGTTGTGAAAAATGAAAAGAAATAAAGACTTTACATTTGTCGGAGTCACTGAAGTAAAGCTAGTAAAACTGATACAGCTTGTGATTCTACTGGCGTTCAGTAAGTGTTGACATTGTGAAAAGACACAGTATGATAGTCTATGCAATTGGCATAGTTGAATCATTACTGTTTGAGTCTCCATGCCTACCCTCCTGTTTCCCGTAATTGACTAGTATAGAGATAAACAACAGTAGCATTTGACTAGAAGATGGGGATTGAACAGGAAAATGAGGAGAAATAAAATTACAAATGAAGTAGCATCATTTCACACTATTAGAAAATTCTGTTATTTTATTGCTATTTTCCCCCAGTGCAATTCTGTAACTAGTACTATTGGCAGAGACTAAAACAGTGTGCCTCGACAAAGGGTGTGAATAATACTAAACAAGTTGTTAAACGAGTGTGAATAAAGTTTGGTCTGAAAATCCTTTGAGTTTCTCAAATTTGGTCATGAGTGCTGCTCTGATCTATTTTTATAATTCAGATTTTAGATGCTAAAGCCGTTCCTCACATTCAAACACTTCCTTTAAGCTCATTGCCTTGCAACCACTGTGGCACCACACCCTTTAAATAGCTCTTCAAAATAACTAACAGAAATTTCCCCATAAAAACAAGTAACTGAATGGTTCATACAACTTCTCCTCATCTTGAGTATGGCTTATTGCTAATAACCATCCTCACGTTTTGGCCTGTAGACTAGCACTCTACTGGGACTCTGTCCTCTGACTTAGCTGAGTGAGTCTTTCATTCTTGGTCTCTGACCATGTTCCTGAGCAACCTGCTTTTTTTCAAAGTCTTGCTCTGTTCAGACCCTCACAACCAATCCATCATCAACTGTATTCCACCAAAGAGGGAAAGTTAACCCTTATTTTAAAAGGAAAAGAAAGAAAAATCTTTATGTATTTAAACACATTTAGGTATAGTAATCTGTTGGGGGCCGACTTTTAGCAGAAAGCGGCTATCAGCTTTGCAGCCATCTTGAGCCATATACCCTGACATGAGACTTGGATTACAATAGCCTACAACAACTGAGAACACTCTGATAATCTTGGTTTAGATACCTTGGGTGCGTGAGATTAAAGGTGTGTGAGATTAAAGGAGTGTGACTTAGAAGTGTAGAGATCAGATTTAGAGACAAGACCTAAGGGCATGATTAAAGGTGTGACCAAAAGGCATGGCTTAGAAGTGAGACATATAAAGGCGAGAGGCAGACAGAACAGAGGATGAGAGAGTCAGACACTTAGAGGAAGAGAGACTGAAGAATAAACGGGATTGAAACACACTCTGTCTGGTCTCCATTCTTCGAATCCATCCTCTCTCTCTTGCTGAACACCGACCCGTGGACTGGAGCAGCAGCTTGGACCGGGATACAGTGGCGGCCAAACGCGGGGCAGCCCGGGCCTCAACATTTTGCTGGGGCCTGGACATTTTTGGCCGCCCGAACGAGGGACTAGTAAGGGTCCCAACAGTAATCCCTATGTGCCCTTATCAAATAAAATTTAATCTATTATGGTATATTTAATTCTATATTCATTATTCCAATGTCTGAATTTTTCCTAGATTTTCATTTACATACAATCACATGCTACACAATGGTATCTGGTATAGTGAAAGACCATAGACAGAATAGTTTGTGTTATAAGTTGATATCACTGTTGATATCAGTAGTTGATATCACTGGCTAGTGATATCACAGATACCACAGATAGGAAGTGCACCCTATGATATTGACACAGACAAGACTCTTAGCAAGTGCGGTTTTTTTTTTTTTTTTTTTTTTTTTTTTTAGACTGTATCCAAGTCACTGACTGATACATGACTGTATAAGACAGTGAGACCATTATAGAATTTTCTACAGTAAAGCTTCCTAGAAGTAAATTATTTTTCAATACCACTTAAAGTAAATCATGAAAATAAAGTAAGCCATACAATCTAATCTACATACCCAGAAAGGTAAAAAAAAAAAAAAATCATAGGATCCTAAAGTCCACAGGGTAGAAAATATTTGATAATTGTGATTGTCACTGTAGCTATTAATTATCTCTGTGACCGGTGCAACCCACGGACTCTATTAGGAGCTCCCTGTTGGCTTATAGTCTATAAATCCCTTCTGTCTCGGATAATATAGTCTCCTTAGGAAAAAAAAAAAAAAAGGCTCCTTTGACCGAATGACAAGCAGTTAAAATCTGCCTGCTGGAACCTCACACATTCTAATATCTCTAAGCTCTAGGATTAAATTCCTTCCTACCCCAGGCTCACATTCTGAACAATGTGTCAAACTGAAGAAGGGGGACAGTAGGGACAGAAATCTTATCATGCTTATTCTTCTCCAACACTATTCAGAATGTACTACCATTTGTCTGGCGCTGCAGTAACTCCCAGCAAACCTCATTCTGTCACCAGAGATACAGCCTGTGAAAGCTTGGCTGTGCTCGCTGTCATGCTTTGCAGCTTCCCTCTGATGCTTCAGTCAGAGCACTTGTCTTCCACAGCGGGCACACCAAAGGCTATTCAAGTAGCTTTCCCCTCTCTTCTGAGATCTTTTTTATGACTCTTTTCTCATTTAAAAATAGAGACAAGAATCATTGGCAGAATTCACTTAAAATCCAGGCTCTTTTCTTTCTCTTGATAATAAGAGAATATAGCTCAGGAGACCAACAGGCTTACCATCTTGACTCTGTCACTTATTAGATATGAGATATAAGGTTAATTGCTTTTTATCTCTGAACTTCAGTAAATGGATGTAACTATGATAGTGATTTAAATGAAATAATGCTTTTAGTTACATGTAGTAGCTTTTCTATTGTAGTATTCACTACTGCTGTGTTTCCCCCATTTTAGTATCTGACATGTTCTTTGCCTTCATTTTCTTAAATTATATCAAAATCTTTGTGATATATAATAATAGTGTGTTGCTCCTCTTCCTCTATAAAATAAAAATGATTCCCTGAATAGTCTACTTGAAATTATTGGCCATTTCACTAACACATGTCTGCTCTGGTGATCTTCCACAGTCCTTGCAAAGCACTTACTCTGATCCTCTGCCTAATTGTCTGCAACACCATGCACGAGAAGCAATTATTCTTCCCCTTTTCCTAATGGACGTGAGTAGTATTCCATTAATTCTTGTCTGTAAATGGTACTCTTCTGAAACACTAGAACACTCTGGAGGAGGCTCCTGGAGCCTCTGGTCATGCTTATATTAAGGCAACTGTGAAACCAACTAAAGTGGTTCCTCAGGATGTGGAAACAAGCCTCTGCCATCTCAGTCACTCCAAAGCCTTTCAAAAGGGAAATGAATCACTGGTAGTCATTGCTCTGAACAAGAAATGGGGTCTGTACTAATTGTCGATAAAATAGCTAGCACTAGATGAAGCCATGCTCAGTGTTAATAGGCTTCATGATCAAACTAGACAGAACTGCTTTCTCCCTGGGAGACCTTATAAGTAGTTCAGTATTTCTTTGTCTTTTATCAATCTAAGGTCAGGATGGTAAATAAAGTACCACCAGTAATATATATATATATATATATATATATATATATATATATATATATTCTGTAACACACACATACAATTTATTTACACACTCTCTCTCTACTGCCACAGGGATGTATAATAGCCTTGAAGGACTATTATATCCATGGTGAAATAGCATGATGGCTTTTAATTAGTCCTTGTTACTCTATCAGGCACAAAACTGCTCAAGAGGTTTTTGTTTTTTCACAATATAAAAGTGATATAAATAGATTATATCACTTTTATGTTCAATTAACATTTTTAATAGAGCAGACCTTTCATTTTCTTTTTTATTGAATATTTTCTTTATTTGCATTTCAAATAATATCCCCTTTCCCAGTTTCCCTTCCGAAAAACCCCTTTATCATCCTCCCTCTCCCTACTTCTATGAGGGTGTTCTCCCACCCACCCATACAATCCCACTTCCCCAACCTAGCATTCCTCTACACTGGGGCATCGAGCCTTCATAGGACCAAGAATCTTTCCTCCCATTGATGTCCAACAAAGCCATCCTCTGCTACATATGTGGCTGGAGCCATGGGTCCCTCCATGTGTACACTTTGATTGGTGGATTAGTCCCTTAGGAGCTTAGGGGTGGGGTGGGGGAGGGGTGTCTGGTTGGTTGATATTGTTGTTCTTCCTATGGGGTTGCAAACCCCTTCAGCTTCTTCAGTCCTTTAACTCCTCCACTGGGGACCCTGTGCTCAGTCCAATAATTGGCTGTGAGCACTCTCAACTGTATTTGTCAAGCTCTAGCAGAGCTTCTCAGGGGACAGCTATATCAGGCTCCTGTCAGCAAGCAATTCATGGCAACCAAAATAGTGTCTGGGTTTGATGTCTGTATATGGAATAGATTCCCAGGTGGGACAGTCTCTGGATGGCCTTTCTTTCAGTCTTTTCTCCACACTTTGTCTCAATATTTCCTCCCTTCAATATTTTGTTTCCCCTTCTAAGAAGGACAGAGGTACCCACACTTTGCTCTTTCTTCTTCTTGAGCTTCATGTGATTTGTGAATTGTACCTTGGGTATTAGAAGTTTTGGTGCTAATATCCACTTATCAGTGAGTACATACCATGTGTGTTCTTTTGTGATTGGGTTACCTCACTCAGGATGATATTTTCTAGTTCCATCTGTTTGCCTGAAATTTCATAAAGTTTTTAATAGCTGAGTAGTACTCCATTATGTAAAAGTACCACATTTTCTATATCCATTCCTCTGTTGAGGGACATCTGGGTTGTTTCCAGAAATAAGGCTGCTATGAACATAGTGGAGCATGTGTCCTTGTTATATATTGGTGCATCTTTTGGGTATATGCCAGGGAATGGTATAGCTGTGTCCTCAGGTAGTTACTTATATGTCCAATTTTCTGAGGAACCGCCAGACTGATCTCCAGAGTGATTGTGCCAGCTTGCAATTCCACCAACAATGGAGGAATGTTCCTCTTTCTCCACATCCTCGCCAGCATCTACTATCACCTGAGTTTTTGAACTTAGCCATTATGACTGGTATGGGGTGGAATCTCAGGGTTGTTTTGATTTGCATTTCTCTGATGACTAAGGATGTTGAAGATTTCTTTAGGTACTTCTCAGCCATTCAGTATTCCTCAGTTGAGAATTCTTTATTTAGATCTGTTCCCCATTTTTAATTGGGTTATTTAGTTCTCCTGAGTCTAACTTCTTTAGTTCTTTGTGTATATTGAATATTAACCCTCTATCAGATGTAGGATTGGTAAAAATCTTTTTCTAATCTGTTGGTTGCCATTTTATCCTATTGACAATGTCCTTTGCCTTACAGAAGCTTTGCAATTTTATGAAGTCTCATTTGTCAATTTTTGATGTTCCGTTCAGGAAAATTTCCCCTATGCCCATTTGTTTGAGGTTCTTCCCAATTTTCTCTTCTATTAATTTCAGTGTATCTGGATTTATGTGGAGGTCCTTGATCCACTTGTACTTGAGCTTTGTACAAGGAGATTAAAAATGAATTGATTTGCATTGTTCTACATGTTGACTTCCAGTTGAACCAGCACCATTTGTTGAAAATGCTGTCTTTTTTCTACTGGATATTTTTAGCTCCTTTGTCAAAGATCAGGTGACCATACAAGTGTGGGTTCATTTTTGGATCTTCAGTTGTGTTTCACTGATCTACCTACCTGTCTCTGTAACAATATCGTGCAGTTTTAAATCACTATTGCTCTGTAATACAGCTTGAGAACAGGGATGGCTATTCCCCCAGAAGTTCTTTTATTGTTAACAATAGTTTTTGCTATCCTTCGTCTTTTGTTATTCCAAATGAACTTCCAAATCACTCTTTCTAACTCTATGAAGAATTGAGTTGGGATTTTGATGGGGATTGCATTGAATCTATAAATTGCTTTTGGTAAGATGGCCATTTTTACTATATTAATACTGCCAATCCATGAGCATGGGAGATCTGTCCATCTTCTGACATCTTCTTTGACTTCTTTCTTCAGAGACTTGAAGTTCTTGTCATACAGATCTTTCACTTGCTTGGTTAGATTCACACCAAGGTATTTTATATTATTTGTGACTACTGTGAAAGGTGTCGTTTCCCTTATTTCTTTCTCACCTGTTTACCTTTTGAGTAGAGGAAGGCTGGGATTTTTGGAATCACTTAAGTATACTATTATATCATCTGCAAATAGTGATATCTTAACTTCTGTTCTAATTTGTATCCCTTTGACCTTTTTTGTTATCTAATTGCTCTAGGTAGGACTTCAAGTACAATACTGAATAGGTTTAAAATCTTTTTATTAGTTTTTTTGAGAATTTTTTTACAACAGATTTTGATCACACCCACTCACTCAGTGCCTTTGCGTTCTAGCTGAACTTTTTTATCTATCCAACTTCATGCCTTTTTTCTGTGAAATGCATCAAGACAAATTTATGGGGTCTAAATATTCTTGGGTGTGTGGCCTTCCACTGAAGCATAGTTGATGTAAAAACAAAACAAAACACAATGAAAAATCCTCTCCCCCTAACAGCTGGCTGAGGAGCTATTCAAATAACATTTAATTCCATTCCAGAATAAAAATAACCACATTATTTGATATGTATCATCTAGCCCCATCTATCCTTCTTTCCTCATGTTCTGTCATTTATCATCACTCTTCCTCTACATGCTCATGAGGTGCACTCATTTCTTCTATACTCAAGGACCCTCATATGTGAGTGTTTCTCTGGGGAACCCTTGTCTGATTATTTGCCTACTATTTCTTCTGTTTCTTCAAGGTCAGCATTATAGCTGCAGTGAGATCATTCTTTATCTCTTGTTGAAACATCACTCCCTTTTTCATTCTCCTACATTCAGTGGCTATAACAGTTAAGCAACCTTTTTCTGTTCTGGTTGTAGCTTGATCCTCACCCTCCAGAGAAGATTCAACATGACACAGTATTTATGATTTATCATTGGGTAATATGTGGCTTGCATAATTTTAACTATTCCTTGTTTCTCTTATTAGCATACTACCATGCTGTGAAGATAAATAAAAAAAGAATGGAACATACAGAGAAGGGAGCCATGGAGGAGGTCAGAATTGAACCCTTATCTATCTAACTTAAAACCCGTGACATACTAAAATAAAGAAGTTCACCATTCAGCCAGGCACAACATTATTATTGTATTTTGTATACAAAATCTCCCTCATAAACTACAATATAGTGCTTTAAGTTTCTAAAGGGTAGACCAGAAATTAGAGAAAAATCAAACAAATCAAAATTGCCTTCTTGCAATGCTAAATAGTAACTGATAATAAATTATCTGTAGCTTAATTTTACCTATAGTAATTGTTTTCATGAGGCTTCTATTGTCTATGGCTGTTGTAAAAATAAGAGATAGATAATTCATAAGCAATGTCCCCTGGATATTAGGTAACCTGTGCACTGATTCTGGGTCATTTTTCTGACTACTGCACATGCCACATCTTCATCACTAGAAATAACCTTCAAACAGTAAAGACAATAGAAGTTTGCATTAATTTATAAGGAAAAAAGAAACACTGTATGTAATCTTATGCCCTCTCCAAGAAGTACCATATTATCTCAAATATATTATCTCAAGTATCTCAATAGTCAAAGGTACTATTTTTTAGTTTTTTGATCACCCTAAAACTGAATTCAAGATTATTACTTTCAAATGAATTTTAACAACTTTTATTGCTTATAGAAAAATGACAAGACAAAAGGCATTGAGCAACTTTTTAGACTGTAGTGTCACCACAAACAGTTGCAGATTCTAAAAATCTATTGCAGAACTTTGCAGCAACAATGTCTTCCAACCACTGGCTTTTCAAATTTTCTGATTAAAGATTATCAACAAGGTTCATGAAGAAAAGATTTACCCTTGTTTGAATACTTGGAATTCTCAAAGTAAAAGAAGAAAACCAATTCAACATATGAGCAACTGGGAAAGTTAAAGGTAGGTTTCTGGTTTTAGGATTGGGATAGATGATACATTCATGTTCTTTCAGTGTCTGTAGTCTCAGTCCAAAAAAAAAAAAAGTTCACCATTTTTGATGTGAGAATTTTAAGCTTTTTAATTATCATGAAGTACAAATATAATCTCTGCATTAGTCTTCTTGTATTTCTAAAACAAACAAAAAATCATAAACATGCTGTGGCTTGAGCAGCAGAAATTAATGTTTGCATAGCTCTGCAGAATAGACATCTAAGACTAATGCTCTAAACAATTGCATCTCTTGTGGGACTTACAGAGAGCACATAGATAAGATGGGCAGAGACAGATTGTAAAAATGCTAGTGACATTTTGTGTTTCTTCTTTTAAGGACAGGAATCTTGAAAGCCTGTGATAATTTAATCTTAATTGTTTCCTTAGAATTCCCAACAGAAAATACAGATGCTAGAAATTTCTGTCCAATGAATTTTGGACATGTAAGCTCTCAGTACCTAAAAGTCAAATGGATTTTAGTTTTAAGTTACTTAATACAATGCATGTGTAGTTAAAGAAGCTGAAACATCAAAAATCACCATTTAGAGGCCACTGTCTGTCCCATATTGTAGTTAAGAATACTCATGCTTTGGTTCAAAGAAGTCAACTCTGTTTTCAAACACAAGACAGTTTAGGAATCATAGAGATTTGCTATTGAAGGCTCAATATTTTACCAATAGTGCTTCCATTTTTTTTTTTTACCATAATAATGGAGTTGGATACATTTCTTTCCAAGTTAGTGACAACTATAAATGGACAGTAGTGGATCTTACGTTTTGATCCACTGGACTCTTGACCTCTGTGCAGTTCTTGTCTTCAATGCTTAGTCCAGGCACAATACAGGTTAGAGAATCTCACTTCTTCCTCTATCAAGATGAATTTCCTTTCACAGCACTGTTTTCTATATAGCAATAGTAAGTTTATCTCTACCCTTTATAGTGTTGGGGATTTGGAAGAAGTAATATCCTTATGAACAATTATTTCTCTATTACCTAGAAGTCAGAGCCACAAATGCCGGAATGTTATTTACAAGACACGCCTTTGAGTGCTCACAAACTTCTCCAGGATAATGCCCATTATCTTTACATTTGTAAATCGGGAAAAATTGGGAGTAAAAATGACATAGACAAAAAGCCATCATTGTGCCCTCACTGTTCATTTACATCCTCATTTGTCTCTTCATTTACTGTGACTCTCAGTAATCCACAGGATTTCCTGTAGCACTCAATCAACTGAGAATGAGAGGTAATTAACAGTTATGAATATTTAATCTGGGTCTGATGGACCAGGACTCCAATTTCAGTTCCTTGAGAGGTTAAGACAGAAGAATCACAGTCTCAGATCTGCCTGATAGACATAATGAATTCAATTGTAGATAGGGTAAATCAGAAAGACCCTTTTTCAAAATAAACAAATAAATAGGACTGAGAATATGGTTCATTGGTAGAGCACTTCCAACCATATATAAGTCCCCGAGTTTAATCTCAACATCACAGAAGAAATTATTAATAATACTTGTAAGTTATCTTCCTTCATCAATCAATACTTTTTGTGATTTTTTTTAAAAAATGGAAATTAGCTGGGCATGGTAACATAAAACCTTTATCCCAGCATTCAGGAGGCAGAAGCAGGAGGATCACTGTGTGTTCAGTGCCAGCCTGGTCTATATAGTGAATTCTAGGTGGGCATTAGCTATAGAGTGGATTTTTTCTCAAGAAAAAGGAGATGAAGGAGAAGGAAAGGAGGAGGAGAAAAAGAAATGAAGGAAGAAGAAATAAATGAAAATGATATGGGCATTTAAACAATATCACACTGAAAAAAAGTAAATAAAGTAGAAAAAAGAGTGAGATAATCCACTTGCACATTGGGGTGATTGCTGGTTTGAGATATTGAGCCTCAGAAGTATCAGAAGACTATGTGAAGAATTTAGATTAGGTAAAGACTGATGCAAGAGTGAAAACACAAAAGTACAGTTCATTTTATATAGCTACATGCATGCAGGCTATAACATCAATGGCTCTATAAAACTAATGCAGTGCAAAAGACTCTGGCTAGGTGAAAAATATAACATTGACCTGGACAATATATTAAAATCAGAGTAAAATGTGCCTCAAAGGTCTCAAAAAGGAATCTTCAGGTTTCAGAACAGGGGATAGTTTTTAAGTAATAGTATTGAAAACACTTTCTTAAATGTTCTGAGAATCTATAAATAAAAATCTCCAATTTTCTATAATATTCCATGATTTTAGAAATACATGATAGGTCTTAGTTAGATTTACTTTGTGTGAACACAATAATATTTTAAATTTATACCTGTACCTCTGACCCATGAGATTTTTTTTTCTGGTTTTGTTTTGTCATTTTAGCTTAAAGAACTTGTTGTCTTATTTACTTTCCAATTGCTATGATAAGACAGTATGACCAGGACAGTTTGTAAAAAGAATTGCTTATTGAGATTTATAATTTCAAAGAGTTGAGTTCATTAACATCATGGTAAAAGCCATGGCAGCAGGTAGGCAAACATGGTAGTGAAGCTATAAGCTGAAATCTTTTTTTTTGAGATAGAACCATGAGACAGAGAAAACTAACTGCGAATGACATGGATCTTTGAAAACTCAAAGCCCATCTCTAGTAACACACCTCTTCCAACAATGTCACACCTACTTACCCTTCCCAAAACGTTCTACCCACTGGGAACCCAGAAGAAAACTATATAAATTATATGGGAACCACTTTCATCCAAACATCCTCAGTAACTAAAACACACCACTTAAAGAAATTAGTTTCATGTTACTGATAAGGTAACCCACCAGATATTTCTTATCCTGGCTTCTGTCAAGGCTCTAAGAGATGGCTGTCTACTCTTTAAAAGATAGCCACAACTACTTTACCCCAAATCATCTGATCCCTGTAGGGCATCATAGCTAATGATTTACAAGGAATATAAAGGCTCAACTATTTAGATACCAAGTAGAATATACCTGGAATAGTTGGCTATTTTTTGCTACCTAGTATGACTTGTACTCTGTTTTTTATTTCTCTCATTACTTCCAAATAAAACAGATCATGACAGAAGTGGGACTCGTTGCCTAAAATATATATATATATATATATATATATATATATATATATATATATATATATATATTGTAATATATATATATTACAGTTAGTGCTGCACTGAAAAGTTTTAGGTGGAAATGTTGTAGCTTAAGTTCACTTACAGGCTAATATAGCCAAAGCATTATGTTTTGGCCAAAGAAAGTATTTGATAAAGGAGATTTTTAATGGTTGTAAGGAAAATTTGATACCTGCAGTTTGGACTACAATGTTACATGGAAATTATGGCAGAGGGAAAAGACAGAGGCTGGGCATAAAATATTTCTAAATATATTGTCTTGTGTAAGGTATCTACTACAAGATTGTGTGTGTGTGTGTGTGTGTGTGTGTGTGTTACAAAATTTTATTGTATTTTAGCACTTCAGGGCCATTGACATTTCCCACAGTTAAATAAGGGATTAAGGAAAAAATAAACAAAAATATACCAGAAATTATAAATTCTTAAATGAAAGGAAACAATTCAAGGGGGGAAAATATTTATCTAACCCTTACCAGATCAGAACATGAGAACTATTTCTATGAAATACCTTGGAATAGTAACATATCTGACATACTTAATACTCAGGAAAATTCTATCTGAAAATTTTAAGGAGCTACTAGAAAAATCAAATGTTCTCAGAAAAGGTTTGAAGCAAAACAAGTGTGTTCGGAGCTGAAAAAGATAAATTATATAACTAAACTTTTTTCTGGTAAAGTCAGTATGAGTAAAGTTCATGTGAAGTATTGTTTTAACTAAATATTGACACATTTGGAGGTGTGAATAAAAGGAAAGAAAAGAAAAGAATAATATGGGCTTAATTGTTATTATATACAATGTTTAGATATAAGCTTTATATGAATTACATTTTAGGGTGTTTATTTGAGCAAAAAACAATTCATGTGTTAAGCAACACACTATAATGCAATACTGTCATCAGAATGAACAGGAAAACGTGGAAGGTCCTTAGGGAAGTTATAGCTTGCATCAGGGTGTGTGATGATAAACATCTTCCTAATTTGCATTTAGACATAATCTAAAACAGAAGTTTCAGTTGTTGCAAACTGTCATTTTCCAAGTCTCATTTTATTGATTTTTAAGAAAATTTCAGGAAATATTTTTCAGTTAGTTTCAGGTATGCTGGCATAGTAATTCTGAGTCCAGACCAGCTAAGGTGAAGAATATCTATTTTATTTTTCTTTAATAATAATCAAAATGTTTTATTGATTAGAGAGATAATGTTCTATTCACTCCTTTTAAATTATAGTAATAAACCAAGTAAATTAAAAACACTGGCTCCTAAAGGGTATACTAGGAAAGCATCATTTTCACATATCTTAATTTATTCACAACTAGTTCTTTGCAACTACGTCTTTGCACACATAGCACTCTGATGAAAATAATATTTTACTTTCAATAATTCAGGACAAAAGAAAAAGAAAGTGTTCTGAGAAATACTCAAAAGACACAAAAGAGAAATGACTTGCAGAAAAGACTGAAGCAAATACTGAGTAACTGAGAACCATAAATATAAATGTCTTTGTAGAATTGCTTCTCATCACAGGATGTGTGTATAATCCAAGCCACAGCAACTATCATTATTGCCCATATTCTAAAATTTCTTCAGAGAACATTAGCTTTCTGCCAATTCACATAAGCTAAATGTCTTGAACTTTCATTCTCTGAATTAATGTTCTTCCCAGAAGGAAAGATCTCTGATGCCTTCATTTCTAGACTTTGCCATATTGTGATGTGCTTGAAATTTTTTAAAAGACATTTAAAATTAGGATTGCCAAAGGAAAAGTTTTAAATAGCTGCTGATTAACAGACTTCACATTGAACTGCTATATAATAAAAAATATAGAAAAAATGTTATTTTATTTACATTTCAAATGTTATCTCCCTTCCCAGTTTTCCCTCTGCAAACTCCCTATCCAATCCCCCTCTGCCTGCTTCTATGAGGGAGCACTCAGACCCACCCACACACTCCCACCTCACTGATCTAGCATTCCTCTACATTGGAGGATCAGTCTCCACAGGACCAAAGGCCTCATCTCCCATTGATTCCAGATAAGGCCATCCTTTGTTACATATCCAGCTGGAGCCATGGTTCTCTCCATGTGTACACTTTGGTTGGTGGCTTAGTCCCTGGGAACTCTGGGGTAATGGTTGGGTTGATATTGTTGTTCTTCCTATGGGGTTTCAAATTCCTTCAGCTTCTTCAGCCTTTGCTCTAACTCCTCCATTGGGGACCCTATGCACTGTCCAATGGTTGGCTGCGAGCATCCACATCTGTACTGGTCAAGCTCTGGCAGAGCCTCTCAGGGGAAACCATATCAGGTTCCTGTCAGCAAGCACTTCTTGGCATCATCAATCCTGTCTGGGTTTGGTATCTCTAGATGAGATGGATCACTAGGTGGGACAGTCTCTGGATGGCCTTTCCTTCAGTCTCTGTTCTACTCTTTGTCTCTGCATTTCCTTTAGACAGGAGCAATTCCATGTTAATATTTTTTTGAGATGGGTGGGTGGCCCTATCCCTCAACTGGAGGCTGTTATTAACCTCTACAGTCAGTGAGTGCATACCATGTGTGTTCTTTTGTGATTGGGTTACCCCACTCAGGATGATATTTTCTAATTCCACCTGTTTGCCTAAGAATTTCATGAATCCATTGTTTTTAATAGCTGGGTAGCACTCCATTATATAAATGTACCATATTTTCTGCATCCATTCTTCTGTTGAAGGACATCTGGGTTGTTTCCAGCCTCTGGCTATTAGAAATAAGGCTTCTATGAACATAGTGGAGAAGGTGTCTTTGTTATATGTTGGAGCATCTTTTGGGTATATACCCAGGAGTGGTATAGCTGGGTCCTCAGGCAATGCTATGTCCAGTTTTCTCAGGAATTACCAGATTGATTTCCAGAGTGGTTGTACCATCTTGCAATCCCACCAACAATGGGGGAGTGTTCCTCTTTCTCCACATCCTCGTCAGCCTCTGCTATCACCTGAGTTTTTTATCTTAACCATTCTGACTGGTGTAAGGTGGAATCTCAGGGTTATTTTGATTTCCATTTCCCTGATGACTAAGGATGTTGAGCATTTCCTTAGGTGCATCTCAGCCATTCATTATTCCTCAGTTGAGAATTCTTTATTTAGATCTGTTCCCCATTTTTTAATTGGGTTATTTGATTTTCTGGAGTCTAACTTCTTGATTTGTTTGTATATTATATATTGTATATTATATTGAGTTCATTGGATATTAGCCCGTTATTGGATGTAGGATTGGTACAGATCTTTTCCCATTCTGTAGGTTGCCATTTTGTCCTGTTAACAGTGTCCTTTGCCTTGCAGAAGCTTTTCAATTTTATGGGATTAAAATTTTCTGGTCACAATTAAATATGGGTTTTGCAGAATATTTCTTACTTAGAGTCTCTCATACAGTGTGTTGTAGATAGCCCCAGCCTTGTATTTTGATGCTAATTCCACTTTCTTGGGAGAAGCTGCAGAAGAGGAGTGAGTCCTTATACAGGTGACTACTTGTGAACCTTCTGCCCACCTTAATTTGTAAAATAAAGGCTAGAGCCAGTGATTGGGCAGTATAAGGGGAGGTAGAGAAAAAGGCTTAGGGGAGGAGAGAGGAAGAGGAAGTCGATGGAAGAGGAGGTCTATGGAATAGGAAGGTGAAGGAGGAAGAAGTCGACAGAGGATCAGGAGGTGGCAGAACAATGGCAGAGAAGCACATGGCCTGGAAAAAAACGCAAGTTATAAGGGATCTCTTAGCTTGGAAATAGAGTAGTGTAATGATAAATCTGCCCAATCTAGATGTGCAGTTTTATGTCCATAAATATTGAGTTGTGTTTTCCTTGACTGGTCTTATTTGGTTTGGAGATTTACCGCAACACAGTGGATTATACTCAAGTACATGACTAAGTTGTGTTTGCACAAAGATTCATCAAGGTCTAATCTAACCCTTAGCAAGCAGTAAATTTAAGCTATTTCCTGTTATTCAGTTGGAATTCACTGAACACCTCCCTGTGACCTATACAATAATAAGCTTATTGTAGTCAGACTTCTCTGAAGAGCCATGGAGCTACAAATTTTCCAACAAATAATATGGAAATTGCATTGTGATTTTACCACCTGCCTTTAGAAGTCATTTAATGTTGACTCAGGCAAAAATAAGAAGTGATTTAAGGCTCATTGACCACTATTTTATTTGGGGGTTATGTACCCCAACATACGTAATAATGTTTTGGCACACTAGTTGTATAATCTGAATGTACCCCACACACACACACACCCTTCTCCAAGTGATGCACCTCATAACCTTAGAACTTCTTGACTCCACTAACATGTGAGATACATAAATCCCCCTGAATAGTAGTATCAGGTTTTTTGCCCCTCATAACAATCAAGTTTAGACAGTTTCTATTCTAATATATTCCCAACACATTTATACATGGAAAATATAAGGGTAGATACAGCCTGAACTAGATTTCTAATGTATGGGCAGTAAAGTAATATTAAGTCTAGCCTTAAGACCTATGCATAGTTGGATATGCATACGCTTCAAAGCAGCTGCATTATAGGAAAGAACATATACAGAAAAAAAAGACTATAAATCCTAATCTGTTAGAGTACCACCCAAATTATATCCCTTAGTAACAAACTCTTTCTTATGTTGATCCTCATAAAAGGAATCCACAAACAATAATCACAGCCCTGGAGTAATTTCCACTCACGGTCCTGCTTCCAGTCTATGTATACTCTCTCTAACTGCACCATCAGTTTGTTCCCTTCCTTGGTATCTTTAGAAATCTATTTTAGTCCTGTCTTCGTTTAAGTTACTTTTGCTGTGATGAAACAAAACACCATAATCAAAAACAACCTGGAAAGGAAAGGGTTTATTTGGTTTAGACTTCTACCTCACAGGATATCATCCATGGAAGTCAGGAGAGGAACTCAAACAGGGCAGGAACATGGAAGGCAGGAGCTAGTGGACAGGTCATGAAGGGTTGATGATTACTGATTTTCTCTCAGGGCTTGTTCAACCTGCTTTCTTATAAAACTGAGGACCATCAGTCTAGGGATGAAAGCACTCACAATGGGCTAGACAACCTCCCATTAGTCGCTGTTTAAAAAAAAAATGCCCTACAGGCCTGTTTATAAATAGCCCTATCCTATTAAGAAATTTTCTGAATTGAGGCTCCCTCCTCTCGAGTGACTCTAGCTTGTGTCAGGTTGATATAAAGATAGTCAGCACAAACATGTATTTTCAACTCTTTAGCTAAGAGGGCAAGAACCTTTGAAATACTTAATCAGAGACTGACGTCAGTAACAGTGTCACATCTAGTTTATTCTACCTGCTAATAATGAGAAATTGCCCACTCAAAAAATGTAACAAAGAACCTGCTTCCTGGTCAATTCAAAACACTTATGACTACATTTTTATTATTTATTTAAAGTATCTTTATCATGATGTCACATTTTATAAGAACTAAGGATATATCAGTAGGAAAAAATATTGAATGAGTGTAGACGTACAGGACCTGTGGTTGGGATAAATTACCATGTTGCCAGTCTCTAGATTAAATCCTTAGCAGCCTCCTCCTACCACCACAAAAACAAATAATATAATAATAATATGAAAATTATTTTGAGCTCTTCTGGCTCTATTTCTTTAAAAACAGAACAAACCATTTATTTTTCTTTTAACAGAATTATTTGGTATAAGTATACAGTTTTGCTAACTGTAAGTAAAAGATGATATAGCAGAAATCTGAAAGTTTTGCATAATTGAGATTTTTATATCAATGGATTGGCAACTTCTCTTTTCAGATCCTAGAAACTACAAAGCTTTGCGCTTCTATGACTTGGACTACTTTGTATGTCTCATAGAAAGTCTTGTGATATTTTCTCTTCTGTAACTAGCATATTTCACTCCACATATGTCCTCAAGGCTCATCATGCAACAACATGCTGCAGCATCCATTCTTCTGTTAGGACTGGGAACAAGTCCCTTGCATACATAAGTACATTGTTCATGGCCACCCATCAACTGTAAACATTTAGATAGTTCCCACAGCTTGCTTGTTGTGAATATTGCTACAGTGAAAAGATTAATATGAATATCTCTTTTCAAAGAATCTCATTGCAAAGAAATGAAAGTCTAAGTGCTAGAGTCAAACTATCATAATGTTGTGAAGGTTTTGTATGTATGCGTGTGTATGTGTGTATTAGTTTTGATAAAAATATTTCACTATAAGTACAGACTGGCCTTAAACTCATGACTTTCCTCCATTTGTCTCCTGGAATTATAAACATCTTCTGTGGTAGTTCAAGTCTTCCTAATAAATTAGCCTTCAAGCTCTCTGAATTTTTAAGAGCTTACTACTCCGCATTTGAAGGAGTCTTCCCCTGCAGTGTGTTCACTCTTTTTTGGTATGTTGGTATTCTGACCCACATGACCATTTTGTTAACTCAATATATAATGGAAAGTTTTCAGCCATATCCAACCATGTTTATTAATATAGTTTTGTATACAGCCTTGCTATATCCCTGGTTTTCTTCTCCCCCACTGGCTTCTTCTCTTTTTTTCAAGGAATTTTGTTTTAGTTCTCACAGTTTTTTATTAAAAAAATAATAATAAAAGCTACTAAGCAGTAAAAAAATACTACTAAGCAGTAGTTATACATGTTTGTTATACAATTGTTATTTTATTTATTTACATTTCATATGTTATCTCCACCCCCCCAGTTTCCCCTCCACAAGCCCCCATCACTTGTTCTCTCCCCCTACATCTGTGAGGGTGATGCCCCACCAACCCAACCACTCCAGCCTCAGTGCCCTCGCATTCTCCTATCCTGGGTCATCAAGCCTCCACAGGACCAAGGGGCTCCCCTCCCAGTGATGCCAGATAAGAAATCCTCTGCTACATATCCAGCTGGAGCCAGCAGTACCCCTTGTGTACTTTTTGGTTAGTCGTTTAGTCCCTCGGAGCTTTGGGGGCTCTAGTTCATTGATAATGTTATTCTTCCTATGAGGTTACAAACTCCTTCAGCTTCTACAGTCCTTTCTCTAACTTGTCCATTGGGATACCCCCATTCAGTCCAATGTTTGGCTGTATACATTCACATTTGAATTGTTCAGGTTCTGGCAGAGCCTCTCAGGTGACAGCTATACCAGACTCCTGTCAGTAAGCATTTCCTGGCATCAACAATAGTGTTTGGGTTTGGTGTCCGCATGTGGGATGGATCCCCAGGTGGGGCAGTCTCTGGATGGCCTTTCCTTCAGTTTTTGCTTCACTCTTTGTCCCTGTGTTTCTTTTTGACAGGAAGAATTCTGGATTAATATCTTTTGAGGTGAGTGGGTGGCCCCACTCCTCAACTGGGGGCCGTGCCTATCCACTGGATATGGTCTCTACAGGTTCTATCTCTCCTTTGTTGTGTATTTCAGCTAATGTCCTCCCTGTTGGGTCCTGGGAACCTCTTGTGTCCCTGGCATCTTGGATTTTCAAGTGGCTATCGCCAGTTCCCCCTTCCTCACTGCTACACACCTACTTTCAAATTCCTGATCCTCTTTACTTCTTCCTCCGTCTCCTCCCATATCTGAGCTGGCACTCCTTTGTTCCTTCTCCCTCCTCCTTTCTTTTTTATGTAAATACTCTTTTCACTTCAGTGATAGTAGGATAAATAAAACCCATCCCTTGCTATGAGAGTACCAAAGACTCCCTTGACATCTAACCTGTTTAAAAGGGAGCAGTAAAAATTTTATGTTCAATTTATTTTATCTTATTTTATTTTTAGGACAAGAAATTCAGAATCAGAGAAACATGGCTATGACATCCACACATATCTGGATTATGAACTGCCAAATAAAAGTGATTTTACATATGACAATAAAATTCTTCAAAATTAATTGTATCCACATTTACACAAATATCTAACCATACATATTAGTTTGAATCAATGTATTTCTTACACTGTGAAAACAATGAAAGTCTGCTTCTTTTTTGCTCCATGAGACAGTACATGTAAACCCTTGGAGATAATAAGATTTGCCAACCCACTCCAGTGATTGGATTCTTATAGCTCAATTAAATAAGGAATAGCAAGCAAATCTGGTCATGATACTTAAAATATTCATAAGGACATAAGCCCTTTGAAAGTATCTTCTCTTATTTCATGGCTAAATGGAATCAGAGGGTTTGGATTCTTTTTACTTCCTCACAATTTCTATTTCAAAATGTGCCAATTATTTCCCATTAGGATTAGCTTGTGAGTCAAATGAAAATGTTCGACAATCTGTGAGTAGTTTCTTTACTTCTGATACCAAAAGAAATTAGATGTTAGCTATTGAGAGAAGGCAGAGGAAAGAGAAATTCCCTCTTCATAAAAAACATCAACATGTTCTATGCAGTGACATCAGGAATTTGAGTGGATTCAGAAGAACCATTGAGTTAAGTTTAAGGAATAAATGTGTGAGAAGGAGCTTAACAGCCAAGAAGAATTAATTGTAGACTGAAAGGCTTGAGCATCTGTGGCACTTATGGGAAGACAATAGATAAGAAAAACGTGTCTTACACAGATACCCTATGGAAGGTATATCTATGGGGAAACATTTGAAAATAGAGATACCAATCCTATGTTCTTTTGTCTCTGAATTCCCAGCATCTAGCATGGAATCTAGCACGAGTATCCACTCAACAAATGTATGAAACTATCGATGTGTAGACTGCCGAATCCTCATAATAAAACATTTGTCAGCTATAAATTATGCAATAGTTGGACAAACAAGGTTTTTTTCTTACTTGAAATTTATATTTTATTCTCCTTGCCATTTGTTCAAAAATATCATCTAAATGTGACTGTAATCATTTTCACTCTTGAAGAAAGGCATGCAATATATTCTAATAGTTCCCCAGTCTGCGGGGATTTGGTGAGACCCTAGGGAAGGGGGCAAAAGAATAATAGAACAATAGATACAAAGAAGAAGCACAGGTCTGAATGTCTGATCGAGTGCTTACACTTTATTGCTCGGGTTGTCATTATAAAGGCAAGCAGGGAGGAGAGTCAGGGTCCAGGGCCATCCAGAAATTGTTAAGTTCTTGCAAGCATCCCTAGCCCAAACACTTTCTCATGGGAGCAAGAGGGCAGTAAAACATCTGTTAGGCTCAAGTTGCTAATTTTCTCTCCCAGGCAGGAAGGCTGATAAGGTCTTCCTTAACCAGGCTACCCACTTAGCTGACATTTGCTCTCAGGAAAAAGGCAATAAGGCATTCCTTAACTCAGGCTATCCACTTAACTGACATTTGCTCTCTCGGGAAACAAGGAAGTCTTGGCTTCCAGCATAATAGTATGACTATGAAGATGTATGTAAGGCTTTAGAAGATGAATAGACAAAGTGAGAGATCTGCTCTATTAAGTGATTTGGTAATGAATTACATAGTATGTCCCAACAATGGGGAAAGCTTGAGCAGTGCTTTAATGATCCACTTAATTCTAAAATCTTTTTGATAGCTGTATGATAGATGCTACTGCTCAGGAGACGTGATGGTGACATTGATTTTTCACAGTGTAAGATTCTGTCATCATATATTTTACAGTTCATTACAGTGATTTCCCCCAATGTTTAACATTCATTTCTACTGCTGCTTAACAAAACTGGCTTGGTACTTTAACAGAATGATTTGATCTGTTAAATCAGGCAGGTGAAAGTGTTCAGTACATTATAATTGTTAACAATATCCAAGAAAGGTAAAATTTTTAGCATGTAAGAGCATTGTCATGTAAGAGACCTAAGATTTCACATTGCTATTTGGTTCTCACTTTAGCAAAGCATCAGTCCATTCTAGTTAGTGTTTATAACAGCCACTTCCAGGTACCCAAGTTACCCTTTCTGAGAATACAGACATCAGAGTGTCAATAAGAACTTAGTGCCGGGCGGTGGTGGCGCACGCCTATAATCCCAGCAATTGGGAGGCAGAGGCAGGTGGATTTCTGAGTTCGAGGCCAGCCTGGTCTATGGAGTGAGTTCCAGGACAGCCAGGGCTACACAGAGAAACCCTGTCAAAAAAAAAAAAAAAAAAAAAAAAAAGAACTTAGTGATTTAACCTTACCTTACTTATCAGTTTACATAAGCAACTGTGCATGCAATGTGTGAAGCTGCCGTTTTCATGTCATGCATTGAAAACATGTTCCATTTCTCTTGAAGGTTACTTATCTTTTGTCATACTCTTATTCTGAAACTATTGTTGGACTGAACATTTTGATGGGCCATTTTGCTAATTTTATGGTGTCCAACAATGGTTAAACACAAATCATAAATTTCCAACTCTTTTATGCTATGATTGTAGTGAAATAAGAGAAGTATATGGAGTAATTGATTTCTGTTTGGTTCAAGGTCTTTTGCCCTATCTCCACCATAATGTTCCATGTATCAATCAATTTATACTTTTATTCTATAGATATTAACTGAACCCTATTAACGTGAGTCTACATATTGCCATTTGTTTTCTTGCACAGCTTTGCTTCTACTTGACCATATAAGACTACTAGATTGTTGTAGGCTTCAGGATATTAAAGCTCTTCAAATATGTATTTTACACCTGAAAGTTCAATAAAATTTACCTAGTATTACCTAAGGAGTTGGTGAGGTTTAAATGTTTTTATGTGTGCCAGAAAACCCAACTCAAGCTGTGGACTCATTACTTGAATTTCCAAGAAGCTCAACTGCAAGAGAAACTTCAAGACAGCATGACCTGCACGTCATTTCTTGGTGATTCTTCAAAATGTTCCCTCCTGCTGTGTGCTAACTTTATTTTCAAAAAAGAGACTACACACGTCTTGCTTTTTTGCCCATTGGTCATGTTGAACTTTACCTTGGCTAAAGTATGAGATAATTCTTGCTAAGAAAGTTCCTTTGATTTGAAAGACATTTTTCATCCCTTTTCTGTACCTGTAACTGCAGCATATATAATGTGATTAGACTTATTGATTTGTGCCTTTGAGCAGAGGTCCAGTCAATCTCTACCAAACCACAAAGTTGCTACACAAAAAATAGAAGCTAGCTATCTCCAGGGAAATCCAAGTGTGGCTAAAAAAGGAGATAGCAGAAAATTGATTTTTGTAAGGCAATACATGCATACATGATTGGCATCCATTTGATTACACTGTTTCCTACTTTAGGTACAGACAACATTTTCACAGTTGATTGCAAAAATGGTACTAGTAATATGATTTTGTATGCAATCCATCCCATCAAAAACTGAGTTTGTTTGTCAGGAGTTGTGGGGAGCCAACAGAAGGTGGCTATCATCCTTGCAGCCATCTTGAGCCATATACCCTGATAAGAGATTTGATTACAATAGCCTACAACAGCTGAGCATACTCTGATAACATCTTGTTTTAGATACCCAGGATTTTCCCTTGGGTGTGTGAGACTTAAAGGTGTGTGACTTAAGGGTGTGACTTAGAGATCTGACTTAGAGACAAGACCCAAGGGCATGATTTAAAGGCGTGACTAAAAGGCGTGGCTTAGAAGTGAGACATAAAAGGAGAGAGGCAGACAGGAGAGTTCAGAACAATTTGGAGTGACAGAGATTCAGACACTAGGAGTAGAAGTAGACATTAGACACTCAGAAGAGAACAACTTAGAGTACAACTTGGAACAGATTATTAGGCACTCGGAAGAGAACAAAGAGTTAGTTATTAGACATTAGGCAGTACAACTTGGAGTTAGTTATTAGACATTAGACAACTTGGAACTAGGAATTAGGTTAGAGAGTACAACTTAAGAGTACAACTTGGAGTAGGAATTAGGTATTGAGGAAGAGGACACTTGGACTACAGAATTTGAAAGGATTATTATTAAGTATTAGGCACTTAGCACTTGGAGAAAGAACTTGGAACTTGGAGGCACTAGGGACTAGGAACTAGGGACTAGGAACTCAAGACTTGGGACTTGGACTAGAAAGAGAGACTGAAGAATAAACGGGATTGAATCACACTCTGTATGGTCTCTATTCCTCTCGTCTGTCCATCCTCACTCTCTTGCTGAACTCCGACCGGAAGACCAGAGCAGCTTGGGGCAGTTCGAGCTCTAACAACTTAGCCCCCAAGGCTATTGGCAGTTCGGGTTCCAACATTGACAGAATGGTCCAAGACATTTTGGCCCCCAAACATGGGCTAGTGCAGTTCTCAACATTTTCGGCCCCCAAGTGTGGGGAAGCTTGGGCCGCAACAAGGAGCCATTCATCTTTCCCATGAATCCCTTGGGTTTCATTTGATGAAATAAGGTATGTGAGTTCTGAACCCACCCTTCGACAGGCTTTGGGTCACTGTTTTAGACCTCTGCTGCTTCTCTGGGTAAAGGCCAAGGCCAGTCAGCTGTGTCATTGAAGATCATCTAGAAGAAAGACGTGCCTTTTTGTTGACACACCAATGAATGACCCAGTAGTTGATCAGAAGTACAAATTAGCCCAGTTAAGGCCAAAGAGGTCTGGTGGGAAGTTGAAGGCAAGGGTTATCTAGGGTTACTGCTTTGTCATCAATCTTTAAACAATAGATTCTTAAAAACTAAAAGCAGTATTAATACCACTTTTGTCAGCAAAACCAAATTTACACTCTGGTAAAGCTGTTGCATTGTTTATGGCAACTAATTTGAGAATCTAGATATTAATTTTGCTGAAGAAGTTATTAAGCTGTTTGAAATTAAGATTGTTGCCATGGATATCATTACAGATTTTACAATATGTACATGTAAAACTTTATCTTTTCAAATGATATAGAAGGAAAAAATCTTAAAATTAAAAGCAAGCAAAAGCAATAGACGAAAGAAAAATGAAAAATATGCATACATAATGAAATACTATTACAAGCCAATGGAATTATATCTGGCATTGGTTTTTTTTTTTCAAATAAAATTACTGAATCAGAGGGGCATTGTTTTAAAAAATAATAGAGAAGTCAAAGGATAAATATCCATGATTTTAAATTTCTATAAAATCTGGAAAAATAGATCTCACAGTTAGGGGTAGAATATGGGTGCTTAAAGCTTGAGATGCAAGAATATGGAGATGTCTGTCTTATTTAGTGCAAAATAGAGTTATAAAAATGAATTCCAAATTCAAGTGCTCCATTGCAGAGAAGAGTAACTATAGTTGATAATGTGTTACATATTTCAAATTTGTAAGAAGATATTGAATAGTCTCCACAAAGAAGTGATTAATTCTAGAAAATTTGGTGTACTGTCTCAATTTAATCATTTTTTAAATTTCATCATATGTATGACAAGTACATGTCTCAAGCATTATGCTTACACTATGTGTACAATCACTGTGACAATTAATCATAAAGAAAAATTTACCATTCCAGTTTCTGTCTGTGTCCAGAGCTGACACTGTACCACAACTCTCCCTACACAGATACTGTGGAGAGAGAGCTGAGCTCCCAGGAGTGTCAGCACACCTGTGAGCACAGGTAAGACCATGACTTCTGCTCAAATTCTTGACCCCAGAGAGAACCTCTTTGGGCCCTCAGAACACATGAACCAAGGAACAGCTGAAGGCAGGATCCTTCCAGTTTCTGTCTGCAGCTCAAAACTGACACTTTTCCACAGCTCTCGATACCCAAATTCCTTCAGGAGAGAAATGGTCTCCCAGGAATGCTGACACACAGGCTTGCAGGAGGGAGGAGCCACAGTCAGAGACATCAAAACCAGCTAACATCAGAGATAACTAGATGGCAAGAGGCAAGAGCAAGAACATAAGCAACAGAAACCAAGGATACTTGGCATCATCAGAACCCACTTCTCCCACCACAGCAAGCCATGGATACCCCAACACACCAGAAAAGCAAGAGTCTGATTTAAAATCACATCTCATGGTGATGATAGAAGACTTTAAAAAGAACATAAATAACTCCCTTAAAGAAATACAGGAGAACATAGGTAAACAGGTAGAAGCCCTTAAAGAGGAAACACACAAATTCCTTAAAGAATTACAAGAAAATACAACCAAACAGGTGAAGGAATTGAACAAAGCCATCCAGGATCTAAAAATGGAAATAGAAACAATAAAAAAATCAAAAAGAGAGACAACCCTTGAGATAGAAATCTTTGAAAGAGATCAGGAGTCATAGAAACAAGCATCACCAACAGAATAAATGAGATAGAAGAGAGAATCTCAAGTGCAGAAGATACCATGGAAAACATTGACACAACAGTCCAAGAAAATGCAAAATGCTAAAAGCTCCTATCCCAAAACATTCAGGATATCCAGGACACAAAGACCAAACCTAAGGATAACACATATAGAAGAGAGTAACGATTCCCAACATAAAGGGCTGGTAAATATCTTCAACAAAATTACAGAAGAAAACATTGCTAACATAGATTAAAAGATGCCCATAATAAGCATACAAGAAGCCTACAGAACTCCAAATAGGACCAGAAAAAAAATTCCCCCTGTCACATAACAGTCAAAACACCAAATGCACAACACAAAGAAAGAATATTAAAACCAGTAAGGAGGGGAAGAGGCCAAGTAACATATAAAGGCAGACCTATCAGAATTATACCAGATTTCTCACCAGAGACTGTGAAAGCTAGAAGATCCTTGGCAGATGTCATACAGACCCTAAGAGAACACAAATTCCAGGTCAGGCTATTATACCCAGCAAAACTCTCAAATAACATAGATAAAGAAACTATGATATTCCATGACAAAAACAAATTTGCACAATATTTTTCTACAAATCCAGACCTACAAAGGATAATAGATGAAAACTCTAATACAAGGAGGGAAACTACATCCTAGTAAAAGCAAGAAAGTATCTTTCAACAAACCCAAAAGAAGATAGCCAAACAAACATAATTCCCGCTCTAATAACAAAAATAACAATAATCAATATTCCTTAATATCTCTTAAAGTCAATGGACTTAATTATTCAATAAAAAGACATAAACTGATTGACTGTATAGGTAAACAGGACCCACCATTTTGCTGCATACGGAAAATGCACCTCAATGACAAAGACAGACACCATCTCAGAGTAAAAGAAGTAAAAGGATGGAAAACAATCTTCCAAGCAAATAGTCCCAAGAAACAAGCTGGAATAAAATTGTCTTTCAACCAAAAGTTATCATAAAAAGATAAGAAAGAACACTTCTTACCCAACAAAGGAAAATCTACCAAGAACTCTCAATTCTGAATGTCAATGCTTCAAATGCAAGGTCAGCCACATTCATACAAGAAACTTTACCAAATCTCAAAGCACACATAGAACCTCAAACAATCATAGTGGCTTCACTATTATTATTATTATTATTATTATTATTATTATTATTATTATTATTTTATTTTTATTATTGACTTCAACAATCTACTATCATCAATGGACAGATCATGGAAACAGAAACTAAACAGATACACAGTGAAATTTACAGGAGTTATGGATCAAATGAATTTAACAGATATCTATAGAACATTTCATCCTAAAACAAAAGAATATACATTCTTCTCAGCACCTCATGGAACCTTCTCCAAAACTAACCACATAATCAATCATAAAACAGGCTTCAACAGATATAAGAAGATTGAAATAATCCCATGAATTCTATCAGATTACCATGGACTAAGGCTGGCCTTCGGTAACAACAAAGAGAATAGAAAGCCCACATATACATGGAAGCTTAATGCTTTACTCAATGATAACTTGGTTGACAAAGAAATAAAAGACTTTTTAGAATTTAATAAAAATGGAGGCACAACAAACCCAAACTTATGGGACACAATGAAAAAAGTGCAAAGAGGAAAACTCATAGCTTTGAGTGCCTCTAAAAAGGAACTGGAAAAAGCATACACTAGAAGCTAACCAGCACACCAGAAAGCTCTAGAACAAAAAGAAGCAAATACACCCAAGAGGAGTAGATGGCAGGAAAGAAACTCAGGGCTGAAATCAACCAAGTAGAAACAGAAAGAACTATACAACACACACACACACATACATACACACACACACACACACACACACACACACACACACACACAACCCAAGGATGGTTCTTTGAGAAAATCAACAAGATAGATAAACCCTTAGCCAGACTAACCAAAGGACACAGAGACAATATTCAAATTAATAACATCAGAAATGAAAAGGAAGACATAACAACAGAAACTGAGGAAATTAAAAAAAAGAATCATCAGATCCTACTACTAAAGCATAAATTCAACCAAATTGGAAAATCTGGATGAAATGGGCAATTTTCTAGACGTATACCAGGCACCAAAACTAAATCATGATCAGATAAACTATCTAAACAGTTCCATAGCCCCTAACTAAATAGAAGCAGGCATTAAAAGTCTCCCAACCAAGAAAGCCCAAGACCAGATGGGTTTAGTGCAGAATTCTGTCAGACTTTCAAACATGACTGAATACTAATACTCTTCAAACTATTCTACAAAGTAGAAACAGAAGGAACTACCCTATTCATTCTATAAGCCACAGTTAAGGTGATACCAAAACCAAAGACGCAACAAAGAAAGAGAACTGCAGACCAAGTTTTTAATCAATACTACTAAAATTTTTGCAAACCAAATCTAAGAACACATCAAAACCATCATTCACCATGATGGTTCAAGTAGGCTTCATCCCAGGGATGCAGGGATGGTTCAATATACAGAAATCCATCAACTTAATCTACTACATAAACAAACTCAAAGGAAAAAAAACTACATGATCATTTCATTAGATGCTGAAAAAGCATTTAACAAAATTCAACACTCTTTCATGGTAAAAGTCTTGAAAAGATCAGGAATTCAATACCCATACCTAAACAAAATAAAAACATTATACAGCAAACCAATAGCAAACATCAAACTAAGTAGAGAGAAACATGAAGCAATCCCACTAAAATCAGGGACTTGAAAAGGCTGGCTACTCTCTCCCTATCTTTTCAATATAGTTCTAGCTAGAACAGTTAGACAACAAAAGGAGGTCAAAGGAATACAAAATAGAAAGGAAGAAGTCAAAGTATCACTATTTGTAGATGATATGATAGTATACATAAAAGATCCCAAAAATTCCACCAAAGAATTCCTAAACCTGATAAACAACTTCAACAATGTGGTTACATATAAAATTAATTCAAACAAATCAGTAGCCTTTGTATACTCAAAGGATAAATGGGCTGAGAAAGAAATTAGGGAAATGACACCTTTCACAATAATCACAAACAATATGAAATATCTTAGTGTAACTCTAACCAAACAAGTGAAAGATTGGTAGAATAAGAACAAATCCCTGAAGAAAGAAATCAAAGAAAATCTCAGAAGATGAAAAGATCTCCCATGCTTGTGGATTGGTAGGATTAATAAGAAAAAAATGGCCATCTTGTTGAAAGCGATCTACAGATTCAATGTAATACCCATCAAAATTCCAACTCAATTCTTCATAGAGTTAGAAAGAGCAATTTGCAAATCTATTTGGAATAACAAAAACTATTCTCAACAATAAAGGAACTTCTGGGGAAATCACCATCCCTGACCTAAAGCTGTACTGCAATAGTGATATAATAGATACAAATAGTAGAACAATAATGATAATATAGAAATACTGAGAAAAACTGTATGCTATTGGTACAGAGACAGACAGGAAAATCAATAAAATAGAAAACCTGGAAATGAACCCACAAACCTATGGTCACTTGATCTTTGACAAAGGTGCTAAAATCATCCAGTGGAAAAAGGACAACATTTTCAACAAATGGTGCTGGTTCAACTGGTGGTCAACATGTAGAAGAATGCAAATTGATACATTCTTACCTTCTTGTACAAAGCTCAAGTCCAAGTGGTCTCAAGGATGTCCACATAAAACCAGATACATTGAATCTCAGAGAAGAAAAAGTGGGGAAAAGCCTTGAACACATGGACACAGGGCAAATGTTCCTGAACAGAACACCAATGGCTTATGCTCTAAGATAAGAATCGACAAATGGGACCTCATAAAATTGCAAAGCTTCTGTAAGGCAAAGGACACTATCAATAAGACAGATAGTTGGAGAAGGAACTGAAGGACCTGAGGGGGTTTGCAACCCCATAGGAAAAAAAAAAAAAAACAATATCAACCAACCAGACCTCCCAGAGCTCCCAGGAACTGGACTACCAACCAAAGAGTACACAGGGGACCATGGCTTCAGCCTTGTATGTGGCACCCTTATAGAGTCAGGGAGATGAGGGATGGGATAGCAGGTTTCCAGAGGTGGAACCTGGAAAGCGGATAACGTTTGAAATGTAAATAAAATAGCCAAAAAGACAAAAAAATTAAAATTCCACTTCACTTTTTATTATTCTACTATTTGTTTTGGAGTGGGGAAAGTGGGCATTGTGTGTACACCATGGTAAGTCTGTGGAGTTCAAAAGACAACATTTGGGAGTTGGTTCTCTTTCCATCATGTGAATCCTAGTAGTATAACTTAGGTGGTCAAATAATCTTATTGGCTCTTTACTCAGAAGTTGGAGATCCAAAACTCTACCTATGCTGTAAATGTCTTAATCTGTTTTTGTTGTTGCTGTTCATCTTCCCTTTCCATTCAGGAAGAAGCTTTTGTAACTTTTTCATTTCTTTCTTCTTATTCTTGCTCAAATATTCTCTTCCAACCTCTTTTCCTCACCAGGATTGCCTTCCTGCAATTCCTTTTGAAAATAGCACAGTTTAAACCTTTCTTAGCTTTTCATTTTGTAGTTTTATGTGTTACCAATCTCAGCAAATAGAAAGATATCCCTTAACAGAAGGTGGGAGATCAAGGGATAACTTATGAATGAAGTTCTTCTATTCAAAAGCAAATACAGAAAGCATTATGGCAACTGTGCGTTGATATGAGTTACATAATCGGGTTATGCTGAGTAACAAAGTAGTGATCAGTTCTAAACAGGATGGAGAAAGGTTGCTAAGACCTTATGTAGTAAGCTACTATCTAATCTAGGCAGAGGGATACAGAGGATCTCTGGAAGGACAGCTTTGAGGGGTGAAGTTTAGAACCAATTTGTGTAAGTGGAAAAACAGATTGGTAAGTGAACAAGTGAGAAATTGTGTTGAATTTCATGTAGTTCATAAGACTAGAGACCTTGTTGACAGAAAAAGAAGACACAAGCACTGGTGGAACAAACAGAACTTTCTCAGAAAGGAAAAGCTACTTCAGAAGCTCGGAAGGATGTCAGGAAAACCAAGATCGGAACCAGTGTTAAAGGGAAGCAGAGCAGATGGGCTGTGAGTGAAGTAATATAGTCACCTCAAGGAAGCTTTCCAAAACATATGGTGCATCCAGTCCAAGGGAAAGTTTTACTTTGAGGATGAACACAACAAAAAATAATCAGTTCTCTGAGAAAAAAGATACCCCATTAGAGAAAGATTAACTAAAAGCTTTCATACAATGTATAGTTAACAGAACAATAAAAATTGGTATTGTTTATAAAGTTGAGCAAATATGCAGTTAAATCCGTGGATAGTTAAAAGAAGATAATATATTTATATGCACAGGCACAGATAACAATAAATAAAAGAAAAAAGTAAAGATAGATACTGTAATTCTGAAAAATAATTGATGAGCTAAACCGTTAGAGAGCTACAGAAAAACAGTTGAAAAGCAGTAAAAACTAAATGTTAGAAAATGAGTGACATATTTGATTGCTAAATGAATGTTAGACACTATTGAAAGTTCTTTGACTAATTTTTACTTAATTCTTTTGAATGGTAGTAGGTAAATGGTATTACAATCACTCTTCTATTACAATAAGGAAATTAAACTATGGAACTTTTCATAAAAGCTTTTCTGAGTCACAGATCTAAGTGACAAACACTGACCTTAATGTGGAAGCCAATTCAAAGGTACTCCCAGTTATCCACAAATCTACAAATAGAAGACTGAATATAGCACTCCCCTTTGATGTGTGAATTAACTTACAGACAGGTAGAAAGAAGTAAGAGTTGGGGATGGAAAGAATAGACCTTAGAATTCTACAACCTACGAAATATGCTTAGTGTGTAACAGTAGCAAAATGGAAGCAATATTTAGATGATTAATAATTAAGAATTTCTCAGATTAGGAGAAGACAAGATTTTTTCATAAAAACTTGAAGAGATTACTCATGCTAATCAAGTCAAATTTAAACAATGCAAACTATTATGAAATGTTAAGAAAGATGTTGTCATGATCAGGTTTTATTTTCATAAAGATAAACCATTAGCAAAGGGAAGTATTAAACACCCAGGATCAAAAGCAAGTTGTAAGTAGCAGATCACTACAGTTGGATAAATGAGATGATTAGTATGTATAGTAAGCAAACAAAAATAAAAAGATGATTCAAAAGGGGTCAGATGATGATAGGCCCTACCTTAGTAGAGAAATAGTGAAGTCTGTATATGTGTAATGACATTTTAAGAAAATACTACTGATACACAAGCTGATGTAAGGTTTTTCACAACATACTAGGTTACACACAGAGAAAAGACTGATACAGCAAGATAAAGAATAAGAGCTTGAAACACACAAATCTAAATACGAAATGTGCTTCTCTGACATGAGTTTGAAAAATGTTATTATTTTACAACAGCATATCCCAAAGTTTATTTTATATAATACTAGTTCTATATGATGCTCTGCAAAACAGGAAAGGTTTATAATTCTATAAGCTTGGGGACAACTAAAAATATATCTTGCTTTTAGGACATAAAATTATACGTTATTAAATCCAAGCATCCAGAAATACTGTTTAAGAATTAGTACTGAGCTTGTGGCTGGAGCAGACACCCAGCTGGTCTACTCCTGTGTGGACACCATATCCCAAGACATCCTAGAGAAGCCATTGAACTCAGAGAGGTATGTAAGAAGAGTTGCCCACAGCCCTATGCCCCAGAGCTACAACTGGGAGCAGGGAGCTCTCAGGACCCACCATGCACCCAAACCCCACCTCTGTGGAATACCACTTCCCTTCTGTCCCTCGCCTGGGCCTTGTAGCTGGGGCAGACATCCAGGTGGTCTGCTCCCATGTGGACACCATTACTGGAGACATCCTAAAGGGGACACTGATGTCAGAGCTGCAGACACCATAGCCTGAGACATCCTAGAAAAGCCACTGAACTCAGAGCCAGGGACACCATATCCTGAAACATCCTAGAGGAGCCACTACACTCAGAGCAGTAGACACCTACCTGGTCTGCTCCCATGAAGACACCTTATCCTGAGACATCCTAGAGGAGCCATTGAAGCAGCTGGAGCTCAGGATCACAGGATCACAGAGACATCTGGACCCTGAGGAGTTCTGACACAAGCAAGATAACTGGAAAGGCAAGCTCTAGTCAGAGACAGTGAGGGCAGGTAGCTCTAGAGTTAACCAGATGGCAAAAGGCAAATGCAAAAGGTAAGCAACAGAAACCAAAGTTAATTGGCATCATCAGAACCCAGTTATCCCACCATAGCAAGCCCTGAACACTCCATCACACCAGAAAAGCAGGATTCAGAATTAAAATCACTTCTCATCATGATGACAGAGGACTTTAATAAGGACATAAATAGCACTCTCAAAGAATTTGAGGAGAACACAGGTAAACAGGTAGAAGCCCTTAAAGAGGAAACACAAAAATTCCTTAAAGAATTGCAAGAAAACACAACCAAACAGGTGAAGGAATTAAACAAAACCATCTAGGGTCTAAAAATAGAAGTAGAAACAATAAAGAAATCTCAAAGGGAGACTACCCTGGAGATAGAAAACCTAGGAAAAAGATCAGGAGTCATAAATACAAATATCACCAACAGAATACAAGAGGTAAAAGAAAGAATTTCATGTGCAGAAGATACCATGGAAAACATTGACACAACTGTCAAAGAAAATGAAAAATGCAAAAAGCTACTAACCCAAAACATCCAGGAAATCCAGGACACAATGAGAAGACCAAACCTAAGGATAATAGTTATAGATGAGAGTGAACACTCCCAGCTTAAAGGGCCAGTAAATATGTTCAACAAAATTATAGAGGAAAACTTTCCTAACCCACAGAAAGAAATGTCCATAAATATACAAGAAACCTACAGAACTCCAAATAGACTAGACCAGAAAAGAAATACCTCCTGTCACATAATAATCAAAACATCAAATGTACAAAACAAATAAAAATACTAAAAGCAGTAAGAGAAAAGTTAAAGTAACACATAAAGGCAGACCTATAAGAATTACACCAGACTTCTCACCAGAGACTATAAAATCCCAAAGATCCTGGACTGATATCATACAGACCCTAAGAGAACACAAATGACAACCCAGACTACTATACCCAGCAAAACTCTCAATCACTATTGATGGAGAAACCAAGATATTCTATGACAAAACCAAATTTACACAATATCATCACACAAATCCAGTACTTCAATGGACAATTTATGGAAAACTCCAACACAAGGAGGGAAACTACAACCTAGAAAAAGCAAGAAAGTAATCTTCCAACAACCCCAAAAGAAGATAGCTACAAAAACATAATTCCACCTCTAATAACAAAAATAACAGGAAGCAACAATCATTTTTTCTTAATATCTCTTAATATCAATGGACTCAACTCTCCAATAAAAAGACATAGACTATCAGACTGGATACATAAACAGGACACAGAATTTTGCTGCATACAGGAAACTCACTTCTGTGAAAAAGGCAGACACTACCTCAGAGTAAACAGATGGAAAACAACCTTCCAATCAAATGGTCCCAAGAGGCAAGCTGGAGTAGTTATTCTAATATCAAATAAAATCAATTTTCAACCAAAAGTAATCAAAAAACATAAGGAAGGACACTTCATATTCATCAAAGGAAAAAATGTACCAAGATGAACTCTCAATTCTGAACATCTATGCCCCAAATGAAAAGGCACCCACATACATAAAAGAAACTTTACTAAAGCTCAAAGCATACATTGCACATCACACAATAATAGTGGGGGATTTCAACACCCTACTCTCAGCAATGGACAGATCATGGAAACAGAAACTAAAGAGAGACAAAATTAAACTAACAGAAGTTATGAAACAAATGGTTTTTAACAGATATCTATAGAACATTTCATCCTAAAACCAAAGAATACACCTTTTTCTCATGCCTTTGGAGAAGGCACCTCATGGTACCTTCTCCAAAATAGACCATATAATTGGTCACAAAACAGGCCTCAACAAATAAAAAAGATTGAAATAATCCCTTGCATCCTATCAGATCACCACGGACAAAGGCTGGTCTTTATATTTAATAATGACAAAAACAATGAAAAACCCACATGCATGTGGAAACTGAACAACACTCTACTCAATGATGACTTCATCAAGAAAGAAATAAAGAAACTTTTAAGAATTTAATGAAAATGGAGACACATAATACTAAAATTGTGGGACTCCATGAAAGCAGTACTAAGAGGAAAACTCATAGCCCTAAGTACCCATAAAAAGAAACGGGAGAGAGCATACACTAACAACCTGACAGTACACCTGAAAGCTTTAGAACAAAAAGAAGCAAATACACCCAAGAGGAGTAGATGGCAGGAAAGAAACTCAGGGCTGAAATCAACCAAGTAGAAACAGAAAGAACTACACAAATTATCCAGAAAACCAGGAGCTGGCTCTTTGAGAAAATCAACAAGATAGATAAACACTTAGCCAGACTAACCAAAGGACACAGAGACAGTATCCAAATTAATAAAATCAGAACTAAAAAGGGAGACATAACAACAGAAATTGAGAAAATTTTAAAAAAATCATCCAATCCTATTTCAAAGGCTTATACTCAACAAAATTGGAAAATCTGGAAGAAATGAACAATTTTCTAGACGTATACCAGGTTCCAAAATTAAACCAGGAGCAGATAAACCATCTAAACAGTCCCATAACCCCTAAAGAAAATAATAGAAGCAGTCATTAAATGTATACCCACCAAAAAATGTCAGGGACCTTGGCAGAATTCTACCAGACCTACAAGGAAGACCTAATACCAATTCTCTTCAAACTATTCCACAGAATAGAAACAGAAGGAACACTACCCAATTCGTTCTATAAAGCTACAATTATGTTAAACCACACAAAGACCCAACAAAGAAAGAGAAATACAGACCAATCTCTCTTATGAATATTGATGCAAAAATACTCAATAAAATTCTCGCAAACCGAATCAAAGAACACATCAAAATAATCATCCATCATGAACAAGTAGGCTTTATCCCAGGAATGCAGGAATGGTTCAATATTTGGAAATCCAATAATGTAAACCACTACATACACAAACTCAAAGAAAAATACCCACATGATCATCTCACTAGATGCTGAGAAAGCATTTGACAAAATTCAACATCCCTTCATGTTAAAGGTCTTGGAAAGATCAGGAATTCAAGGCCCATACCTAAACATAGTAAAAGCAATATACAGCAAGCCAGTAGCCAACATCAAACTAAATGGAGAGAAACTTGAAGCAATCCCACTAAAATCAGGGACTAGTCAAGGCTGCCCACTCTCTTCCTATCTATTCAATATAGTACTGGAAGTCCTAGACAAAGCAATTAGACAACAAAAGGAAGTCAAAGGGATACAAATAGGGAAGGAAGAAGTCAAAATTTCACAATTTGCAGATGATATGATAGTATACTCAAGTGACCTTAAAACTTCCACCAGAGAACTCCTAAACCTGATAAACAACTTCAGCAAAATGGCTGGATATAAAATCAACTCAAACAAATCGGTTGCCTTCCTCTACCCAAAGGATAAACAGGCTGAGAAAGAAATTAGGGAAAGGATACCCTTCACAATAGTCACAAATACTATAAAATATCTTGGAGTGACTCTAACCAAGCAAGTGAAAGATCTGTATGACAAGAACTTCAAGTCTCTGAAGAAAAAAAAATCAAAGAAGATCTCAGAAAATGGAAAGATCTGCCATGCTCCTGGATTGGCAGGATTAACTTAGTAAAAATGGCCATCTTGCCTAAAGCAATCTACAGATTCAATGTAATCCCCATCAAAATTCCAAATCAATTCTTCATAGAAATAGAAAGAGCAATTTGCAAATTCATTTGGAATAACAAAAAACCCATGATAGTGAGAACTATTCTCAACAATAAAAGTACTTCTGGCGGAATCACCATCCCTAACCTCAAATTGTACTACAGAGCAATAGTGATTTAAAAAAAAACCTGCATGGTATTGGTACAGAGACAAGCAGGAAGATCAATGGAATAGAATTGAAGATCCAGAAATGAAGCCACACACCTATGATCACTTGATCTTTGACAAAGGAGCTAAAACCATCTAGTGAAAAAAAGAACAGCATTTTCAACAAATGGTGCTGGTCCAACTGGATGTCAGCATGTAGAAGAATGCAAATGAATCCATTTGTATCCCCTTGTACAAAGCTCAAGTCCAAGTGGATAAAGGACTTTCACATAAAACCAGATACACTGAAACTAATAGAAGAGAAGGTGGGGTAGACCCTAGAATACCTAGGTACAGGGGAAAATTCCTGAACAGAACACCAATGGCTTATGCTCTAAGATCAAGAATTGACAAATGAGACCTCATAATATTGCAAATCTTCTGTAAAGCAAAGGTCATTGTCAATAAGACAAAATGGCAACCAACAGATTGGGAAAGATCTTTACAAATACTAAATCTGATAGAGGGCTAATATCCAATATATACAAAGAACTCAAGAAATTAGACTCCAGACAACCAAATAACACTATTAAAAATTGGGTACATAGCTAAACAAAGAATTCTCAATTGAGGAAATTTGAATGGCCAAGAAGCACCTTAAGAAATTCTCAACATCCTTAATCATCAGGGAAATGCAAATCAAAAGAACCCTGAGATACCACCTCACACTAGTCAGAATGGCTAAGATCAAAAACTCAGGTGACAGCAGATGCTGGTGAAGATGTAGAGAAAGAGGAACACTCCTCCATTGTTGGTGGGATTGCAAGCTGGTACAACCACTCTGGAAATCAGTCTGGCGGTTCCTCAGAATATTGGACATAGCATTATCTGAGGATCCAGCTATACCACTCCTGGGCATATACCCAGAAGAATCTCCCACATATAACAAGGACATATGCTCTACTATGTTCATAGCAGCCTTATTTATAATAGCCAGAAGCTGGAAAGAACCCAGATGTCCTTTAACAGAGGAATGGATACAAAAAATGTGGTACATTTATACAATGGAATATTACTCAGCTATTAAAAATAATGAATTCAAGAAATTCTTAGGTAACTGGATGGAACTAGAAAATATCATCCTGAGTGAAGTAACCCAATTACGAAAGAACACACATGGTATCTACTTACTGATAAGCAGATATTAGCCCAAAAGCTTGAAATAGGCAAGATTCAACTCACAGACCACATGATGCTCATGAAGAAGGAAGACCAAGTGTGGATGCCTCGGTCCTACTTAGAAATAGTAACAAAATACTCAAGGGAGCAAATATGGAGACAAAGTGTGGGACAGAAACTGAAGGAATGGCTGTCTGGAGACCATTCCACCTGGGTATCCATCCCATTTGCAATCACCAAAGGTAGACACTGATGTGTATGTCAAGAAGTGCATGCTGACAAGAGCCTGATATATCTGTCTCCTTAGAGGTCTGCCAGAGCCTGACACATTCAGAGGCAGATGCTCACAGCTAACTTCTGATGTGATCAAGGGTTTCTCAATTGAGAAGTTAGAGAGAAAACTGAAGGAACTGAAAGGGTTTGTGGCCCCTGAGGAGAGCAACAATACCAACCAACCTGAGCTCCCCAGGGTCTAAACCACCAGCCTGGGAGCACATAGGGAGGGACCCATGACTCCATCTATACATGTAGGGAATGATGGCCTTGTTGGGCATAGGTGGGAGAAGAGATCCTTGATCCCATGAAGGCTGAACACTGACGGGGGGGGGGGGAATTTGAGGGTTGTGAAGGGAGAGTGGGGGTGTAGGTAGAGGTACATCCTCATGGAAGCATGGAGAGGGGAGATGGGATAAGGGGTTCCTGGGTGGTGGGGGGAATGGGGTAAGGGAATAAAATCTGAAACGTAAATATAATATCCAATAAAAACAATTATAATTTATATTTATAAATAAATAAATAAATAGAAATATAAATAGTACTGAAAATTTAAAATGTGGGATCAATTCCTCCAGTCACGTTTTTGTATATCCCATTGAAACATTACACAAAACAAATACATACCAACATATACACAATTCTATAGATGTATGCTTTTGTATATATGAGACTCCAACTTCTATACTCGTTCGATGGATGTTCATTTAAACTTATGAAATAAAGCCATAAATGCTATGCTTTTCATATATGACTATTTTATAGGAAAAGAGGTAGAGTTTGAAGTAAAAAATACCCAAAGAAAGATAGCTTACTTTAAGTGTGGCTAATAATACCCAATAGATTACTAATAATGATATATTGTGAAAAAATAAAGTACTTATCACTTTAATATTAAAATAAGTTAAACTATATGCAATTGTATAAGCCACTCTCTTCACAGAGCCAATGAGCCAATAAGAATCACATGTTCTGATTTCTTTTGTGACCTACTCCAATGCAGAACCAAGACACTCAGTTGCACCAAACCTCAATTTTTTCCATGAGGATAGAAGTTGGTTGTACAATCATATCTGAGTGTCCTGTGGATTAACCAGCTAGTCTCTTTAAGTTTTGACTCAGTGACCCAGGTTACTTTCAAATTGTGGTCTCAAGACCATTTCAAAATCATGTAGAGAAAAAAAAAAGATAGTTTAGAAGGTGGAGTCTTCAGATGCTTGATTTCCTCAGCCTTGAAATTAACACAAGTTATTCTCACCCCTACTCTAATGACTAGAGCTACAATCTTGAATACACAAAGAAATATGTAGCATACCCAGTCAGTGTTGCTGTGTATCTGCGTATCATATTGACAGCTTGAGCTTTCTGTCTTCATGTTCAGTGTTGAAGACTGTATCCAGTCCTTGTCCATGTTAGGAAGTTGCTCCATCACTAAGCTATGCCACCAGCCCTACTCACTTTCCATCACTATTATCTGTTTATGGTAACATGTATTTATTCCAGAGCCCATTTTCTCATAGCCTTAACTGTTTGTTCCTGCTGAGGATTTTCAAGATGTATCTTTTTACAATCTGTATCTTTATATTTAAACTGCATTGTCACTGTTTTGAACGTGAATACATATAGGCTATATGATGGTGTTAGACTACCTCATCTTCATTTTTTTTCTCCAAACTCTTCAAAATTTCAATAAGATTGCACTATTCTCCTACTTAAAAGCAATCCACATGCTTTATAGATTTTAGAGTCAAGACTACACACCTTATTTTAGAAGTTCAAAGATGATCTGTCTGCTGTTGATATATGCACACATATTTAATAGCCTGTTTCCTCCCTTATGTATCTCATTTAAATGTTACATTATACAGAAATCTGTCTTCCTCTCCTGACTCTAAGATAGGTGTTGTCTAGTGTGTTTCCCTTTCATTATCCAGTTCACTTACTATAACTTTTATAAAGTAATGTTTTATTCCTGTTCAATTTGTGAGCTTTTCATCAGATTGTAAAGTGGTTGAGAGTTCATGGTTGGGGAGGTTTTCAATCAACTTACTACTTTCTCTCCAAGAACTCAGCACAAAAACAGTTGAAAATATTTGTGGAGTGACTGACAGAAGTATTCAATGTTATTCATTAGTTTACAAGGAAATCCCTACAACAATTGTCCCATCATCTCTATTGTGTTTCCAAAAAGGTATGTTATACATGTTCAGGCACTGGGAGCAGTAGCATATACCTTTAACTACAGCACATAGGAGGCAAAGGCAAGAGGGTCTCCATAGGTGTGATATCAGCTTGGTCTACATAGAGAATTCTAGGCTGGTCAAAGCTACATAGTGAGTCCTGTTGTCAAAACAAACTAACAGGAAGCTATAGAAACAGATAATGCATTGAATCACTTTAAATAGTGATGATGATGATGATGATGATGATGATGATGATGATGATGATGACAAAGACTGAAGATCAGAGCAAAGACACTAAACTTAATACAGCTTTAGCCACACAATTCTGTGTTGAAGATACATCCAATTGCAATTTGTTTACGCCTTCTTGAAAGATATTGGGGTTTGAACTTCTAGAGTAGGCTGTTCAATAAGCCAGCCATTGAGAAAAACAAAAATTTTATGTATATGCATATAAACATGTATGTATTTGTATATAAACATATATATACATATATATGTATATATATATAATCTTTTCAGAAGTTCTCTGCATTTATTTGTATTTTTGAATAACCATGTTTAATGTTATATTTCTTTTTCTAGATTAGGGGAAATTTCTGCTGTTCATTCATTTATTTAAAGTTATTTAAAATCACAAATAAACATAGAGAACTTCTGAAAAGTTTAAACACACACATGCATACACACACTTAAACAGAATATAAGCCAACTAATATATAAGCCAAAAGAAAAGCAAATCATAACAGGAAACAAAAAAACAACCACTAGAAAGCAAGGCTCACTCTACCCAAAAACCATAACTCTACAATGACTGTGCTTAAGATACTCACTCTACCCAATGGCCATGATCCCTCCGTGACTTTGCTCAAGATAGTGTGGCTGGTAAAATAACAGGTTTCAAAACATTTCTGGAAAAAATGATATTAAATCTCTAGGTGATACAAACAAGCAGATGAATTCAATCTATCACCTAGACAGAAAGATTAGCAATATAAAGGGGGAAGGAAAGTCAGTAAAGCTAATGAAAAAAGTCAGCAATATGAAAAAAAATCTAGTCAAGTAAACAGATTCATTCTGTGATACTCAGGGCACAAAAACAAAAGTTGGTTGATAGACCTCTGTAACTGACATGCCAGATTTTAACACACTGACACTATTAGAAAGTGTACAATCAATGCAACTTACTGAAGAAAAAACAAAAGTATTTTTAACTTGACAATTAAAAGAGCCTTAATACATGTACTAACATTTGTTTGAAATCCAGATCCTGTCCAAACTTTATCTCTTGCTAACATAACATCATACAGAATTGCAGCTAACATCCAAATATGTCTCTGAAAATGTCCAGAACCAGCCTTCCAAATGAAGACTGTTAGTTCCAATATTGGATTGATTTCTACCCCAGTACATGATTGAGTCTAGATAACTGGTCACATTTAAGAAAAATACAAGAGTCATTATAACTTCTCTTTTTGATTCTCTGTTCCACAAGGTCTAAAAACTTGAGGTAACGGAGCATGTCCCATCAGGGATATAGGTAAGCAAAGGTAGGTCGGGAACATATGTCCAGTACAGCTTTCCAGTCACCATTGTCAGAGTACTCAGCAAGCTCATAGGTCAGCATCATTCTTTGACCCAGCATCAGCATGTCTCACCCATCACTCTGGCAGCCACCATGCTCCTTCAGCATCCTTCAGAAAAAACACAAACATGCCCTCTACCCCATATTAAATACCTGATCGGGATCATACCATATGCCAGTAAGTGGATCCTTCCCTTTCACCTCTGCATAAGTATGCCTAGTTGTAGAGTGCCATAAACAATCAGCAGAAAGTTTCTTGGCATCCAATTTTTTAAAAATTAAATAAAAAGAACTTGATTTAAATGAATTTGTGGTGCATGGGAATATACCTCTCCCTTTTTTTTTTATTTTATGAAGATATTGTTTTAAAGTTCCATAGGCCCCTTCCACAGTCCCTTGTCCTTGACAATTATAAGGAATCCCAGTAATAAGGGCAATATTAAATTGCTGCCAAAATGTCTCAAATGCTTGACTTGAAATAGCCAGTTCCATTACCTGTATTTTACTTGGTTTTTTTTTTTTTGTTTTTTTATTTGATACCTTATTTATCTACATTTCAGATGTTATCCCCTTTCCCCATTCCCTCCCCCCAGAAACCCCTTATTCCATTCTCCCTCCTTCTATTTTTATGAGGGCATTTCCCTTCCCATTCACCCACTCCTACCTTCTGGCCCTCGAATTCCCCCTCACCGGGGCATCCTGCCTTCACAGGGCCAAGGACCTCCTCTCCCACTGATGCCCTACAAGGCCATTTACCACTACCTATACAGCTGGAGTTATGGGTCCCTCTATGTGTGTTCACAGGCTACCTGTTTAGACCCTAGGAGCTCTGGTTGGTTGGTATTTTCACTCTCCCCATGGGGCCAAAACCCCTTCAACTCCTTCAGTTTTCTCTCAAAGTCCTCCATTGGGGACCCCATAATTAGTTCAATGGTTAGCTACTAGCATCTGCCTCTGTATATGGCAGACTCTGGCAGAGCCTCTCAGGAGACAGGTATATCAGGTATATGGGCATCCTGTCAGCATGCACATCCTGACATCCACAATAGTGTGTGCATTTGGTGATTATACCTGGGATGGATCCCCAGGTAGGGCACTCTCTAGACAGTCTCTCCTCCAGTCTCTGCTCCACACATTATCTCCATATTTGCTCCTGTGAGTATTTTGTTACTCCTTCTAAGAAGGACCAAAGTGCCCATATCTTGGTCTTTCTTCTTTCTGAGCTTCATATGGACTGTGAGTTATATCTTGGGTATTGTGAGCTTTGGGGCTAATTTCCACTTATCAGTGAATTCATATCATGTGTGTTCTTCTGTGATTGGGTTACATCACTCAGGAGGATATTTTCTAGTTCCATCCATTTGCCTAAGAATTTCATGAATTCATTGTTTTTAATAGCTGAGTATTTCTCCATGCAAATATTGGAAGAAGAGTGTCAGGATTTAAGCAGAAGGATGGTAGTGGGATTGATTATTGCTGGTATAACAGCTTTAATTACATTAATTGCTACCACCACTGCTTCTATAATTGCTGTGACACAAAAAGTTAAGACAGCTACTTGTGTTAATCATCTAGCAAAAAATGTTACTAATGTATTGAATATACAAGAGGATTTGGATGGCATTTGGAACAATGGATTGATGTTCTTTATTCTATTCAAATTATTGGAAGGAAGTTCAGAGTGTAAGAGTAAGGAACCATCTCGAATGTCATGCCAAATACCACTGGATGTGTGTTAGTGTTACTTCTAAAATTTACAGTGGTAGTCACTATAATTAGGAAAAAGTTTAAAGACACTTGCAGTGTATTTGGCATAATTCTAACAACTCTCTCGATGTTTTAATTTTGCATAGTGAACTTATGATTTTCAAGAATGCTGTTCTGCTGAGTGTTGATGTCGCAGATACTGCTGATAAAATTACCCATGGCTTGAGGTCAGTATTTGTATTTTGGTCAAGCTTCAAGAAGGGCATATAAAGCTTGATCATGCTAGCCCTTTTTGTCCTGGGAATACTTTTGTTCCTGCCCATTGTGTTAAAGATTGTCTTTAACAACATGTTGGCAGCCAAAGTACATGGCTTGAACCTGAAAATAAACCCCCAGACAGAGCTATTAAATTAACAGGCTGGCAAGCCAAGGATGGGTAAGATTCTGCACAGAGCCTTACCAACCTAAGACATAAGTGCATTGCTTTTGATAATGCGTATTCAATGACTAGTAAAGAAGACATTCTTGTCAGAATGACCTAAGACAGGATCAGTCTTATTTATGAAATAAAAAAGGGGAAGAGGCAGAGAGCTTTTGGGACTGCTTAGCAAGAATCTGGCATGGGCCAAAGACAAGGAAGTGGACTGCTTGGCAGGAATATGACATTGGCCAAGGACAAGGAAATGGGTTTCAGGCAATAATCTGACATTAGGCTAGAACGAAGAACTAATTTCAGGCAGGAATCTAAATTTTAGGCTAGAACAAGGAAGTAGGCTTCAGACATGAAAATGACTTTGGGCTTGGACAGGGAAGTAGGCTCATATATTTTGGTCATCATGATAAGCCCTTGGAAACAGGGATCACAGGAGTGTTCACAGAACTTTGTTTATTGTCTTGCTTGTTCTTTGACTATTTGTGTTTATTGTCTTGTTTTATCCTTAACTATTTGCATCTATGATATTGCTAGTTCCTCAACCTAGAATTGACTTTAATACTTGCATGTAATTAAAATGGTATAAAAGCACAAAGGAGGAGGGGGTATGGGATAGGGGTTTTCTAGGGAGGGGAAGTGGGGAAAGGGGATGGCATCTGAAATATAAATAAATTTTAAAAAGGAAACAGATTTATAAAAAAATGTTTAATATGTTGTAAGTGAAAAACATAATGAATCAAATATAAAAACCTAATAAACATATATCTAGGATTCTACCACTAAGAGGATTGATATCAAGGATGGAGAATGAGATCGACAAGTAAATAAATAAGCATGCCAAACTTCGGAATCTACAGGGGCAGCAGACAGATGTGAAATAAATACTAAAATTGTATATTAAAAAGTAATAATGAGATCAAAGCAAAAAGTTCCCCAAATCTAGAAAAAGAAATAAAATAAATCATGAGTTACTTAGAACCACACACAAACACAGAGAAGAATTTCTGAAAGATATGATAAACCCATTAGAAATGCAAAGCAAGGAAACAACACAAAAACCTGCCAAGAATAAACACAAGTGCATTTTTTCTTTTATGGAAAATATGCTTTTCATATATTATATCCTGGTTACAGTTTCTGTTTTTCTACTCATCCCAGTTTTTTCTTCCCCCTCTCCCACCTGATTCACCCCTTTTCTGTGTCTCATTAGAAAAAAAAGCAAAAGGAGAAGTCTAAAATTATAATAAAAACAACATAAAATAAAAAAACATACAAAAATAGGAAAACGCAAATAAATTGTGTGTGTGTGTGTGTGTGTGTGTGTGTGTGTGTGTTGTTTGGTTTCAACATTTCAGTCTTATATTAAAGTCTTTAATCTATTTTGAATTAATTTTTTTTGAAGAATGAGATCTTGTCCTAACTGAAAAAAATTCAAGTTTTTTCAACATTTTCATTCTTCTTACACAAGCTGTTTTTCTAGTGGCATATATTTATGATATCTTTGTCAACCATCAGGTAACTGTATTTGTGTGAAGTTATTTCTGATTCTTGTATTCTATTCCACTTGTCTCTTTCTGTGAAAAGTACTGTGATGATACTGTTACCATGGCTTTTAAATATAATTTGATATCAACTACTGTTGACACCTTCCTCTTTCTGTAAGGGAATGTTTTAGTTATTTGGGATCCTATGTGCTTTCATATGAATGTTTATGTAACCTATGCAGTAGAATATTGAAATTAACCACTATTATTATATCACTACTTGTCTGAGATTTAATGTCCATTAGCGTTTGTTTTATAAAAGTTCAAGAAGCCTCAACCCTACACAAAGAACTAAAGGTAACTGAGGAATGCTGACTCTTACCAAGAATATCACCTTATAGAATATGTATCTGTCTGTATCTGTTTAGTGTGCAATTTCCTGGGTTCAGTTACCTGATGGCTGACAAAGATATCATAAATATATGTCACTAGAAAAACAGCTTGTGTAAAAAGAATAAAAATGTTGAAAAAACTTGAATTTTTTTCAGTTAGGACAAGATCTCATTCTTCACAAAAATTAACTCAAAATAGATCAAAGACTTTAATATGAGACTGAAACATTGAAACCAAACAAAACAAAGAAAGAAAGAAAGAAAGAAAGAAAGAAAGAAAGAAAGAAGGAAAGAAAGAAACTCACACACACACACACACACACACACACACACACACAAGCAAAACAAACAAACAAACAAACACAAAGCACAAGTAGAGATTTTCTGAGGTGAGCCTCAGTAGCACAGGAAATAATGTCAAGAATTGTCCAGTAGTGTTACATGATGTTAACCAGCTTCTATACAACAAAAGAAATACAGCAATGCAGTTTGAACAAAATGTTTTGCCAACTACTCATCAGATAGGAGATGTGTAGGATATATTAAAATAGCAAATATTAAATGTCATGAAAATAAATCACCTAATTAATGAGTGGGTTAACTAACTGAAGAGGTAGTTCTTAAAACCTGGAAATACAAATAAACAGTACATATTGTTATGTTTCCAAAACAGAGTATAATGTGTAATGTGGCGAGGAGAGAGAGAACCTCAGTGGGTCCATGCTGAGGTGCCTTCTGGACAATCATACAATAGAACTGGTCTTGCATAAAGAAAGTTTATTGGGAAAAGGGTAGCAGACCTGAAAAGGTTAGAGGCACAGAAATGAAGAACAGAGAAGGACAGAGAGAGACAGAGAAGAGGTAAAGGAAGGGAGAAAGAGACTGACTGGAAACAGAGAAGGAAACAAGATGAGGAAGGAGTTGTGGTAGATGAGCAGTCCCTATTATATGCCAGGTTGCAGTACATGATGATGTAAGCTGTTGCTAGGTCACTGTTGCTAGGTTCTGGGGAGGACCCTAGGGGAATAGTCTGTAAACCAATAATTATTAAATACCATAAAGTCAAATCATTGAATAAATGTGTTAACAAATTGAATAGATAGTTCTCAAAACTGGGAAAGGCAACTGAACAGTATAATTTTAAAACTGCTCAATTCCATTTGTCACCATGGGAGTGCAATTAAAACTTCATTGAGAGTCCATATCACTTCATTCAGCATGGTTATCATCAAGAAAACAAATTACAACAAATTCTCACAAGGATATGAGGCACAAAGGAAGCCTTCTTCTTTGCTGATGAGAACATGAACTAGTCCAATCACGTGGGTGTTAGTATGGCGGTCCCTCCAGGAACTAAAATAGATCTCATGTATGATCCAGCTATATATAATTCATGATATGTACCAGACAGACCCACAGTTGTAAGGAAAACTGAAATTGTTGCATATTTAGAAAACATGTGACTGAAAATCATTATGTTAGGCGATACAACACCATACTTGGAAAGACACCTGCCTGTTTTCTCTTGCATAAAGTCCTATATATAGAAGTGTGTATGTGCCTACATATTACAAAACAAAGAGGCCTTAAATAAAAATTTTTCTCTTTTCACCATTTCTCTTCTAGTTGTGAGTCGAATGGCTTTGCTCTACCACATGCCTAATATTTGGCCTGATGTACTGCGGACCAACAATCAAATATCGAAATCTCCAAAGCTGGACATGCGCAACAGGCTTTTGTTTAAAATTAGATTAACTCCAGTATTTGTTACAGTGTCAGCAAGATGACAGAGCTCTGCTGTGCACGCAACCTTGGGAATCTTTACTTGAGATCAGAAACAAATGAAATTTGATTTTTATATGCTCACAATAAATAAATAAATAAATAAATAAATAAATAAATAAGTAAAAAATAAACAAATAAACTTATTTATTTAAGAAACAGAAAACTCGTTCTTCACTCCCAAAATGAATGGGAAAGCAAACTTTACTCCTTGGACACAAGATTCATGGGTTCTCAAGGTAACTTTTAAAAATTATAAATAGATTTCCCAGTGCCAAACAACTCTGCCTGTCTCCAGGTTTGGGTAGCATGATTGTTTCCAAGGCACTTGATGACAATTCTCTTAAAAATACCTACTTGTGGGATTCAATGTCTGGAGCTGAGGGATGTCATTTTATAGTTCCCTCACTTTTTATGTAGTTGTAATTAGCTATTAAGGCACTTAGTCCAGGTTCCCAACTTTTACGTAATTTGCTCAGAAAAAAAAATCATTTCTAAATACAAAGTTTCTCTGTACTTCGTAATTATCTTTGTGAGATTTATGCATTCTGAATTCAATTCTAGGTTATTTACTGTCTGCATTTGAATGCACTAATACTTTGTAATATACTTATCCTCTTGTTGATTGACAGTTACTTGCATGGGCTTTGGTTTTAAGTCATGTACAGATATCACTCTAGAGAAAAATCTAAGGCAATTTCTGGGTCATGTTTAACTTTTGAGCTTAAAAGAATTGTCAAAATTGTTTTATTTTGCATCCCTTTATTCAGTATATGTGGTTTTGGTTGCTTTATAATTTACAAAAATCTCTTGTCTGTTGTTTTGACATTAATTCTGGTGGATGGGTGTGTCATTTCACTGTGGATTAAATCTCAGTTTATTGGTTAGTGGTGATGCTGTTGTTTTTTTATACATGTCATGAACAGTTAGATACCAAACTGTACATGATTTAACGTGAGATGTAGAGCTTCTTATCACCAAACAAATCTTCCTCCTATGACCCTTTTATAGTGACTTACAATGCCTCATACTCTCTCCTCAATTCTACCAGTATCTCAGTATCTGCCATTATATGCATAACATTATCCATACCTATATCTCTTATTTTAAAATTGATTTGCATTTATTAATACATATAGATTGTATGTTTTTAAATACATGTGGGTTCATATAATATGTCATCTTTTGATTTTGGTTTTCTCCATAGTTAGTTTCTTTATTTGCAATTAGCCAGAGCTGTTTGGTAGCAATGCAATCATTATGTGGACAACATCTAATTCTGTTTTGTTAGGAAAGTGATCTTCTGCCATTTTGAAATCACTTTGGTTAAAATTTAGGGAAATTCATGAAGTAAGAATCCTTCCTTGTAAGGGGCTGTCTGATTCCTGGTTCACACTGCTAGGATGAAACACTTCAGGGTTCAAACCAATGTCAATGGAATAACAAAGATTTATGATGGCTTGGAGAGATTAAGACCCTCTGACCTTTCTCTCCTTAGCTCTTAGTCTCTCAGTATATACTCAGGACTCATTTAACATGTTATGTAAAACAAAGCTCTAGCGTCTTCTGTGCTTTGCAAAGCCTCTGTCTTCTGGATTATTAACACAATTTTAGTAATTTTGTATGTCTTCAGGGAAGAAATGCTTTCCATTTGTGTCCAAATTTTTTTGTTATCCTCAACAGAACATGGGTATAAATTTCTTAAATTACTGATACTCAGATGTTTCTCACAGTTTTAACTTTCTTCAATTCATCCAGTATTTAAAGAATTATTGAATACAAATTGAAAGACTTCATATACACACACACACATATGTGTGTGTGTGTGTGTGTGTGTGTGTGTTCATGTATGTGTACACACACATACATATTCAGGGAAAGGAAAGGAAGAAAGAAAGAGAGAAAAGAAAAGAGAGGAGAGGAGAGGAGAGGAGAGGAGAGGAGAGGAGAGGAGAGGAGAGGAGAGGAGAGGAGAGGAGAGGAGAGGAGAGGAGAGGAGAAGAAAAACACTTTTCTAGCTGGGGAAGTCCCTCTGTAAAACCACTGACTCTTGGTGTCTTTTGTTGTCAGTGTTCAGGCATGGGGCTTACCTAACACTCCTGTACAGTTATGGTAAGCATACATATTAAATTTATAATGTATTATTTTTTTTACTTATAGAGTTTTTCTAATAAATATGACCTTCTTTTCTTTAAATTTTAGACAGTGTCAGCCTTCTATATAACTTGGACTGTTTCCAAACTTTAACCAACTTATCCCAAATCATAGTTTTGATTTTTCCACTGCTCAGCCTCTCATGAAAACATTAATCCTCTAAGGAAGTTTATTTGCAATTAGTCCTTATTTTGGCTGAGGGGGGAAATTTGATGAGATACTTTGTAAAGAGGCTGGATGTTAAAAGCCCCAATACTACTCTTGTCTTAGATGGTCAATTTACTTGAAATCTATTTTATTACTAGTTAATCTAGCATAATAATGATTGTTCCTCCAATACCAGAGTAAATTGAGGCATATTAAAATTTATGTAAATCAAAATCATTATATAGCTTGTTAAGGCTATCATTTGCTAAGGCCGATGGCTTTGTTAGCAGATACTACTTGCTACTGAATATATGCTTCATTATGTCATGCTCATAGACTGTAATAGAAGAAGCTGGTTTTCAAGGAAGCTAAATTTTATTTTGGAAGGAGAAACATATAGAAAGCAGTGTAAAGTATATATGGAATGCTTCTGCATATGTAAAATTCCAACTTAAAGGGAAGTGAGTTATGCCAGCTGAGTGCCAAGTAGGAGGAAGTTTAGGAAGCTGACCAAGAAAAACTCTTGAGAAAAAGTTTTAGAGTCAGGCCTTTGGCAAAGTTTTAGATATGGCAGTGTGTGATAAAGGCTGGGAGTGGAGGGTTTTTTTTCTTTCTTTTTCTTTTTTTTTCCCCCGCAAATGAAATTTTTGCAAAGTTCATCATTCAGGAATTCAGTCAATTTTTCTTTACCATTTTTTTCTCTGCAATATTCTGAAGGAAATTTTGTAGTATATTGACATAAAATCAACTTCAATTTTTTTTTTAGATTTACTTATTTATTTTATGTGTATGGGCATCTGTGAACTACATGCATGCCTGGTACCAGAAAAGGGAGTTATTTTCCTGGAGTTATGGATGGTTGCAGGCTGCCATGCGGGTTCTGTGATTTGAACCCAGGCTCCCTACAAGAACAAGTATGCTTAACCACTGAGGCATCTCTGCATCCCCCCATCGAGTTTTTAATGTGAAAGAGTATGTGGAGTCTAATGTTTTGTTTTAGTTTTATCTGCGTGTGATAATAATATGGAATGATAGAATAAATGATAACCATCGCTTTTCTCAACTGAGCTTTGCCATATTACTTCACTGAATGAAAGAGAAAGACTGAACTTTCTGTATCATCTAAGATGTTCAACATATCAGTTGTAACCATAAGGTATTTACAGTTGCCACTAGATGCTCAGGTGACTAAGTCACAAGTTGGACAGCATTTAGTACTTATTTGGCCATTCAAGGTATACCACAAGGTAGTACATAATAAATAGTCAAAATTCCAGTGTTGACAAATTCACAGGTGATAGATGCCTTTGGAGCTGCCATAGACAAAAATTACCTCATGTAAGAGATGTAAATTAGAATTAGTCATCAGGGAGACCATGAGGGCTGCATTATCCAACTAGACAAATCCCTGTCTTAACACTGCTAATAAATGGCTCTGTCCTTTTTATGAAGAATCTCTAGTAGTATAGAATTCACTTCTCTGAGACCCTCTATGCAAAAACTATTAGAATGACTGTGTTTATATCAAATGCCAAGTCAACCTCCTAATTAAATCTGATAGTGCTTCCCAGTGTGTCCCAACATGTGAGATGCACCAGTATGTTATGGCAGTGGTGGATTACTTAGTCCATCAGCCCACCAAATTGTCCTTTAGGCTCCCAAGATGTCACAGCCCTGGGATGATTGGCATGAGAAACCATCACTGTTTACATTTGTGTTTTACCTCTTACATATGACTGCCATGAAAAACAAGTGGCGAAACACTGTTGGGCACAGGATGGTGGCAAAGATGCCCATGATAGAATCAGACACAAGCAAGTATTTTGGCTATTGGGTCTCAGATTTTAGTAGAGCAAGAATATACTTTTTCAAAGTTTGATTTCTAAATTGCAACATGAGTTTAACAACATTGCATTCCTTACAGATAGTGTAAATATTGACAGTGGTAACATATTATCACTAATAGTTACTATTAACTGTCTTTGGTTACGATTTCCACTTTAAAAGCCATGATATTTTTATGAACTTTAATTTATTTAAAGCTAGTTATTCTATTGCCAGTGTCTCCTCCTTTAATTAAATATCCAAAGTTCCTTCTGCACCTCCTTATCTAACATCAGCTTAGGATTTTAACATCTTATTTGCTCCCTTTTGGACACCTACATTATGTTTGGGTTTGATTTCCAATCTATAGTCCTGAGAGGGTCCCTCATAAATAAGGTTGGCAAGTGTATCTTTGAAGGATGACTGGAAGAAAGGAACAGAGAAAATACATTCTCCATATAGTATAACGAGCCAAGGAGGAAACGAGGACTACGAGATTGACTTTTGTCAAACATTTGTGAAGTAAAACAAATGGTATTATCATTTGCTGTGTCACTGTAAGAAGCTGATCTGTCTCTCAAGTGTGACTGCAGATTTTATGTGAGCTACATGCAAGCAGACAATGACATAGATACTGTAATCCTTTCTACCTTGGATGAAAACAATCAATGGAGTCAAAATCACACCCAGAGATGATCCACAAAACACATATTTCCAAGATGTGCTGCTGAAGACGACTTTGAGTAAAAGAGGGTGTTAGCTTCTCCCATCTCAGGAGTGGCTTCTGCAACCTTTAGTTTGCATTACCAAACCTGACCCCTCTCTTACCCTTTGCTCTTGCCACCCCCACCCCCCAGTCAGTATAACATAATGCATAGAATTTACTGAATACCAATAGTATAAGTTTGGGAATTTTGTAATTCAGATATTTTGTGAAATTGAGGACTTTTACAGTACTTCTAAAATTGAATGAATTAAATAAAATGTGTAGGAAAGGTCCTGTCAATAAAGAATTCCATTCTTCTAATTTAGTAATACATTCAACAGATCCAAGATGTAACAGTAAGTACAGGGAATAATTGACACTGTTACCCTTGGTGTTCACATTCTGCTTTTTTTATGGGAATGTCAACGGCTTTGGAATCACACTCCTGGATAAGATTTCAAATGCTACTATTTATTGATCTCCTAACCTTTGTGGGCAGGGAGCAATGAATCTCTGTGAGCCTTCTTCATTTTAAAAAAGAAAATTGATTTAAAAAAAAAAAACCTTTTACTTTGAAAATGTGTTTTGACTATTCTGTATGATAAAGTGTGCAAATTGCTTGCACACAGTTGAAACTAAATGTATTGCTTGGTCCTCCAGAATCCTGTGACTGCATTTGAGGCCAGTGGATGAAACGATGGTGGGCTGGGGACGTAGGAGAGAAACACTTACCTTAGAGAGGCCAGAGCTTGAAGTTCAAGCAAGTAAATGCTTGGATGGAGGAAACTGTTTCCCAGAAGAGCAACCTCCTGGAGGTACTGGACGACGGGAACGAAGGGATGCAGGCTTTCCCTGAACTACATCTCCCGGGATGCTCAGCAGAAGGTAGCTGCCCGCCCCGCCCTGCCCCGCCCTGCCCGATTCGGCGGGCACCGCCCACCCAGCAGACCCAGAGGCAACACAGGCTACAAGTGCTGTGGCTGGGAATAACGGACTTTCTCCGGGTGCCACGCGGACGCGAGTGTTCCCGGCTTCAGTTTTACTGAGTGGTCAAAGCAGAAGGTGAGTAGCAGAGAATGGGGTGGGGAGGAAGCGCGCGGAGTAGAGAGGGAACCCGAGCTTGGAGCTAAAAGGAGCGGGGGCACGCATCCCCACTCCCGCTTGAGGTGCCTGCAGGACCTAAGCGGATGCAGCCAGACTGCAGGTGCCTTGATGGGCCAAGAGTCTGCTGGGAGAACTGATTGAACCCGCAGCCTGTTGGGGGCACCCCTGTCCAGTGCAGGCAGAGGGTCCTATAAACCCAGTGCGCTCATCCTGCATCCTGTATCCCACTTCCCTACGCGGTCTTCTGCAGACCAGCCTTGTTCCTATCTGGTCTGTCTATATTTTACTGCCTTTAATTGAGGAGCAGCAGACTAGAGAAAACGGTACTCTTGCCTTGGAGGTGCAATCTCATTAACTGGGCTTTTAAACAGATCAGAGAGAGAGAGAGAGCTGGGGGAGGGAAGAAGATACCTTTAGCTGGTCCCCTGGGATTACCCATCCTAAAGTGATGTGCTGGATTATGGATCGGATCAGCAAATCGACGGTACAGTTAGCAAGTCTCCGATGAGCAGGGGTTGGGGGAGGGAGGGGAGGAGACAGAAGGGGAGGGCAGGGGAGAGAGAGAGAGAGAGAGAGAGAGAGAGAGAGAGAGAGAGAGAGAGAGAGAGAGAGAGAGAGAGAGAGAGAACGAACTCTGATTCCCGCTTTGTTATAAATTGGAAGTTTCGTGAGGGACCCTGCCAGTTTTATCTAAAGGAGTCTAATATGATTAGCTAATTGTGCTAAAGGTTAATCAGAGCGGCTCGTGCCTCAGGGATCCATCTGTGATGATTTCGGTAATTGATGAAACCGGTTTCCATTGCTTCTTTCATTGAAGGATCCTTCAGTAGGGGCTTGTCCACTTGAAGAAGGCAAACTGATTCAGTTACGGTTTCCTTCCTCTTAGCTCTGTGATTTCCTCCTTTTTGTTGATGCTCGTTTTATATTTCTAGTGCAAAGGACGGGGTTGGGGGAGCTCGAAGTGCAGCAGGAAGCATGACCATGTCAAGGTTCTTGTCTATTCTGTAAATTGTCTGGCAGTCTTAGGCGAGGCTTGCTTGAACCTCTGTCACCAGCTGCTGGAATTGGAGATTTTGACTCTTACTTCTCCAGCCATAGGTTAAACCATTCTGGATTGAAATAAAAGCAAAAGAAGTTCTTGACTAACCCCTCTATATTTGGTGAGAGTGGGGGTGAATTTTGATTCTCCAGGAAACTAGCAGAGGTAGGAAAAGATGGGGCAGATGGCTTACTGTTCAAGACAGAGTTCTATCCTATCAAGGCTCTTGGTGCCATGGAGGTGAGAGAGTGATGTGGGTAGCGTTTCAGGGCTAGCCTTGGAAACAGCTTCTCACTCCTCAACCTACTTGCGCTGGGTTTGTAAACACTTCTGGATGGCTGCTTTGTCTTGTTTGTTTGTTTGTTGGCAAACTGTAGGGAGAGGTAACTCAGACGCACTGAGACTTTTCTGAGTGGGAACAGCAGACACTCAGTGGGAGCAAGCAGTGTGTATGTGTGTGAAGTTGACAGGCTCATTGTGTTTTGTAGAAACCACAGTGATGTGTGTAAGATGCTGCCGTCAAACAGGGAGTGGATTAAAAACAGTAGTAATATGCATATGGGTATTTAACATGGAGCCTAGAGCTGTATGCAGTGGGTTACTGGCCAGTTCAATAAATGAATCACTAGTTCTGATCTCTCCTTTGGTCACTGGCTGATTAAGTCATCCTTTTCATTCACTTCTTAGCTGATAAGTCAAGATGCTGAGGTAACTGGTCCCAGCTGATAGGAGCATGCATTCATTAAAGCTGATCTGTATTAGAATCTGTTCTGAACTGGAGTATAAACATACAGTCTAATTGAATTGGTTAGGAAGTCTGCTCTTCCTCAAGACCTCCAGAAATCCAACAGCTCTTCTCAAAAAGGGCCCTGCCTTTCTTATTTGTGTCTTTCTGCAGGAAACTTGCCTTCTCATTTGAGGGATTCTGTCACAGGAATGTGTGAGCCCCTGGATAAATTTGGCTTGGTGACGCAGTGTGCTTTCCCCAGAGATTCTGCCACATCCTCCTTGCTCCTTTTCTGCCCTGACCGGAGTTTCTCACTTGCTAACCCCTGTGACAAGTCAGAAGATTTGCCCCTTCCATGATCTTCTGCCCTCAGGTCCCCTTTCCCAGTTTTGCCACTCTGATGAGAAACTGAGGCTAAGGTGTCCTCAACCAGCCATGACTGTAAAGGGAATGAGGACCAGGGGAGCAGGCCTCCCTACAGTATGGGAATAGATTCTGCCAGGTTCTTCTTATCTTCTTATTCTGTTGCTGCTAGCAGAATTTCTGGAAATTGCTGGGAGAAATATAACTAGGTCTCATGGAGCTCCATTCACTGACTAAGAGGAACAGCCCAGTGGACTCATGCAATACCATGGAGTGGAGTTCAGGAGAGACTTCCAATGGCCATGCAGAAGAGGCAACCATCAAAGCTGCTCTTTGCTATCAGAACAACCTGACATCCACACCAAGGGCAGCTGTGGTGGAAGTGTGTAGACTTAGCTCTTCTCCAGCATCCCCAACCTCCTTGCTCCAAGACAATGTCATTCCAACCAGCTTCTTCCCATCGGGACCTCTTGACTCAGAGAACAACCAAGTAATGACTGACCGTAAAGTCTGTAATTGCTGTAGCCAGGAACTAGAAACTTCTTTTACTTACGTGGATGAGAATGTCAACTTGGAACAGAGAAGTCAGAGGTCACCATCAGCCAAAGGCAGTAATCACCCTGGAGATCTTGGATGGAGAAACCCTAATGAATGGTCTCATGAGGTTGCCATGTCCTTGATGTCTGAAGATGATGATGACACAAGTTCAGCAGCCACTTCGTCAGGGAAGTCTATAGACTATGGTTTTATCAGTGCTATCTTGTTCTTAGTCACCGGTATCTTGCTAGTGATCATTTCTTATATTGTCCCTCGGGAGGTGACAGTGGATCCCAACACAGTGGCAGCCCGGGAGATGGAACGCCTGGAAAAGGAGAGTGCAGTGTTAGGTGCACACCTGGACCGTTGTGTGATCGCTGGGCTCTGCCTCCTCACCCTCGGGGGAGTCGTTCTCTCTTGCTTGCTGATGATGTCTATGTGGAAAGGGGAGCTCTATCGTCAAAATAGATTTGCCTCTTCCAAAGAGTCTGCAAAACTCTATGGTTCTTTCAACTTCAGGATGAAAACTAGTACTAATGAAGACACTTTGGAACTGTCCCTGGTAGAGGAAGATGCCCTTGCTGTACAGAGTTAGTTGTAAAGTCCTTAAGAGACATCCATACATTATATATATATATATATATGTGTGTGTGTGTGTGTCAAGTGTGTCCTTTATTTGTTTGGCAAAAGTGTTTCTCCCTACACACAAACTAAAAGCCAGTGAGTGTTTTGTTTTCATGAATCTTGTGTAAGAAAGACTATGTTAAGTTGTAAAAGAAGCCATGGCCAGCTAATCCCTACTTGCTGCAAACTGAAAATTAATTCACCTAAAATCCCCATAAGTTTCTACTTCTAAACAAAATACTTCCACTGACCTAATATATAAGTGTTGTCTTATACATAAATATGAATATTATTACTAGGGACTAGAAGGGCTCCTGCATAATGCGATCACTTGGCAATCTATTTTGTGAAACAGAAGGACTGATTAAATAGTAAGGCTTACATTTAATTTCCAAAGGTGCTTTTCCATTTTCTTGCTAAATTTTTTCCTGTAATTTGGCTAAGCCCTAAAATGTAGATATTGGCAGTGTGAATATTTTGAAATCTTAAGGATGCTGGTTATTTTTTTTTTAAAGCTATTAAGATGTATTTTAAATTATTACTATATTTAGAAGTGACAACTATGTCATTAATATGTACCATCTAATAAAGATAATGTTACAAATCTTCTTCAGACCCATGTGAGGTTAACAAACTGTTATCACAAGATATTTTCTTATGCCTTCTTTCCCAATGAAGTAGAAGCATTTGCTGATACATAGTTTGTTTCATGCTTATGGATTTGCAGTCAGTTTGATGACCTGTGCCCTTAAAATCTTTACCATTTCTAATATATGTGTGGCAAAGCATTAGACTTTTAAAATATGTCTCCTGGCAGCCACCCATCCAGCTGGGTCTGAACCATGAGTGGGCCTGACATTCTCCCAGGTGCCATTTTTTGGTGATGGTTTGGAGAAAATGTCCAGAATACTTGCAGCTAGACTCTTGAGAACCGTGTCTAGCTAGCACAAGCCGTTACTTAAAGAGTCCTTAAGCCGATAGCCAAATCTTACACTTGAGAGAGAATAAACAAACCGACTAAATTAGTGGGAGTTGTGTTCATCACACATCCTGACTCATCTTGCAGTCTCTAAATATCATTCTGAGAACCTTCTACTTCAGATCCTTAAGGACCATGCTCTTGCCTCATAACATGAAAATGTCTAGTTTATGGGAAGTATTGTGGGCAAGGTGGTCAGGAAAGCAATGGGAAATGCAGCCTAAGAAAGGCCTCGAATTCTGCTGATGTTCCATGAAATGACCCCACCCTCCCACTTAGGGTTTTTTTTTTTTTATTATTATTAGTATGTTATGTAGACAATTGAGTTCATTCTTAAAGAGGACTGGAGCCAGGAATGGGTGTAAATGAAGAGATAAGCTAATGAGAAAGGTATTTCATTGGAGATTCTTAAGAACACCCAAGTCTAATGCAGATATCTGTGTTGTCATTGAGGGGGAGAGGTGAACTGGATATGGAGTTTGCATATCTATATGAATGAGTACTTGTGGATATCAGAGCCATTTGAGTTAGCTTTAATAAGAGGTAAAGAAAAATGCAGTAAGGAAGAGAGAGATAGGGATGACAATGTGTTCCAGAATCCTTAGGTAAAAATAAGAGAAGTGTGAGAAAAAAATCACCTTTGCTTCGCCCTGTGGAATAAAGTATGTGATCATAAAGTGCTGGTTTACTGAGCCACAAAGGACTAGACAGAACTTGCGTTTTGTGCTTCTTTTTTCTGTGATTCTTCTGTCATCTGTGCTAGAGGCACAATCTCAGAAGGTTAAGCTTAACCTTCTAGAGGAGGATTCAGTTTCGAGCGCTAATCTGCTTGAGGAACTGCTTTGGAGATATTGAAGTAAGACAGGAGAAATCAGTGTGTAGATATGAGCTGGGTTCAAACTGCAACAACAAAACATGTAAAATAGAATGGAAACCCATTTAAATCCAGGCCTGTTGGGTCATGCCTGGATCTCAACACTTGGGAGACTAAATCGAGATCCATGGAAATGCCAAGGCCAGCGTGGACTACACAGCGAGTTCCAGAACAGAATACAGAGTGGGGCTTTGTTTCAAAACATCACAATATAATAAAACATTCATGATTATTTATACAAGATCTTTGAATTTTGTTTTTATTTATTTGTAAGCCACAATTAATCGGTTACATAGCGAATAAGACAGGACTAATTTGTGGTCCAATTTTCAGTTCTTCAGGACTTTGAAAATTCAACAGGGATTCTGTATTTTCAATCAATATAAAACTGATGACAAAAGAAGAAAAAAGTCAGAGTTCATCTTAGAGGAAGAGTTAATGGACTCACTATGTTGCCAAATCATAGAGATAAGCCCTAAAGAAAAGTAGCATTTTTCAAAATTCCGTTTCAGAAAAGAAGATTTTAAATGAAAAGTAAGTAAATGCTCATTTCTGCCTTCCCTAAAATTGCCTAAACACAGATAGCATGACATTTAAGTTCTGCTGCTCTGAGGGAAGACGCTTACACCCAAGGGGACAATTTCAAAAAAATCACCCGATGCTTCCTTTAGGCTTTGCTGACGTAATTCTGATAATTGCCTTAATTGACTTTCCTCCAGGTATTCTGTGTGTACTGCCCTCACCCATTCTGTTAGTGCCTGACTTTGAGATGATTGCTTGAATTTAAAATGAGGCTAAGGAATATGAACATGACTCACGGATGCAGTGATTGCCTTGTATATGGGAGGCCCTGAGTGGAGCCTTCAGCACTGCATGAAAATAAAGATAAAGGTAACACAAGCAAAGAGAAATTCTGAACTTTCTGCACTTTCTGCATTGTATCGATTTCAGTCCAATGTGAAGTAGTTTGGGTACTAGAATTACTTTGGTCTGAGCATGTGAGAAACCAGACACTGGACAGACTCCAGCTATGCTTTGACCTTGGATCTTTCTCTGGCTTCCTGGATATGTCTTCCTCAAGATGCCTACTGTTATCTGTGGAACCTTCATTAGGCAGTGTAAGCTCCTAACATTACTAATAAATGTCTCCTTTGTGGGCACTGGGAAGTGAGCTTGCTCACCTCTCTACAATGCCATCTCCTGGCCAGCCATTTAGAATTCCTGATGTAACCATGCAATGTGATGTGCTGGCCTTTCTCTTCTTTATGGGCATCTTGTTAGGTATCTAATTTGTGATTTAGAAGAATAGAAGGCTGCTAGGAACCACCAAGTTCTCTCTGGCCTGGGATGTATTCACCACCAGGTGACTGCTATGTCCCTTAATTCAGTAAAACCCAGATACTTACCTTGCTATCAAAAACTTAAAATATCTGAGCCCATCCTCTTGCTTTAAAAAAAATCTGGATTGAGCTCAATTTGACCAGGGCTAGCACATATCTTTTACGTACAAATGTAAATAAACAAATTGCCACATCAAATTTTTTGTGCCTTCCTTTCCTTTGCCCCTATAATGAGGTCAAATAGTTAAAAATCCACTATGATAATTGAATATCAAGAATGAAGGTTATGAGCGTGTATATATTTCTGTTTTCTTTTAAATTTCTTTACAAAAAGAAAGCATATTAAGTAATTACATCTGAACATTCTGGACTTCGCCTCTCAAATGTACACATGTATGATTAATTGTCTGGGTTAATGGTCAGAGCAAAAGAGAAAATGTCTAAGTAGCTATTAGAGGTTTTTCAACTGATACTGCAGCAGCTCAAGCCACCACAGAAATGTGGACTGACAAAAGGGATTCACAGTGCTTGTCAACAGTTCCCTGTTGGCAGCAAGATAGAATATCATCTGCTGGATCTGATGGCACCAAAGAAAAAGTCCCATCCTTCCAGCTTTCTGGAATAGCTTTAGCTTTTATAAGATGGGGCAGAAACAATAATCCTGATGAGGGGAATTAAAATGAAGTCCCAGTAGGTTTCTCCCTGCACTGGGGAACTCATAAGACAGATAATTAACAGTTTTGACTGTTGGTCTCCTTTTGGTGATATCTTTTTATAGTCTACACAGTCTTCTGTGTAAACATAAAATATCTCTTTTATTTTTTATGGGCATACAACCTTGGAATTAATTTGCCTGAGTGATATCAATACTGTCAATTGCAAGATGTTGCTCAAACACAAAATTGCTTTTCAGACTCATTGCTTTTGTTTGTTAAGTATGCAGGTTGAAGTGTACAAGTCTACATATATGTTAAGGTATGTTTTGTAAGTACATAACTTTAATATTCCTAAGCTATTTTTAGAATCATTTTATTGGAATTTGCCATGCCTTAAAGTTGATTTTGTAAACAAGAAGTCTTTCACAGGTAACTATAAAGAGTTTGGAACCAACTTCAGAATGAAATACTGTAAGTATAGGAACCTTCTTTGCCATTATTGTACAGAGTCTCACAAGTGCTTTTTGATTTCTTTTTAACCTTACAATTATAAGCTCATACGTATGCAGAATATTTATAAATGATTTTACCGTGAGTTACAGTTTTTCTTTTTTCTTTTTTTAACTGAGAAATGTGGACAGCACTGTCCTTGGCTCCATTGTTGAATGATTCCTCTGTGACTCAGAAACAGCTAGTCTTACTTCTCATCTCTGCCTGATTGCTTCCAATACAGAATGCAAGCAAGTTTGAGTATAAAGACAAAGATGAATCTTTTCTCTGCTGTGTATTTTTCTGTTATTCTCTTCTGTTTTTCATTCTACTTTTCTTGCCAATCAAAGTAATTGATGTTGATTCGTATTTTCTGATATTATAAAGGGCAAACACAAAACACAATGGGCTTTTCCCTCATGGCACTAATGCCATATACAAATAGTGTATTCTTTCATTTTAAAATATAAATATTTATTGAGAAGTTTTCAGTGTGTATAACTTTTAATTGAAGTCTAATATAATGCATATTTTGTCTTTTAAAATTTTCTTTTAAAGTTATTCATGTATAAAAAATAAAAGTAATATTTATCCCAAAAGTCAAGTGTAACATTCTTCTTGCTACCCTATCATTAAGTCATCTTATTAGTTTTGCTTTGTATATATGAAATAGTGAAAGCTATTTAGATTTCTCTAAATTACTTGGTATTGAACTTAAAGTATGAATTGCAAGATATGAATAGGCATTTTAAGAACACTTAGCTGAAAATGTAGGGTTTTTTCCTTGACCAGTATGACTTAATGCCTTTACCGGGGAAATCTACATAGGAGTGGCAAAGGAATGAAGAAAAGATAGACAGACACACATACCGAAAAGCTGGGGTCAGGTGGGAACCAACTACCAAACAACCCAGAACCTCGGCATGTTTATTATGTCCACAACAGGGACAGGAATTAGCTATTCTGTACACATGATACCTGTCATTGAGCAGTCTCATGCTGTAAACATCCAGGAGGAGAAAGCTACAGTTGCTGTTTTATGCACACACGGGTCAATCATTTGTAAACACTAGTAGTTGGCCTTTCTGATCCTGACCAGAGGAAAGGCCTACCAGTTTCCTATGGTTCCAAGTTTTGGCCCTTGACATTACTGTGTCCATGTCAAAACACAGATTCATTTAGGATTTCTTTTACTCTTCTCAGGGCTCCTCGGCTTCTCACAGAAGTAAACACTGAGTGGAGTGATAGTTTATTCCTTATCTCAACCTTTTCATCTGAATTTTGATGCCCATTTCCTTTTGTAATCTTAGGTATAATTGTATCTTTACTATGTATAAGTGTTGTCAAGGTCAATTGGATCTAAAAAGAGAATTGGAAGCGAAGACTCATAGATATGTTCCCCCACTATTTTAAAAGAGAAATTGAGATTCTTGCTTATTATTAAGAAGAAAAACTTTAGTTATTTCCACATGTCTATTTTTAGAATACCATTTGTTTTGTTAACTAACTCTGGTCATCTAGGAGGAGTTAAGAAAGATAAATTTCACAGTCTTCTTCTACAAGGTTCTTTCAGATCACAGAAAGGATAGTTTTTGGAACATTCTGTCATGTTGCCCTCTTTGTAGATGATTTTTACAACACTGGAGAATAAAGAGGAGTTTGAAAGGTAGCAAACAGATACTCTATCACCGTACAACTTATCAGTCTTAGCTGACTGTCAGCCCTGTGCAAGCCATTGAATCATGGTTTCATTATATACTTAAAAGCAGGTGAGACCGGAGTATGCCAAAAGCCACTGATGACTGCTGTCATTTCTAATATATCTGTTTTTGTGGAGCACATTACATAAATATAAACATAAAGGTTTGTATGCTCTCTAGTGATAGCAACATTCATTTAATATTTCTATTGTGAGGTCAAAAGTAATTTTCTAAAGACTCTCCACAAAAGATATACTTCAGTAGTTTTTGTTAAAGATACTTAAAAATATAAGCTATCATAGCTGACATTCAGATTATCTGTATGATTTTTATATTATAAAGGAGTTTGGGTATTAAGCTAGTGCCTATGATTTTAGCTCATGGAAAGAATGAAGTTCTTTTTGGGGTCTTCAACATGTGCTTTTTGATAAAGCTTTACCTTAGTTAATTCTCACCCTATTTCTATAAGTTACTTATTACTGTTTGCTTCCTAACAATGAATGGGAAAAAATAAGCTGAAAAATGTTAAGCTATTGCCCCAAAGTATATAATACTAAGCAATAGAAAATAAAAATTTAGGATTTTTTTCATTGACAATTTTATTTCTTTTCAAAGTTAGAAGAAATTCTACCCAAGCAAAAACTACTATTTATGCTATTTTGCTTTATATTATCATTTTTAAAATGATTCCTGGAAACCTACACAAGTTTTTTTTCTTTAGTGTTAAAAATAAAATATAGTTGTTTTTCCTAAGTACAAAATCATATAGTCTTGCAGTATAGATTTCAGGAAGAGAGAAACCATATTTGAATAATTTTTCCCCACCAAATATTTTGTGTTTATATAGTATAAATATTTTGTATTTATGTAGTATGTCTTGCACAATCTTCACAGCACATGATTCAATAAGAGTGTCAGAATCAAGAAGACACATATCTTGAAGTTTGAATGATTGTTCATTTCTTCTTTTCTTGTCCAATGGTTGGAGCCAAAGTTTCATTGTCTATAGTATGATGATATTTGACTTGCTGGATGTTTATGAAACTTAAATTTATCTCCATGGTAGACTATCTTTCTTCTTCCTGTCTCTCATGTCCATCTTCCTCTTCTCTCTACAATTCTTTTATACTTTCCTTTCCCATTCCTTTCCTTTTTCCCCCTTCTCCTTCATGATCACAGTCATCATCCTTATCAATATTTTCAAGGATATGCCTCCTGCTTCTGCTATTGTAAGCATCCCCCCATTTTCTTTATAAGAGAAAAAAAGTAATGTACAAAACTGTCATTTGCTTAATTGCATAATATAATTGTAGAATACTTTGTACTCAAATTCTCCAGACCTTGAATATTTAGAGCCCCATCTGTATGCTAAGTGACAGAAAATTCAGTTGTCTTTTGAATAGAAGGATTTTATCATATAGAAACTGAACAAAATCCTCTTGTTTAATTAAAATACCACTCCCATCCTCCTGGTTCTCCTCTCCCCTCTTTCTCTATATTTGCCCTGTTGAAACCTAAAAGATTATGTGAAATAATCTCTCTGGCAAAAGGCTTTTCTTCATTTACCCAGACTGCAGAGTTCATGTGCTTCAATTTATCTTTGACTTTTACTTAACCTTGTCAAACTATCAAAAACAACTCTGGAATACAAATGATATTAAGAAAAAGTGCAGTTCCGGAACAGAGAAATCCTGTCTCAAAAAACAAGCACAAAAACACAGACAAAAAGAAAAGGAAAAAAAAGAAAAGAAAAAGAAAAATTACCACAAGTTGATCTAATTTTCTCCAGGATAATTAAGTAAAATATTCTACAGTACCATTTATAGCTAAATAAATTCGTGGCAAGGAAATCTGGGCAGCAGAGCAGAAAGACAGCAAAGCCAGCACTCGCTGGCCTTCAACAATACCATCTCCAAACAATATCAAAGGAGAATTTCCAGGTAGCAGACAGAATGAAAGGACTGAGGTGGCTGATGCTAGATTCTAAACTGTAATAGATAAGGCTGAGAAACAGGTTCAAAATTTGATCAGTAATGAAAGCTTATGTTCGCAATCGTTCTAGAGACAGAGCTGGTGAGGAAAATTTCAAAAGAGAAACATTAAGCTGAAAAAGGGAAGCTCTTGAGTCAGAAAGATAATTCATGTCTGAAGAAAAGAAAATTTGATTTTGAGCATTTGATTATGATGGGAAAGAAGTGGTGTTTCTTAAGAAATTTCCCTGTCAAACCATGGGTCTTTGCCCATTTGAGCCTTGGAAAAGCAACTGGTCACCAATATTATGCTAGTAGAAAGTAGGCTGGGAAATACAGGCAACCTTCTAACAAAGCTACTCCTAAATAACTCATGCAGATGTTGTCCTAGAGAATTAAGAATAATAAACTTCCAGAGGTTTAATTGAGGCTTCTAGGACAGTAGGCAAGCAGGTGCATTCAAAATGCAGAAAGGAGCCAGATAAAGGGATTTTCCCTCATCCTTTGTAGAAGAGCTGCAGAATTCCTGTCTGACAAAATCTCAGGACTTTTGCCAACTGGTAACCACTAGAAGAAAGTTTCTGTTGTTTACCATGCCTCTATTTTATTGTCCTATACTTTATATTCAATGACTTATCTTTTTTATTTACAGTTTAATAGATTGCATGAAGAGACATATGAACCTTATGATGCATTTTGGAGGTATTAGTTAAGGAACTACAGGCAATAAAGAGGACTTTCACTTGGGGGTTGAGACAGCACAAAATATAGAAAAGGATGGACCAAAGTAGATCCACCACAAACACACATCTTGCTTCCTTTTGGTAGAGTTGCTGCAACAGAGCTTCTTCATAAACTAGGACTGTATTCCTCAGCCTTCTTTGCATTCGAATGGGTCCTCATGACTGTGAACAGTAATGTGTGAGTGTCAATTCCCTGCTAATGTGTTTATAAACAAGCCTGTCACTGTTTACATTCCTCTTCAGTATAGTCACTGGGTGAAGCTTCCTGTGGCCTGCTAGACTGCAGTGAAGATGCAAATCCTCCATTGCTCTGGAAGATATTTACTCCACAGTTCCTCAGAAGGATCTGTCATTATGTGGCTTCCATGTCCACTCTAGTTGTCAATATCTAGCAGGCAGAAAGTGAAGGCTTGGAGTATTTTGTGGGAGGTTTCCACATTCATTTGCTCACCTGTCAATATTACCAAGATGAGAGCCTGTATTTGCCCAGCATTGTGTCCATGATAAAAAGAGGTATGGGTGTGTCTCTGTGAAAAAAAAAAATGGCTAGACTCTGACACAACACTTGGCCCTCCTAGAAGTGATTTCTTGTTAAATGTCTACATTTCTAATTATTATTGTTGATTTTTGCTTGCCAAAATATTCCCTCAAGGTCATTAAGAGCATTAGGCTTTTTTCATCTCAAGTGAATTGCATTAGGTAATGCATATTGAAACCTCAATTTATATTATGTTCAGTGTATAATTTCTACATAGCTATGTAACAAGTTATTACCAAAAACTTGTAGCTAAAATATAATCAAGCTTTCATGATACACAATTCCTATTGGTTCTGCATTTGTGACCAACTAGGTTGTGTGGTTATAAAAGTTTCAGTCACAATGTTCTGTGATATTATTTTCTTTTCTCTGTGTCTATGATACGGATCTGAATATTCATGTGTGCATGTATGAATGTGGTATACGTGTGTCATGATGTACCTGTGCATTTTATCGGGTGTTACTCCATGCCTTTAACCTCTTTTACAACAGGTCCTCTTGTTTATCGGTCACCGCATACACTATGCTACCTGTCCCCACACTAGGTTTACAGTCTGGGACTATCAGGTAAAAAGAACACTTTTACATGTGTTCTAGGTTTTGAACTCAAGTTCTCAGACTTGCTGGCAAGCACTTTTCCCACTGAGCTGTCTCCTGAGCTCAAGATACTTATGTGGATGACAAGTCAGAGCCTGGGGTCTCAATTTCATACTTCTTAAGATAATTCCTCCTACTGGATTTCTAGAGTTGATGGCATATCTGCTGAGTTCCTCTGGACAGGGTGATGCAACTGGAAAGGGGAAAACTATAAAGACTCATTGTTTTATGGTCAAATTTTAGAAATAAAGAATTGGTTTTTCTATGATGCTGCAAGTATTTAATATATATATATATATATATATATATGTTAAAAATCTTTATACTCAGTATTTGTTTGTCTCTCAACCCCTTTATCCTCCTCATATTGGTATATTTTTTACTTAACTATTTCTTCAGTATTTCTATTTTAGTTTTTATTTTTAGGAAAGAATTATGTTTATTAAGTATATTGTAACAACATATGGCATTTGATCATATATAAAAAGTCAGACTGACTATGGACCCTTCAGACAAAATCAGGCTCCCACATTGAAATGGAGGGAATCAGAAGTCAGTGGATGTGGTCTAGAATGAAATTAATTACTGCCCCCAAATAAAGAGATGATCACTTTACTTCAAAATGTAAGATATATGTCATGACTTGGGTGACCCAGTTTTTTTTTGTTTCTACTTTTTATTGATTCTTTGTGAATGTCACATGATAAAATTCAATCCCAGTCATCTCCTGATCCCTTCATGTCTGTCTTCTGCCCTTGCAACTTCCCCTTGACAAAATAAAATAAGAATAAAAAACAACAACAACAAAACAAACAAAAAACGAAACAGAAAAGAAAACCAGTTGTAGTGTGTCACAGTGTGTCGCACAGTACATCTTTCCTCCGCACATCTTTAATTGCAAATGTTCATTGCAATGAGTCACTGGTCTGGCTTGAGGCCTCTGGCATCTGCAATACAGCCAATACTACATCCTTCACCTAGACTACTCTTGAATATCCAGTTCTTGCCCTGTAACATGGAGATTCTGCAGATTTGATTCTGTAGGACCAGCTCCTTCACATGTTCCAGCAGCTCATAGATGGGGTAGGTGTTGGGTTAGTTCAAAGCCCTAAAGCTAGGTCTGGGAGTTAGCTGAGTTGTCCAGCCTTCCAGCTCTCTCACACTCACATCACCAGGGTGAGGTCTACACCACTTCCCAGGCTAGTTCACCTAGTGCAAGATATAGCCAGCTCTCCTCTAGTACATGGTTGATTCCCAAGAATCCTCATTAAAAGATCTTTAGAAATCTTTAAAAGAATAAAATTGTCTTTTTAAAAATAATTGTTCATGTATTAGTTTTTCAAAAAGTAAAAGCTGAAAACACTTGGAACATTAGGAAGACTGCTAATCTCATGCAGTGTGTGTCTATGCAGTTGTCAAATGGTTTTAAAGATTTTTTTAATGTTACAAAGAAATTTTCATAAAGTAACATTATGTGCCAAAATTGGTGACATAGAGCTTTTCTTCAGAGAGCATCCTTCCAATTATGAGCTATATATGATTGATATATGCATGAGACTGTGACAAACATGAGATGGAAATAGTGCTGGATTTAGAGCAAGCTTTTTGTTTTTTCTTTTCTGTATTTTAATTTCCTTTGTTCTAAATGTACTTTAATTTTTAAATAAACATTCATAGTAATCACAATACATGTCAAAATGAATTTAAAAGATTTACAAATATGCCCACATGTTTTATTTAATTCTTCTACGAAGTCTGTGAGAAAAGTATTAATGTACCTCAATTTTATTGATGATGAAACTGAATAACAGCAAGATTAAAATATTTCTGCAAGGTCCTATAGCTAGTAATCCCTAGAAGGACAAGTTTATGCACTGAATAAACTACAGTGTGCTTAGAAAAGGTATTTGAAATCAGGAAGAAAAATAGTGTCATGAAAAAAGTGATAAATAATAAATTAATTAATTTTTACTTCTGTGGCTTTTGAAAACAATTTTTACAAATGGAGATTCAGTTATCCATTAAGACACTATTCTGACATCTAGAAATGGTACCATGGTTGAAGTTACAAGAGACAGATACAGAAACTTGTTGTGGGCTTGCCTCTTTGCTGCATAGTTGGGCTTCGTGCTGAAGGAGGATGGGGCTCTCAGGGTCTCTCTCTCTCTCTCTCTCTCTCTCTCTCTCTCTCTCTCTCTCTCTCTCTCTCTCTCTCTCTCTGCCAGTCCCATGAGTCAGTGGTTCATGAAATCATAAAGTGAGATGACCTAATCTGACCTCTAATTGCATTCAAGTAGCTATATAGAAAAGACTGCTTTCTATAAACTCAATACTTAGTTCTGCCTGCAACTTAGAATAATGAAAACACATAATCTATGAGGAGACTCCATTTGTCTCTTACCTTCCTTTGCAGACTTGAATAATACAAGTGAGTGGAATATAGCAAGAAGTGCACATCAGCACATTGTCAGGTAAGTATAGGAATTACACCATATAAATAGCCACCATGAATAATTTAGCTGGAACCTTATGGCATTATCTGCTCCGAATGGTATTTCAGTTTTCCTGCCTCTTCTGGGGCTTTTACAACTTCAGGTTTTGTGTCATAATATACATCAGGGCATGAAGATATAGCTGTTTAACAATGAGGAAGTTTTAATCTCACAAGAAGCCTATAATTATCTTAAGAAATTAGTAATATTATTGGCCCTTATCCAGCTACAGCAGTAAAACAGTTGGCAGAAAAATTTCAATTTTCTCCTCATTGTGCATTTAGGCTTTCCGCCATTTTATAATAGTAGGCCACTGGAGATTTTCTTCATAGACTGACCATCTTCCCCTTTCTCTCTATATTCTGGAAAGTTTACAAAGTTCGCCTGTTATCCTTTTGGTAGATGAAAATATATCTGACAAAGCCTATGTAGAAAATATAAGTCAAGTAGGGGAGTGCTGTATGTGAAATGTTGACCTTACCAACTGTGAAAGAACTAAAGCGTGATGTGGCAAGGTTCCATGAGCCATATTTGTAGGAAGCTGTGGTGCCAAGCTAAGAAAGGACACTGGAAAGAAGTCGAAGTTAACACAGAAAGTGCTACATAGATAGCTTAGTCACTTTGCTCTCGTGTTAAAGCTGAAAGGAAATTTGAAAAACTTAAAATGGAGTTTGAACAAATCTTTTCGTTTATAAAGTTGTAAATATATATCATGATATTTAGAAACACACATATTTGGGGGAAGGGGGTTAAGTCAAGCTAATTCACAGAAGTCCATATTGTGGTCACCTTTTTTGATAAGGATATTTAAAATCTACTCAGAAAATTTCAAAAATATATTAATATAGTCACTACTTTTAAAATTTGCTTGACTTTATTTTTTATTAAAATGTAATTATTTAAAATCTACATCTCCATTACTCCGTGCTTCATAACCTCTATGAATCACGCTTCTACAGTCAAACTTAGCTATAGAGAAAGAAAATTTTAACCATTTTTAGATGCTATATATTGGGTACTTGGCTTATTTCATTTAACATAGCTTCATTCATGTTTTTGTTAATTAAAAGATTTATTTTTCCTTTTCCTTTTCTGCCCTAAGTAATATTGCAGTGTGTTTGTACACCATCTTCACATTACTTCTTCATCAGTGGGTGAACATATATATGGTGTGCTAAGATGATAGGAACAAGACAGCAGTGAACAGGAAGTGTAGATACTTGTTACTCACATTGACTGCATATTTCCTTCATCCCAGTAGTAGTATTGGTGGTCATGATTGTTCAACTTTTAACATTTCTTGAAAAACCTTCACTGCTTTCTACAATGGACAGGTCAACATGCATTCTTGCTGACACAGGTGAGGAGACAGGAATGCTTTTGTCTCCATGTGATTATAAACAGTCGTCATTGCTCATATTTTTTGTAACAGTCAAGTATAACAATCATCAGAATTCCTCTAAACTCTTCATGTCAGGTCTCCTTAGACTATACATGTATTCTCCAAAGATGAAGAAAATATTTGTTTGGTTTCAACATACTGAGAATAGCATTAGAAGCATGGGCTAAGAACACAATCTTCACTAATGCTCCACTAGAGCACATGGTTCTGTTTAGCTGAAAATAAACATAAAGACAAACCTAAAGCCTCATTTGCGATAAGAGAAAGTGAATGAGAATGAAAATCATTCTGTATAAAAAAAATTAATGAGGACTCTGGGGGCTTGGAAGCAGGTAGCTGGAGAGTAAACAGAAGGCTAAAGATAGGAAATAGCACACAGATAAAAAAACAAAAATGTGATCAGAGAATAAGGAGAGATAAAATGTAGCTGTTGAGGAACCAACTGAAGGAACTTGAAGACCAAAGATGTTGAACATTTCATATTACAATGTCTCTTTTTCTAATCTGCCCTGTACATCCACCTTTATGTCTTTAACCTTTTCACATAAATTAGTCATCTCATATATAGCCTCATGATAAATGAACTATGCAGAAGTTAATGAAGCAGCATGAAGATGACAGGCCTCTTAGCATTGTCATTTTACAGAGCAAGACATAGTAGAAAGTTAATGGTTTATCAATGACATTTATTTTGCAGATGACAAAAAAACCTATTGAGATTTTATTTTTAAAAGTGAAGACCCTAGTCAGGATTAAGTTTTACAAAGCAATCAGATTGCAAAGGTGGATAGGAGAAGTTAGGAAACAATAAGAAGACTCCAAGAAAAGGAGGGTGAAGTAGGTATACAAACACTGAACAAATCATGTTGTTCATTGATATGCATAAGAGCAATTGCTGAGGAGACATGTCACTAACCAGAAAGTGCAAAGTTTCTCAGGGCACTACTTTTGGTGAGAGAGACAACTGTCTAAGACTTCTCAGTGAGGATATTTGACCTTCAATCGAAATGAGTAGAATCCTTAGATGAGATTGGTCTTATGTATGATGAAAAGCTGTGTGGGGGATATAGTAATAATTTAACAAGAAAGACGTTTATTTAATTCTTCATTCTGGAATTTGGGAAATTCCTTATTCCTACTCTTTAGTCAATAAACCAGTCCACAACATGAGAACACTTCTCTAAAGGTATAAGGCATGGAGGCATTCAAAATAAATAAATAAATAAATAAATAAATAAATAAATAAATAAATCCTCCATCACTTGACTATCTTCCAGGTGGTTCTACCACTCAACACTCCTTCAGTAAGGAATTAAGAATCTACATGAGCAGTGGTGGCAACAGAACACACCATCTATATACTGCAGCTTATTATTAACCTGTATCTCTGACTCCTTAATATTTAGATGTTTCAAGCACCTTTGGGCAAGTCTCTTTTGTGGTTGATCTCACTGATGAATGCCTAGAATGTTAATATATTGTGTGTGAATGAAAGAAATCCCAAAGGCTTCGGGTGCCAGGCTCCAAGCTAAGAATCAAGAAGTATCATCATGCAAGTATCAGGGTTCTTTAGGGCCAGTGTGGAAGCTCTTACTATATTTTCATGAGTAGGGGCATGAGAAACTTTAAAATGTCTGATTTGGAAAATAACTCTGACAATGTTCAATCACTTAGAGGATTTTCAAACCATTAAATGTAGGGGATATAATTTCAAATTGAAATCCTTAGAGGTTTACGCTGGCAAATTATTACCCCAGCCAAAAGAAAATAAACTCTTTAATGTTTACATAGAGTATATTGCAATTAATGTGTAAAATACACATGAGATAATAAATGACAAAATAGTATTAAAGTTATTCTTTACTGGCTCTTCTACTGTGCACCTTCAAATAATTGCTGTTCTAAAACCTTGCTGGATGAGGTCATCTATTGCTATCTATTTATATGTTCAAAGATACCAGTAAAAGCAAGTATTTTCAATGTTAATTAGATTAGGCTAATGTTATTGAAAATAATAACTCTGTGTACTTCCTGCTTTTCCTAATGCTCTGATATGCAACACGAAGGCTGCTCTCCTTATAACCTTTACTGGACTTAAAGAGAAAGCATCCCCCAAAAGCTTTTTAGCAGAATTCTTAGGAGGCAGTTTTAGATGAGGACACTACTTTCTAATTATTATGTATAAAATTCAGGAGTATAGGATAGAAACATGGAAGTTAAATATGCTTACAGTCTCTTTTACCCTCTAGGAATTGCTAAATATTCAACAAATCTCAGGCTTTATTATTGTACTTAAATATTATGACTTACAATAGCAAGAGATTTAATGAGATATTTTCTATTTTGACACAAATGACTCTTAATGAAAAATAGATTATAAAAACCCCTTTATTTCTATTGAGATTTTTCTCATGAATGATATTTTTTAGTAGGCCATGGCTAACTGTGTAACTACAGTCCTGCATGGCATATCCCATATATCCCATATAGGTGGCTGTGCATGGTACACAGCACTGTCAATCTAATGCGTGCAATCTTGTAGGTATTCTATATTTGCGTTTGTAAGATTATCACAGGTGAAACTTAATCTAGTAATTTAAATATGTTTGTGCATATACTGTGTCAAATTAAAATATGAACTTCAATATGAGATTAAATTGTGTCTCTTGCCTGTTTATATGTTTATCATACTTTTTCCACTATGTAACATGCCAAAAAGAAAAAAAAAATCCACTATAATCTTAGATGTGTTGAAATTAGCTTCCAAAAGGTGATCCATTCATTCCCTGTTGAGTTCCTTTTACCTGTTTTCTGTTTCTATTTCATGGTCTAGTCTTCGATAACAGCAACAACAATAATAATAATTCTAAACTCTCAAGACCTTACGTATATTGAGTTGCCTATCACTTGGCACATTCATAAGTGCTGTTTGAAGCCCTTTATAGTTCAGGCTGCTGAGAAACTTGACTAAGAACTGCAGTATTCTTGACATTCTGAAGAAGACAATACTCTAATTAAAGCAGACTTGTCTGTCCTGAAGCTCTATTCTCAGGATAGCTATCACCAGGTCAGTTGTAGAACTGACTGTAAAGGTCATTGATTGCCCTTGAACCACAATCCAAGATACGTCATCTTCAACTCTTGTACTTAAGTATTAACAGAGGCAGATCAAAGACCAGGGAATGTGTTGAGATTGTGTGTCTCAAAATGGTAATCATATTGATTTGCTCTGATGAAAACCAAAGTAGAAGAGGCTGGAAATCCTAGACATAGAGGCCTAAAAATATGATACTGAAGATGAACAAAGAGTGATAAACTTAGCCTCATCATGTTCTTATAGATTTACTGCAGCTGGAGAACATGAGGGACTAAGTTCATCTCTACAAACCAGAATGAATCTCACTCTTAAATGTGCTTTGCACAGGGAATAATGACTTAAAACCTAGACACAGACTCTTTTAGTAGTGAATATATTGGAAGCGGAGATAAGACACACTGCAATGAGATGGCAGAATGGGATATTCTTTGAATACTTGCTCAAGTTCCCTTTATTTAGCATTAAGACTTGACCTCCACAAGCTGAATTAGTGTTGTATCTAATGAAGGAACAGAGTATAAAGAAATGTCCTGTATAGCACTCAGTATAATGTAGAGGAATCATGCCTCCTTCCCTTCAAACCAACATGGTCATGAATTTGGGAAGCATGAGAAATTTCCCTCATCTGAAAGGACCCCATTTTGGAATAGGTAAGGATGCATATGTGATCTAGGCATTCCAGGTTTTATTCATTGTTCATTGTACTGCAGATGAGTCATAATAAGTCTAACATTTTCTGTCTTCTATTAACCCTTCCCCTCCTGATTATCTGATTATAGGAAGGGAGTGGTATTTTTATTAATACCCAAGCATCTGAGGGTTTTTTTTTTTTTAATATGGGCTCTTGTTTCTCTAGAATAGTATCAGTTGTTAAAAAAAAAAAGGCAAGCCTATTGAAATTTCTGGAGGAGGAGTTCTAAAGCTCACAAATGTCACCTGCACTGCTAAATTATCCTTTGTTCTCCAAGTGTTGTACCTAGCTGTGAGCGAGGTGATCTTTCTCTTGTAAGTTTATTGGGTCAGGCATTTGACTATCATAACACAAATATAACTAATACAAAAGGCACATATAGAGAAGATGGTGGAGAGAAAAAAATAAACCAGTTTAGAAAATAATTATTCATACAACCTTTACAGTCTCTTAATAAGTTTGAGTGATTGACTTATAATCTATGTCTATGTTATCTAGTCTATCTTATGTCACTCAGTCTTAACCTCCATTTTGACATTGTGTCTCCTTAGTTGTGTTGTGGAGATGAGAGAGAAAATGAATTCCTCTGAAATGCTATCTGCTTTCTCTGTGTAAGAAAGGGTAGTTTCTGGAGTTCTGCTGATTCTTGGGTAATTTATCTTCCAAAGATAATGCTAAAGGAAAAAATGTAGGTAAAAAAATCCATGTCTTACTAGTTGTTTCCCTGTGCCCACATCCTTTGTTTAAACTCTTTTGCATGTTAAACTGTCTTATAAAAGAATAAATAAATAATTAGGTTCCATAATTTTCATAGGAGAATATTAGTTTTGAGGTTAGAAAAATGGTCAGTAGACTTATACCTATCCAAAGAATGACCCTAGAGATCATTATATTTTTTCAAGTTAGAAAGGCAGTTCAGACATTATTAGTTGAAATAAAGATGTTGGCAAAAGAATTAGACTTGTATTAGGGAAGGACTTTGCACATACACTTGTTCTAATGCAGAGACACATTGGTTTCCTGGAGTTATCAACAAAAGAGGTTTTATTGGCATTATGCTACGTACACAGGACAATTTGTGTCATAGAAATATGAATAAAATAAAGCTGACTGCTGTAGTTTGGATGACAAATGACTTCCAAGGGTTTTGAGAACTCAGGAAGATGCTAAAATCTTTATAAGATACAAGTAGTGTGACATCCTCAGGACAGGAGAGCCATGTACTGGAAGATTTTGCCATCCCAGTCTTTATCTTTTCATTTCTTTCTTTTATTTTTGCTCATTTATCATTTACGTGTGTGTGTGTGTGTGTGTGTGTGTGTGTGTGTGTGTGTGTGTGTGTGTGAAAGAGAGAGAGAGAGAGAGAGAGAGAGAGAGAGAGAGAGATTGATTGATTGATTGATTTGATTGATTGATTGATTCTTGGTTCAAATTCAAGGCTTTATACATATTATCAAATGTTCTGACCTCAAGATATACCCAAAGCTCTTCTCTATCTCTTGGCCCTGAGGTATTATGCATCATTGCTACTCATTATACCGTCCAGAAGCTCAAAACAATGACTTTAATCTTAGACTAGAGGAGCATCAAGAGCTGTGAGCTAGGTGATCTTTCTCTTGTAAGTTTATTGGGTCAGGCATTTGACTGTCATAACACAAACATAGCTAATACGAAAAGCAAATATAGAGACAATGGTGGAGAGAAAAAGAAAATAAACCAGTTTAGAAAATAATTATTCGTACAGCCTTTATGGTCTCTTAATAAGTTTGAGTGATTGACTTATAATCTTGATATGTTTTTAACCAGAGAAAATATCAAAGTAAGACAAAAATCAGAAGCTCAAAATACTCCCGTTTTCTTGTAGTGAAGAAGCAGGCATAGGCAAAATAAATCACCTAAAAATCTCTTACAATTGATGGTAAATACAAAAATGGAAATAAATTGAAAAATGTAAGAGAGTATGCAGGGGAAGGAAATGTGTGTAGGAGAAGAATGCTGCACACAGGTTGCAGTGCAACTTTCCTTCATGAACCATAGGTAAACCCTGGTGGCCTCAAGGAAGATAATGCTTATTTTGTCAACACTGGCCTCTGGTGTTAAGGATAGGGAGAGTGGAACACCAGGGAATGACTGCCAAGCTTTATTGGCTTTAATTCTGACCTGTTTAGAAATGTAGAAGGAATTATGCAACATGAAGATTTAAAGAGGCTGTTTCTTCCAAACACCTTGCAGAAAGGCACTAAGCCCTTAACTAGATCTGTTTGTGTGATATCTGATGGCACAAAAAGTTGTTTAATTTTTCTTCAAGAGAGACAAGCTTGAATATTTGTGATAAAACCTGGAAATATGCTTCAAAAATAAATTGCCTGACATTTATTGTTTTTGTTAGTGTTATAAATGGCCTTACATAAGGACTACATAGGAAAGAAAACTAAATTTTTACCAGAAAAGCTTTAGACCTGTAAGTAATTAGATAAGGAAACTGAAAATGGGAAGAGCCTATTTTAAAGTGTGCTATCTGCAAGCGAAGTCCTTGGAGAGGAGGCTATTAGTCTTCAAGTTCAAATGATTTTTTCCATGGCAAGAATTGAAAGTTCAGATTTGACACTGTTAAGTTTACCTCTTTTGATAAGATTTTAGTGTCTTTCTTTAAGGTTTCCCCTACGCACAGAAGTATACCTATACCTGTTGTTCAAAAAAAAAAAAAAAAAAAAAAAAACAGATAAAGGATTTTCATAGATTGCTATTAACAATATACATATATTGAAATCCTACTATGATCCAGCCTCTGGGTAGATCTCCTGTATAATGATTACCTCATTCAACCTTTATAACAAATATACAAAGTAGGTTTTACTTGAATGACAGCAACATCTTTGGTACCAAAAGACCAGAAAACAAATTGTAAGATCAAGTAAGATATGAATCTTGGACAAATTCCCAGAATTCTAATTCATTAAACAAAAATCCTAATTATTGTGTCATTCTGCTTTTCATATTCAGGGCATAATATTTTACCAGCTACTTTGCATATGCTTATTGAATTGATGGAATACTGGACTGACAAGGATCTTAAAATCCTAAATAATATAAATGAATTCATCCTGGTTGTCTTAGAAAGGAAGAGAATACACGATTTCAATAAAATGAAAATATTAAAATCTAACCTATAAACAAATATCACTCTAAATGGGACCTAAAGAAATAAAGTATAATTTAAAAGCTCACAGGAAAGGTATTGGGCAGATGGATTTCTTCTCAAGAAACCTCAGTATTCAGAGAGGAAGGATGAGAGAGAATATGAATGCCCTGGGCATTAATTTAATCTGGAAATTCACGGGCCATTGAATTAAAGCTGCTAAAGGGAAAATTCTGGAACCATGAGGCTCCTTTAATGGAAATAGTCAGCCCCCAGTAATTACTCCTGAAAACAGTCCCTTTGCCCTTCCCCCAACAGTCTGGCTTCATGTAGACTCATTAAAAGCTTCTGGAGTTATGGTACTCACAGGATAGTCCACTATAGATCATGGTGTAAGATTACATCACTGTACTCTCTGCAAGTAATGACATCCTTGGTTAGGGCTCACATCAGACACCAGTCTCTGCTTATGACATTGCTGCATTCAGATTACAAAGTGACATGAGAGAATCTTGAGAAAGGGCAAAGGGATAATTGCATCTTTTCTAAAGAGATCTTCAGGCAATTGGCCAAAGAAAAATTAAGATAAGCTAATGTTGCAGGCAGAACAAGAACAAGCCACAAGCATTTGCTGCCTCCCACACTCCTGCCAACAGAAGCATTCTGTCAAAACCACACTCAGAATCCTATTGGCAGCTCATCTCCTAAGATAGTGTGACTGAACAGTTCAGGCCTTGTGACCCAGCATTACTTCCCTGGTACACTTGGCTTTTCAACCCAAGGGACTGAGTGACCCTTGCTCTACTTCATTTAAGCAGTTTAGGGGGTTCCACTTGGATCAATCAAAGGTCTGTCAGACCCATTATAGGGTCTGGATGTCAATATGCTCTAAATGTTGAAGTGGAAGCTTTCTAACCAGAGTTTTTCCTCATGCATATTAGATGAGTGAACCATGTAAAATCACTCTTGTTTTAGGTCAAAGTATATACTGATTAAACTTGATGTATTTATAACATCTAATTTTGATTATACAAAAGATATGCAATGAAAACTAAATCTAATTTCACCTGAATCTCCCAGGAATACCAAAGGTTCATGTGTTGAGAGTTTTACTTCAGGCCTTGGTCACTGAGGACCTTGTCAGGTAGCTTGGATCCTTGTCAGGGAGCTGGGCTTCTTGTGTCAGGGAGCTGGAGTCCTTGTCAGAGATCTAGGGACCTTGTCAGGGAGCTGCGGTCCTTACCAGGAAGCTGGGGACCTTGTCAGAGAGCTGGAGATTTTGTTAGGGAACTGAGGTCCTAGTTAGGTACCTGGGACCTCCTCAGTGAGCTGAGGCCCTTGTCAGGGAACTGAGGTCATTGTCAGGGAGGTGGGATCCTTGTCATGGAGTTGGGAACCTGTTTATGGAGCTGGGGACCTTGTTAAAGAGCTTGGGTTCTTGTCAGGGAGCTGAGGTCTTTTTCAGGGAGCTGAAGTCCTTGTCAGAGAGCTAGGGTACCTGGTCAGGTATTTTTTGTTCTTGATTTTGTTGTTGGTTTTGTTGTTGTATGGAGGTTGATTTGATAGTGGGGAAAGAAGCTTATGCCTCTTCCCATGGAAAGCACATACCTTTTGTTTCTGTAAAGGCCCATCATAGGTTCTTAGTTACACTACACACACTCTCTCCAATACTACTTAAGGCGACTCTTTCACACACCATCAGCATCATTTGTTGTTACTTGTTTTACTATTGATAGGCATTACAACAGGGCTGAAATGGAATCTCAACTTTTAATTTGAATTTCTCCGATGAACATGGACTTTTAATATTTACATGTATTATTAGTAGGCCTCTTCTTTTCTCTTGCTTCCTGGTTTCTGTGAAGTGAGCAGACTTCCTCTGCTACATGAGCTTTCCATATGTATTTTGCTGTCATATATACAAAGCAACGGGCCAAACAATCGTGGACTGAACCTATGACTCTATCAACCAGAGTAAGCTTTTTCAGATAATAGCTAGCTAATATCTCAAGCTGTCTTTCACACTGACAGAAAGGTGCTGAGCACAATTTCAAGGTATTTTTATTCAGATGCTCACAAAATATGTTCTTAAGCATGCATGCTTCTTTTTATTTATTTATTTACATTTCAGATGCCATCCGCCTTCCCCATTCCCCCCACCCATTAATTCCGTATCCCATCCCTCCTTTCTCCTTTTTTGCCTTTATACTGTTTAAATTACATGCAAATATTAAGGCCTATTCTAGGTTGAGGAGATAGCAATGCAATAGATGCAAATAGTTCAGGAACAAGGAAGACAATACACCCAGATAATCAAAGAACATGCACAACAATAAATAGGTTCCCATGATCACTCCGATGATCACTATTTCTAAGGGCTTATCAGGATGATCAAAGTATCTGAACCTACTTCCCTGCGCTAGCCCAAAGTCATTTTCATGCCTGAAGCCTATTTCTTTGTTCTAGCTTAAGATTTAGATTTCTACCTGTAATTACTTCTTTGTTCTAGTCTAAGATGTAGATTCCTGCCTGAAATTTCTTCTTTGTTCTAGCCTAGGATTTAGATTTATGCCTGAAATTACTTCTTTGTTCCACCCAATATCAGATTCCTACCTGCAGTCCATTTTCTTGTACTTGGCCTATGTCAGATTCCTGCCAGGCAGCTCCACAAGCTCTCCACATCTCCCCCTTTTTATTGCATAAACCAGACTGAGCCTGTCTTAGGTCACTCTGACAAGAAAGCCTTCCTTACCCATCGTGGAATATACATTATCATAAGCAATGTATTTCTGTCTTAGGTTGGTAAGGCTCTGTGTAGAATCTTACCCATCCTTGGCTTGCCAGCCTGTTAAATTAATAACTCTGTCTGGGGGGTCCATTATCAGTTTCACGTCATGTACTTTGGCTGCCAGCCTGTTGATGTAGATAGAAACAAGCTTTAACATGATGGACAGGAACAAAAGTATTTCGATGACAAGAAAGGCTAGCCTGATCAAGCTATATATGCCATTCCTGAAGTTTGACCAAAATGGAAATACTGACCTCAGGCCATGGATAACTTTATTGATATTATCTGCAGGATCAAAGCTCAACAGAGCAGCATTCTTTAAATTCATAATCTCACTATGCAAATTTAACACACCCAGAGAAGTGTTAGAATTATGCCAAATACCCTACAGGTGTCTTTAAACTTTTTTCTAATTATAATGACAATCATTGTAAACTGTAAACGTAACACTTCTCCAATGATATTTGTCATGACACTTGGGATGACTACTAACTCTTGAACCCTGAACCTCCTTCAGATAATTTGAATAGGTTATAGAACATCATTCATTCTTCCAGATACCTATATAAATCCTTTTGTATACTCAATACATTAGTAACATTTTTTTGCTAAATAGTTAACAAAAATAGTTGCCTTAACTCCTTGTGTCATTGTTATTGTAGAAGAGGTGGTGCTAGCAATTAATGAAATTAAAGCTGTTATACTAGCAATAATTAAGCCTGCTACCCTCTTGCTTATGCTTAAAGCGTAACTCACTTTTTCCAACACTTTCAAGCTTTTTTCAGAGAATCAAGGCTTTCTAATACTCAGGGCAGTGAGATGAAAGCTGGTTGATAGTTCCCCATAGCAGACATGTCAGGTTTCAACACACTAACACAATTGGAAATTATACAGTCAATGCAACTTACAATAAATACTGTAGAAGAGACAAGACCAATTTTAGCTTGACAATTAAAAGAGCTATAAAACATACACTAACCCTTGTTTGAAATCCAGATCCTGTCCCAACTTTATCTCCTGCTATTGTAACATCATAGTGAACTACAGCTAACTTCTAAATATGTCTTGGACAATGTCTAGAACCAGCCTTCCAAATGTAAACTGTTATTTCCAATATTGGATTGATTTCTAGACCAGTACATGATTGAGTCCTGATAACTGGTCACCTTTAAGAAAACTACAAGAGACATTATAATTTCTCTTTTTGATTCTCTATATCACAAGGTCTAAAAACTTGAGGCAAGGCAGGTTGTCCCATCTGGTATATAGTCAAGCAAAGGTGAGTCAGGAACATATGTTCAAGACAGCTCCCCAGTCACCCTTGTCAGGGCACTCAGCAGACTCACAGGTTAGTATCATTCTTTGTCTCAGCAACAGTATGTCTCTTTTTAAAGTTTAAATCTTTTTAAAAGTTCAATCTTTTTAAAGTTCCATGGGCCACTTCCACAAAACCTTGCCCTTGGGGATTGTACAAAATCCCCATAATAAATTGTTGACAAAAAGTCTCGACTGCTGGACTACAATTGCCAGACCCATTATTTGTTTTTGGTTTTTTGGATATTTTATTTATTTACCTTTCAAAGTTATCTCCTCTCTCATTCCCTCCAAAAACTCCTTACCTCATCCCTCCTCCTCCTATTTCTATGAGGGTGTGCCCCCACCATCCACGCATTCCCGCCTTTGTATTTTGTTTCTATGACTCCTCATTTCTTTCCTAGGTTTTCTATCTCCAACATAGTTTCCCTTTGTGATTTTTGTGATTTTTCTATTTTTTTCAACTTCCATTTTTATGTCCTGGATGGTTTTGTTCAATTTCTTCACCTATTTGGTTGTGTTCTCTTGTAATTCTTTAAGGGATTTTTGTGTTTCCTCTTTAGGGCTTCTACCTGTTTACCTGTGTTCTCAATTTTTTTGAAAGTGTTACTTATGTCCTTCTTAAAATCCTCTATCATTATCATTAGAAGTGATTTTAAATCTGAATCTCACTTTTCTGGTGATAGGGGAGTGCAGGACTTTCTATTTCAGGAGAACTAGGTTCTGATGATGCCAAGTACCCTGGGTTGCTGATGCTTATGTTCTTGCTCTTGCCTTTCACCATCTGGATCTTTTTAGTGCTCCCTGTGCTGTCTCTGACTGGAGCCTGTCTTTCCTTATATCTTGCTTGTATCAGAACTGTTTGGGCTGGGTGTTGCTGCTGTGGTTAGAGCTGAAGCCCAATATCAACTCAGTGCTCTGGTGCAGACCTAAAGAAACAATGTGCTTCGGGCCAGGAATGAATTCCTGGGTCTCAGTGGGTCCCAGTTAATCTGTGTTTTGGGGCAGGTGTTGCTGTCTCCTTACCTAAGATACTGCTGAGGATAGAGCTCCTGGGAGCCCGGCCTCCTCTGGGTTTTGTGGGACTAGATGCAGAGGTGAAGCACAGGATCTGCCACATGTCTGCTTCTTATACCAATAAAACCACAGCAGCATATCTCCATCCTTTGCTCCAATTTACTGACTCAATTTATAATGAAGACCTTGAAAAGCTAGCTCATTTATACAATGGTTATAGGTTCTTCATTATATGGGTCATATAATTTAATCTTTTCTAATTTATTTCAAATTTTCTCATTATAGACATTTACAGAGTAAATTATAGAAATTGAAATACTTATTGAATGATATGTGTGAGTGTTAAATTTTGATTAATACCTTCTGTGATATCTATTCTTGGTTGCCAACTTGACTATGGGTTGGCACACCTCTCAGATATATTCTGCTTGGTTTGAAGTAAATAAATCTACTTCTAATCCAGACCTTTGAGGTAGGAATATACATCTCTGATCCAGGTCCTGAGCCAGGAAGACACATCTTTAACCTGGATCACACTTTCCCTGGAAACTTATATAAGGACATGGAAGAAGGGAAGTCATGCTCTTTGCCTGTTCCCCTCACTTTGCTAGAACATCTATTCCTTTATTGGTATAGAAGCCTACTTCTTTATGATTCCAGCATATACAAAAGATCAGCTGAGACCCAGCCTTGTGGGACTGAGCAACTACTAGATTATTAGACCTTCCATTTATAAATGACCATTGTTGGATTAATTTGATGGGGAGATTTATTCCACAAGATCTGTGAATCTAGGGAACCTGACTAATACACCTTAAAATCTCTCCCTTACAATATTATAATTAAGCTTTTTTGCCATTAGCATATGAAACTGTTCTCTTTTGCTGGTAGTTAATTTATGTGGTTTATAGAAATTTTAATGAATAAGGCATTCTAGGATAGATTTGTAATCCTTTGCCTCTCCTTGATGTCATTTTTTTTTCATTTCCATTGAGATAAAAGCTATCTGAAATTTGGATTAGTTTACCCTATAACAATTATAGTTCTATTTTGAATACATTTATATCATACATTATTTTAAGTAATACAATTGTTTCATATACTTCTCACAATAATATATATCATCTGGTATCAGTGAAATTATGATACCAGATGATTCAGTTTTTTGTTTGCTTGCTTGCTTTTTCCCATTAGCAAGGCTTACTTGCTGGGTTTTGGATTTTTTTTTTAAATTTTTTTAATTTTGGAGGGAGTGTGTGCTGATGGCTTAGCAGTTAAAAGCACTGACTGCTCTTCCAGAGGTCCTGAGTTCAATTGCCAGCAACCACATGGTGGCTCACAACCATCTGTAATGGGATCCGATGCCCTCTTCTGGTGTGTCTGAAGACAGCTACAGTGTACTCATATACATAAAATAAATCAATATAGTTTTAAAAAGTACATTTGGTAAGCCATTTGTCTATATGGCTTGTTGTATTCTTTTTAATTTGTTCAATTTTTCCCAGAACTGGAAGTTTGTTAAATTTATATGTAGCTTATTATAAAAATCCATTGGATAATAGGCTATTGCTCCTTATATCCCTGTGTAAGCAGCTGAATAACTGCCCCAGAATATGTTCTAGTTTTAAATTATCATTTTTAAATATTCAGTAAGGCAGAAGACTGAAACTCCTTTTTAAAAAATTATATAAGTCAGAAAAGAAGCATTGAATTCAGCAGAAAAAAATACACACCATTTGGTACATAAAGGACTGAATATAAATGAGTAATAATATATACTTAAGGGTATGTTGCAACCCCTCTACTGTAGAGAAATTTTCTCTTGATTTGATACCGGAACTGGGGTGGGGATATAGGGCAAACTTGGACAAAGAATTCATAGGAGCTTAGTGCTTAGATGCATTATTCATTCCAGTACCATTAGACTCATTTTTCTCTGTCACAACTATAAATTTTAAAAGTACATATATGGCTACTTCTGAGAGGCATTAAAGGTAATTTATTGTTTTTTTTTTTTTTTTAAGGAGAGAAGTAGTTTATAGCAGAAAGCACTTACATCAACTTTGTTAAGGTATTTTCTCCAATAAAAGTAAGTACTTCATCTCATGTGCAGTGTAGGAATACTCTAAGAAGCATAGCAAAGAAATAACGTTAAAACTATTACAATAGTTGAACTGACTGTCATTTGTTTTCTTATTAAGAGCTTTTTATGATGAAATAAATATTAATATGTCGGACCTGAAAAAACATAATATTTGCAAGGTATAATTGGGTGCTTCTTTACAAAGATGCCAGCATAAGAAGGTTATAAATCTTTTATTAAATTATCACAACAAAAAGATTGTTATCACTCAGCCTACATTGTCCTAACCAGACATTCCAGTCTCCCTTTGCAAACAGAAAGAAATACTGGCTCTTTAAACTCCTGACTTCTTTATAAATCTCAAAATTGAAATTGGAAAAACGGACAGTCTTCACTTAAGCTTTTGCTCCTTTGGGCGTGGCCTTTTATCTTCTATGGAATGATCAATGGAATTACTGAGCTCTCTGGTTCACAAAAGACACTTATTGGGAAAAATAAACAATATTGGCATTATAATACTAGCCTGTGCTATCACTGGTCAAAGAGTACTTTCTCTAATGTGATTTCATCCTTGGACTTTCCCAAGCACTTAGACTATATGTCTTTAGATTCAGTGATTGTCAGTATAGCAATAGGATGGCAGTTTATAACTTTGGGACTTTTCACTGAATTAGAAAAGAAAAGAATAAACCAGAGTTCCTGTGTACTTTGTTAAAACAGATGGATATGAGCTGAGCAATTTGTTCCAGAATTATAAAGTCACATGCTTTGCTATCATCTCCTAACAGATTTGTCTGAATTGTAGAAATAATGAAACATCATTTTTTTCTATCAAAGGTGGGTTTATAGCCCAAAATTCTGGGATACTGCCTTCTGTTAGTTAGAAGTAGATAAAGTACAAGTTGCGTAAAAGCTTAATGATAGAATTACACATTTGTGAGATTCATATCAGTAACCCACACATACACAAATGATAACCAGAATGAGCAAGAAACATTTTTTCAATAGCCTCAAATCAAATAATATAAAATGCTTTGGTATAACATTAACCAAACACATGAAAAAATTTCATGATAAAACCTTTAAGACAAGAATTAAAGAAGATATTAGATAATTTAATTTAATATTAAATTAAAGAAGATATTACAACAAAAGAAATTTAAAAAGATTAAAAGATGGGAAAATCATCTACGGACCAGTAGGATTAACAGTAAAAATGACAAACATACCGAAAACAATCTACAGGTTTATTATTACTATTGTTATTATTATTATTATTATTATTAATCATTCCATTTGTTTACATCTCAAATGATATCCCACTTCCTGATTTCCCTCCACAACTCTCTCATCCTACATCTTCACTCTCCTCCTCCCCTTTGCCTCTATGAGGGTGCTTTCCTACCCACACTCTCCTGCCCACAATTTCAGCATAACCCTATGCTGGGGCATCAAACCTCACAGAACCAAAGGCCTCCCCTCTCAATGATGTTAGACAAGGTCATCCTCTGCTACATATGTATCTGGAGTCATGGATCCATCTCTGTACACTCCTTGGTTGGTGGTCTAGTTCCTGGGAGCATTGGGTGGTCCAACCAGGTGACATTGTTCTTCCTATGGGGTTGCAATTCCCCTCCACTCCTCCAGCCTTCCACCAGCTCCCCCAACTTTTCTGGGTCCCCAAGTCTAATGGTTGACTCCAAGCATCCACATCTGCATTGGTCAATTGCTGGTAGAACCTACCAAGGACCCTGTTCCTGTCATCAAGTACCTCTTGGTAAGAGCCACAGTATCAGGGTTTGGTGGGGAAGTCCATTTCTTTGTCACTGCCTTTCCATTGGACAGGAACATTTCTGGGATAAAAACTATGAAATGGGTGGGTGGCTCCATCCCTTGACAGGGGCCATGCCTACCTACTGGAGATAGTCTTTACAAGTTCTATCTCTCCTTCACTACATATTTTGGCTAAAGTCATCCCCATTGGGTCCCAGGAGCTTCTCATTTCCCTAGCATCTGGGACCCTCCAGTAGCTATCTCTAGTTCCTCATTCCCCACTGCTACATATTTTTATTCAATTCCCTGACCCTCTGTACCTTTCTACAATCCCCTCTAGTACCTGATACTACCCCCATATTTCTTCCTCTCTTCTCTCCCTCCCAGGTCCCCCTCCCTCCACCTCCCATGATCATCCTGTTCCAGCCTCAATGCAGGACTGAAGCATCCACACTCTGGCCTTCCTTCCTCCAAAGCTCCATATGGTTTGTGGTTTGTATCCCCAACAAAATTCCAACAAGATTTTTCAAAGGTCTTCAAAGGATATTTTTCAGGTTCCTGTGGAAACAAATACACAAACACACATACACACAAACATGCACACACAAACATGCACACACACACAGGAGAGAGAGAGAGAGAGAGAGAGAGAGAGAGAGAGAGAGAGAGAGAGAGAATTGCAGGAAAGCTAAAACAAAATTCTGAATAATAAAAGAACTTTGGAAGGTATCACACCATCCTCAATTTCAGTTGTACTACAAAGTTGTAATAAAAAAAAAACCTCATAGAAAATGAATTTTAAATAATAACACAGACATAAATCAAACACCTAGTAACACCTATTTTTGGCAAAGAAGAAATAAGCATTGCAAAAAAGATAACATCTTCTGAAAAGATAATCTCTTGTACTAAATGAAAACATCATCTGTCAATAAAAGGCTGATTGGCCGATGGGCTGAGGAACGATTAGAAGGTGGAACATGCAGTAGAGACGAATTCTGGAAAAATAGGCTTGGGAGATTTGTCCCGAACACAGAAGAATGTCATATGAATCTGAGGACCAGCTAACTGGCCATATGGTAAGACTCAGAATAACATAGACGATTAATCAAGAGATGAGCTAGTAAGGGAAAAGCTATTGGTCTGAGCTTTGGTCTACATATTTATTTACATATAAGAAGCTTCAGAGTTGTTATTTCTGGGAACTTATTTGTAGATGGGAAAGCTCACATCTTAAATAAATGGTGCTAGTCAACTTTGATGGCTGCTTGGAGAAGAATCCAAATAGATTCATACTTATCACTTTGCACAAAACTCAACTTCAAATGTATCAAAGACCTTAGCATTAAACAATATAGATGAACCTGATAAAAGAGAAAGTGGACAACAACCTCAAATGCATTGGCACAAGAAAATATTTCTGAAAAAAAACACCATTAGCTCAGGCACAAAGATAAACCATTAGTAAATGGAACCTCTTAAAACTGAAGAGCTTTTTCAAAGCAAAGGACACCATTATTTGAACGAACAGGCAGTCTAGAGAATGGGAAAATATTTGTGCCAACTACACATCTGATAAGTAGCTACTATACAAAATATATAAAGAACACAAAATAGTAGATACCAAGAAAATAACCCAGTTAAAAAATGGGTTCAGATCTCAAGAGAAAATTCTCAAAAGAGGGTACTCAAATGGGTGAGAAATACTTCAAGATATGTTCAACATCCTTAGTCATCAGGGAAATGCACATCAAACTATTTTGAGATTTTATCTTACATCTGTCAAATGGCTAATATAAATAAAACAAGTGATAGCTCATGCTGTCAAGGATGTAGAATAAGGGGAACACTCATGTATTGCCAGTGTGAGTGGAAACTAATAATCCATCATAAAATTATGGAAATCAGTCCTTGGGAAGATAAAAACTAATATATCTTAAAATACAGCTACACCACTTTTAAGGCAAATATCCAAAGAATACTTCATCCTATCACAGAGACACTTACTCAACTATGTTCATTGTTGAGTTAAATGTTCATAATATCCAAAAATTAGAAAGAATCTAGATACTTGGAAACAGAAGATTGGATTTAAAAATGTACATTTAAGCAATGGAATATTACTCAGTCCCTAAAATCAATTAAATCATAAAATTTACAGATACATGAATAGAATTAGAAAAAAAATCATGCCAAGTGATCCCAGACCCAGAAACATAAATATGATATATATTTACTTATATGTGGGTAATAGGTGTTAAGTCAATAATAGCTAAGCTAAAATCTATAGACCCACAGAGGTTACATATAGAGTAAGGGACTAGGGATAACATAAGATCTTGTTAGTAAATGGAAATAGAATTACTATGAAATTGATCGGAGCAACTGGGATGGAAGGATCTAGTGGGAAGAGGAAGAAAAGGAAATGAGGGAGAGAATACAGGGAAAGATAGGTAAAATCAAGGGCCATTTGAAGGGTAGTATAGAAACTTAATATGGTAGAAGCTTCCAATATATATATTGAAAAAAAAAAAAAAATATATATATATATATATATATATATATATTCATGTATATGGACATATACATATATACATATATATATACACATATGTATACATATATATATGAAGGTGATTTAAATAAAATCACCAAATGGAGGATACTAAACCCCAAATAGACATTTCTCACCACCAAATAAAGCTTCCAGTGCTGAAACTGGTTTACATATAATTGGGTTGTTGACCAAAGAGGTACCATGAGAATCCGTAAACAACTTAGGCTGTTGCTAAGACTATAGGTTGCTCTCCTCAAAATGACAGCAAGATCCCATTCCTGAGGACAACACCAAAATAACTCATTGCACATGGAGAAACCAAGCTGGTGCCTACATAGAACCTAACCCCTAAGTTCTAGCATCTTTAGTACACAGGGGCAAAAGAAAATTGTCAATTACTTAAGCAGCCCAACTGATTATTACAGACAGTAACAATGAAGGTAGCATTGAGTTTAAATGCACTCTAAACACAGAGTGTCACAAAAGAGACATGTATGCATTCTCAGTCATCACATGTGTTCAGTGAGGCTGATACACATTTTCACTTCCACTTTTAAGATGAAAACCATAAATTTAGGGGTTTATCTATCCATGCACAAAGAGTAAGTAAAGAGTGGAACTGGAATCCAGAGCACACAATCCTCACTTTTGTTCATGACTCACTTTTCTTCAAAAAGTTTCATCCACATAGAACAAAACAATTGTAGAACTGTAATACCATAAAAATGGAAAATGGCAATGATGTTCAATGAAACCTTTTTAATATGACAGGACCTTTCAAAAGACTCATTTGAATGGAAAGTTTTTAATAAAACAGTGTTTTAAGAAAACAAAATGTCTTCAGGAATAGGTTCTTGCTGTAATTTTGAGGAGAGCAACTGATAGTCTTAGCAACAGTCTGAGTTGTTTAGGGATTCTCACAGTATCTCTTTTGTTTCTCAAACAGAAATTAAGAGATATTCTGGGAATGTTTAGCCATGAATGTAGAGAATTGATGATGATGAGAGTTCATAAAGAACAGTTCACTAGCAAAACATTTAATATGGTATTTCTCCTTGAATGCAATGATGTTATCTTGACTTTGGAATAGCATTCACTCCCTACACACTAACTTTCTTCTGTGAACACCTTTGTCCTGCATTAAACAAAAGTATGATTGGTTCTCTCATCAACATGAAAAGGCCTTTAAATAATGGACAATTGAATCACGATTCCATTTTCAAATGTACATTATTTTTTCTGTACATTTCTAAACTATTTTTTGATGATAACTTTGATTCCTAAAGCAGGTTTCTTAGTTTGGATTTTCACTATTATACTTCATAGATGAGGAAACAAAAGCTTACAGGTCAGTAATGTGACCTCTTTAGTAAAGAAATAATAAAAAGGACCTTGGGGTCAATGCTATTTATCTATAATCTTCTAGGAACAGAGCATACCTGCCTGACACAGTGCAACCTTATACAATAGCTGACCCCAATGTTAACTCCAAGAATTTTGTATTCATCTCAGTATTTCATTTTTCCATTCTTTCTGTTTACATATTAACTCCTGGCTTTTTATTTGTTTGGATTTAATAAATGCCTTCACTTTCAAAAGGATGGCAATTAAATGTTTTGAATTTCCTGTGGTGGGGATTTAGACATGAGAACATAACAATATCTTCCATGTAATTAAGAACAATCTGAGTATTTTTCAAACAGGTAAGCACAGGAGGAAAGGTTCACATTTGTTCACTGGTTCACTTGCGCATACCTTCCTGATGTTGGTATAGAAAAACGAAATGCTAATAATTTCACTGACTTAAACAAGCAAAGACTGAATGATATTTAGTGCTGGTTGAATTTGAGGCTGGTTAGTAGAGGGAACAAAAGTGTGGAGTGTGTTCTCAGAAGTCTAAGAAAGATGCCTGTAACATTTATATGTCTGAGATCTAAAATAAGTTTATGTAGAATAAAAACATAACAAAACATAACAACAGGGAAGTTACTAAGGATGTAAGAGATAATTTAGCAATTTTATATGGGTATATCAAGAGGGAACTTAACTTCAAGTAGGAAGGCTTCACTAAATAGCTGAGGTATTCAACTGACACCCTGAGAAAGCCATGATTAACTTGTAAGATCTGGGACCCAGAGAAATAGTGATGCCATTGGACCAATTAGAGACCTGAAATGTTTTTATACATTAACAAATCACAGGTAAATCTTAACAGGATCAGGAGGATCTGGTAAGTTTATGTATAAGAGAAACAAAGCCCATGCCTTTAAACTTAAAGAACATAATCCATACCTGCTACTGGTTGATACTTAAAATACCTGGCATATAACCTAAACTAAAGAGACATGACAAAAAATGAGATAAGTTCAGCCATGTATACATTGAAATTGGCAGCCAGCAGCTATAAAATAATATAAATCTTATTTAAAATAGAAATTCAAATAAAAATGAGAGTACAGAGAAAAACAGATAGGAACTTGTAATGAGAAAACAGATGGGACATTTCAGCAGTATTACTGAAAGCATGAAGAACAATCAAGTGAAAATTGCAAGCTGGAAAGTCCAGACTCTAAAAAAATTCTCCTGGATGGACTTACTAGTACAACTCTGAAGAGGTGGCTAGTCAACTCTAAGAAACAACTATAAATATCAATTCTAAAAATCAAAGAGAAAAATAAATTATTGAGAAACTGATAAAGTACTCAAAATTGTAGTGAAAATTTCCAACTGTGGTCCCCAAACTCATGTAATTGCTGTTACAATAAGAGAAGCAAAAGCAAAATGGGGAAATGGAGGATTTATTTTCCCCCCAAACATAAGGTTTTCAGATCTCAAGCTTGTTGATATGGAGGTTCCAAGCATTTCTTTACAACATTTGTTGTCTATGATAAAGTGTATATGAGTTGGAATGCTATGGCATTCATCCCTCCCCACCAAATCCCGTCATCAGCAGACCTGGCATATGCTCTGTGGTGGTAATTATTACTTGAGGTTGTAAAAATGGGACTAGTGGAAATATGGATGACACAAGTGAAAAGACAAGAAATTCCCAACAGATATATAGCCACAGAAAAGGCTGAAATAGAATGCTCAAGGTGAAAAATATGATGACTAGACTTATGAAATATATCAAATAATAAATTTATTCTTCAATGTTGCCAGAAGACAATTGAGAATATGAAAAATTAATTATACTTAGGGCAGCATAATGTATTCAATATGAAACAAAATAGATTAAAACAGAAAAAGTGTCCAATATAGCATTACAAAGTAACGAGTGTGTATGTGTGTATGAGAGAGAAAGACAGAGAGACAGAGAGAGACAGAGAGACAGAGACAGAGACAGACAGAAACAGAGAGACAGAGAGAGAATTCAGCATAAGTATTTTAGTGTGTATCTGTAAAAGCCTTTCATATAAGATTTAAAATAGAGTTCTGAGTACAAGATGCTGCCCTGCCCAGTGCAGGTAAATAACATCAATCTGTTGAGAACTCAACAGACCAAAGTAGATGTGGAAGAACTTATCTCTACTGTAAGTGACTTTAGAGTTGGTATTTCCATCATCTCCTCTACTGGCATTTGTGATGTCTATCATGGGTGCCTTTTGAGCCTTTGAACTGCAATTCATGTATTGACTCTCTAATTTTCAGACAAAATGTTATAATACTTAACTTCTATTAAGTTAAGAAATTAAGTAGGCCTTCAAAATTTCTATCCTTATATGCCTTTCTATCTACATATATATCTATCTTACTAGTTCTGTTACTTTTGAAGAGCTGTGAATAGTGCACCCACTATCATCATGAAGTGGACAAGAGGAACAGTTACTAGCAAGGCAAAATATCATATAATGTAATATAAGCCCAGGGTATTTTCCAGTGTCAATTACTAGAAGTAGTTAAGTTTCTGCAGATTACACAAGGGCATAAGACCAGGAAAAAATTTAAAAAAAAAATGTGAAGGGACATACTAGATCCTGTCTATTCCATAAACAAATATAAAATATCTTTTCATTATCATTATTTTGAATGTATAATTAACATATTTTAAAATCTGAATAAAAGATTTCATAGCACAATATTAGTACATTTTGATTTTCAACATCTGAAACAATTTAATAAAATCAAAAAAAATTCCCTTATTTTGTAATAAAATCACAACTATGTTGGCAAATTTTGGAATATGCAAAAGTGAACTAATTGTAGATATAAGTACAAATGAGGTGTTAATACGTGTTTTGTGTTTAATGTGTACAAATGAGGTGTTTTGTGTTTAATGTGCCATATTGTTCATGAAGTGTACCAGTTTCTTTAAAATAGACTATGATGAGATAAACATAGGTGTATTACATTCTCTAAAAACCCATGTTAAAGTGTCAACTTCAGCACACCCTAGATATTCAAATGCTTGGCTCCTAACCTGTTGATGTTTGTTTTGCTATGTACTGTAATGCTAAATATTGCTCCCCCTGCCCAAGGCCTTGTTGTCCACAGGAGCAAAAGAATATATATGTACACAAAGCAATGTGAGCTTTCTCCTTAATTTGAAATTATTGGTTTAATAAAAATGCTGATGGCCTATAGCTGAGAAGAAGAGAGGTAAGCAAGGTTTTGGTTCATGAGTTTGGCTTCTGAGGCAGGGACCATAAGAGGAAAGAGAAGGTGAAGAGAGAAGAGGACACTGTAGGTTAGGTGAGTCATGAATGAATGACCATGAAGGCTGACCAATTGGAGCTGCCCAGATGGAATGTGGCAAGTTATAACTTGGAGTTATTGATGGGAAAGTAGATTTGAATACTATAGAGGATAGCATTAATGCTGATTAAGGCTTATTATGAATATAAAAGTTATGTCTTTTATCTGGGAACTGATCAAAGATAAAGTAGAAAACCCCAATTGAGATTAAATAATATTACAACAAATTAATTGGCACCAAAAGAGGACAAGAAGTCACTTTTAACAAAATTGATTTTATAATCCTGGATTTAAAAAAAAAAACTGATATCCCTTTAAGGCCATGGAGGTGGGAAGAATTGGTTCCTTTCCAATGTTTTTTTTTTTTTTTCCCCCAACCTCCCATGGGATTTGGGACAAGAGCTGAGTGCTTGCTGGTTTGTTGCATGTTATCCCATAGGTTCATAGCATGAGCTAAGACACAACTATGTCTTATACGGCAAACCAAATGGCATGCCAGGTTGAAGAGCCCAAGCTAGTCAACCTGGACTCTTCCCAAATGCTATTCTGTCTACTCCTGAGCTGGAACAAACTGTAGCCTAATTGTACAGACTGAAAGCCCCTGCCTTGCAATGAAACAAGCAAAGTCCGGCTGCTCAAAGAGTGGAAATTGAAGCTGCATGCTTCCCACAATTAAAAAAAAAAAAAAAACTATAGAAAATAACATGAATTAAGATGTCATTGTTACATTAAGCAATTGGTTTTTCTTGAACATCAGCTCCCAGGAGGAAACTGATGATGGCTTGATCTAGCACATGACACTTACCCAAGGTGAAACCTATAAGCAGATACAAGGTTACTTGGGAATATAGCAAATGGAATGAAATTTAAATAAAGTTGAATTCAAAAAAGAATATTAAATTTATTTATATAAAAAGAAAGGAGAATGTAGGATATTTAGCTACAAAGACATTAATCTCCACAAAAGGAAGAACAAAATGAGAATTGACATAACTGTTTTCAAGTGTACATAGATAATAAATAAATCCAGGTCTTTGATATCAACACTTGAGAGATCAAGGCAAGGACAGACAGGTTCCTTGTGAGTTCAAGGCCATCCTAATCTACACAAAAATCCAAGTAAGCCCAGCCTATACAGAGAAATCCTGTCACAATAATTAATAATTATTCTTTTAATTTGTTTTAAATTATCAAAATAAAGATTGTTATAAGCTCAGTGGTAATAATGATATGGTAACCCTCTTAAGAGAAGTCAAAATAGAGCAAATTTAGATAGAAAAGGGGCTGCTAAATTGAATCAGTCTATACTTTTAATGACTTTAAACTACTGGACTAAGGACATGCTATATTGGGAGAAAGGCTCTAAGTTTGTGTTAACAGGGAAGAAAAAAGACTTTGGACTTCTTCCAAATTAATAAGAATTATATTTGACAGAGGGAGTACCCATGAAGCTCTTGGCTGCAGACATTAAAAAAAAATTAAAAGGACCAAAAGCATTAGTAGTGTCTATTGCTAAACTCTCTATTGAAATAACTCTAAAACTGACTGGGACATATTTGTATCCACCTAGAACTTCAGGTTAAAAGGCTAATAAATATTGGCTACAGAATTCTCATGATTTATTATTATATACACCAACCTTTCTTATGGCATGAATGGATGAATATTGCAGTTTGATTATATAATCAAACTAACTTCTGAAGAAAGACAGTTGTCATTCACTTTATTCGAAGAGCAGAAAATAATCTTTCACTGGTCTATGTACCTGTAATTTAAATACAAATGTCTTTATAGAACTATGTATTGCTTGTCAGGTTTGTATATTGAAATACAAAAAAGAAGCCCCAGCAAGATCCATCTTTGAAGATGCTGAGATACCTGATCCAGCCTCAGACTACCCTTTCCTTGGAAGACTTGAATCTAGAAAAGCTTCAGGAAGGGCTGCTCAACCTGGATGATCTTAGTTCATCCAGTCTTTCAGACCATTCCAATGAAGAATGTAGTTAAGCCCTAAACTTTTCAGCACATAGAGACTAGACAACAAATGATTACAGCTAGCTTTCTTAAGACTAACCATTTTTCTAAGTTTCTTGCCCAACCAAAAAAATTCTTTGCCCCAATTTAGTAAGAAGTAATTATCATGAAACTATTGTCCCAGCCCCTTAAATTGGGGGCTGGTTTTGGTTATTTAGTAAGAGATATGTTTGGAATAATAAAAAACACAGGATAGCAAAAACTATTGTCAACAATAGAATTTCTGGGGGAATTACCATCCCTGACCTCAAGCTTTATTACAGAGCAATAATGATAAAAACTGCATGGTACTGGTACAGAGACATGCAGGTAGATCGGTGGAAGAGAACTGAAGAATCAGAAATGAACCCACATACCTATGGTCACTTGATCTTTGACAAAGGAGCTAAAATCATTCAGTGGAAAAAGACAGCACTTTCAAAAAATGGTGCTGGTTCAACTGGTGGTCAACATGTAGAAGAATGCAAATTGATCCATTCTTATCTCCTTGTACAAATCTCAAGTCCAAGGGGATCAAGGACCTGTTCATAAAATCAGATACACTGAATCTAATGGAAGAGAAAGTAGGGGAAAGCCTCGAACACATGGGTACAGGGGAAAAGATTCTGAATAGAACACCAATGGCTTATGCTCTAAGATCAACGATCACAGTTGAGATAAAATGCTATTACCACCCCAACCCCTTAATATTTGAATCTGAACTTACCCAAGTTTATTATTCCAAAATTTGTGGGCCACTAAAAATAATGTGTTAAGACTAAAGCCAAAGTTGTTTACTAGAGTTGGGAGTTCTCTGGTGGAAGATCATCTGCAAATAATGATATTTTAACTTCTTCCTTTCCAATTTGTATCCTTTTGATCTCTTTTTTATCTAATTGCTCTGGCAAGGACTTCAAGTACTATATTGAATAGATAGGGAGAGAGTGGGCAGCCTTGTCTAGTCCCTGATTTTAGTGGGATTGCTTCAAGTTTCTCTCTATTTAGTTTGATATTGGCTACTGGTTTGCTGTATATTGCTTTTACTATGTTTAGGTATAAGCCTTGGATCCCTGTTCTTTCCAAGACTATTACCATGAAGGGGTTGAATTTTGTCAAATGCTTTCTCAGCATCTAGTGAGATGATGATGTGATTTTTCTTTGAGATTGTTTATATAGTGGATTATGTTGATGGATTTCCATATATTGAAACATCCTTGCATTCCTGGAATAAAGCCTACTTGACCATGGTGGATAATTGTTTTGATGTGATCGTGGATTCAGTCTGTGAGAATTTTATTGAGTATTTTTGCATTGGTATTCATAAGGAAGATTGGTTTGAAGTTCTCTTTCATTGTTGGTCTTTGTGTGGTTTAGGTATGAGCATAATAGTGGCTTCATAGAACGAATTTGGTAGTGTTCCTTCTGTTTCTATTTTGTGGAATAGTTTATAGAGAATTGGTGTTAGGTCTTCTTGAAAGGTCTGATAGAATTCTACACTAAAACCATCTGATCCTGGGATTTTTTTGGTATGGAAACTTTCAGTGGATGCTGCTATTTCTTTGGGGGTTATAGGATTATTAAGATGGTTTATTTTATCCTGATTTAATTTTGGTGTCTGGTATCTCTCTAGGAAATTGTCCATTTCATCCAGATTTTCCAATTTTGATGAGTATAGGCTTTTGTAGTAGGATCTGATGATTTTTTGAATTTCCTCAGTTTCTGTTGTTATGTCTCCCTTTTCAGTTCTGATTTTATTAATTTGGATACTGTCTTTGTGCACTCTTGTTAGTCTGGCTTAATGGTTTAACTATCTTGTTGATTTTCTAAATTAACCATCTCTTATGGAACAGAGTCAAAAGGGGAAGTTATAATGCCTCTTGTTTCATTATTAAATTTGACCAGTTATTCAGACTCAATCATAAAATCTAGAAATCAATTCAATATGGAAAATAACAGTCTTCATTTGGAAGTCTTGTTCTGGACATTTTCAGAGACATATATGGAAGTTAGCTTCAGTTCTTTATGATGTTATATTAGAAAAACATGAAGTTGGAGCAGAATCTGGATTTAAAACAAGTGTTACTACATGTGTTAAGGCTCTTTTAATTGTCAAGTTAAAATTACTTTTCTTTCTTCTACAGTATGTAATGTAAGTTGCATTGATTATACACCTTCAAATTGTGTTTGTGTTTTGAAATCCAGCATGTCAGGTATGGAGTGCTATCAACCAGCTTTTGTTTTACTGTCCTGAATATCACAGAATCTTGGTATTCTAAAAATAGCATACAAGTACTGGAAGAAATGAGTCAGGCTTTAAGCAGAAGCAAGAGGGTGGTGGGCTTGATTATTGCTGGTATAACAGTTTTAATTACATTAATTGCTAGCACCACTGCTTCTACAATTGCTGTGACACAAAAAGTTAAGACAGCAACTTTTGTTAATTATTTATCAAAAATGTAACTAATTTGTTGAATATACAAGAGAATTTAGATAGACATTTGGAAGAATGGATTGATGCTCTTTATCCTATTTAAATTATTGGAAAGAGGTTCCGAATTTAAGGGGAAGGAGCCATCTTGAGTGTTATGCCAAATACCACTGGATTCGTGTTAGTAGTAAAAATTAAGGTGGTAGTCACTATAGTTAGAAAGAAGTTTAAAGACACTTTCAGTGTATTTGGTATAATTCTAACACCTCTCTGGATGTTTTAAAGATACATAGGGAGCTTATGAATTTCAAGAATGATGCTCTGCTGAGTATTGATGCGGTAGATAATGCAGACAAAATTACCCATGGCCTGAGGTCAGTATTTCTATTTTGGTCAAGCTTCAAAAGTGGCATACATAGCTTGATCATGCTAGCCCTTTTTGTCCTGGGAATACTTTTATTCCTGCCCATTGTATTAAAAATTGTCTTTAACAACATCAACATGTTGGCAGCCAAAGTACATAGCTTGAACCTGAAAATAGACCCCCAGACAGAGTTATTAAATTAAAAACCTGGCATGCCAAGAACAGGTAAGATTCTGCACAGAGCCTTACCAACCTAAGACATAAATGCATTGTTTTGGATAATGCATATTCCATGCCAGGTAAGGAAGGCATTCTTGTCAGAATGACCTAAGACAGGCTCAGTCTTGTTAATGAAATAAGAAAGGGGGAGAGGCAGAGAGCCTTTGGAGCTGCTTGGCAAGAATCTGACATGGGCCAAGGACAAAGAAATGGGCTGCTTGGCAGAAATATGACATTTGGCTAGAATAAAGAACTAATTTCAGGCAGGAATCTAAATATTAAGCTGGAACAAAGATGTAATTTCAGACAGGAATCTAAATTTTAGGCTAGAAGAAGGAAGTAATCTTCAGACATAAAAATGACTTTGGGCTAGGATAGGGAAGTAGGCTCAGATACTTTGGTCATCCTGATAAGCCAGTAGAAACAGTGATTACAGAAATGTTCACAAAATTGGGTTTAAAGCCTTGCTTTTTCCTTAACTATTTGCTTCTATTGTATTGCTAGACCCTCAACCTAGAACTGACCTTAATATATGCATGTAATTAAAATGGTATAAAAGTAAAAAGGAGAATGAGGGATGGGATAGAGCTTTCCTAGGGAGGGAAAATAGGGAAAGGGGATGACATCTGTATTATAAATAAATAAAATATCCAATAAAATATTAAGAAAAAAAGAATTACATCTTAAGACCATGGAATTGATACATAGTATGTTGTAACCAAAATATAACCTTACATTTGTATCAATATACAAGGATATGTACCAATGTAACCAACTGTAACCTTAATTTGAATCAATATACAAAGATCTATACTAATGTAATCAAATAAACATCAATTTTGTATTAATAAAAATAAATAAAACAACACAAAGAAACTAAATACAGCAGTAGAGGAGGTAAGGTAGAGCATCAGAATACATTTGATTCAAAGAAATGAGTAAAATGAAGAGAAGCAGGGGATGAGGGCTGATGAAATACTGAATCCAGTATAGTAAATTCACATGTAAATTTTTTTTGTTTGGTTGGGGTTTTGCTTTGTTTTTTTGCATTTTTTTTGTTGTTTTGTTTTTTCTTTCTTTCTTTTCATTTTATTTTATTTACATTTAAGATGCCATCCCCTTTCCCCATTTCCCCTCCCTAGAAAACCCCTGTCCCATACCCCCCTTTCCTTTTTGCTTTTATACAATTTTTTTAAATGTTAATCAAAGGATTTATAAGTTTGGTAATGCTCAATCAGAAGGGTAATCCAATACCTAACCTAGATATAAAGACTATCTTTGACTTGTGGAGACCTGTGAACATCTGCCTCCATGCCCCCCCCCTCTCTTCTCATCACCTAGCTTCTCCTCTCCTTCATCTTCTCTCCTTACTCCATCTCTTCCTCTCAGTACTCCTTCCCACTTAGCTCCTCCTACATATCACTCTTCCTGTTAAAGTAAAACTTTTCTCTCAAAATACAGTTAGAGCATACTTACTCCTAATTGTACCAGTGAGGTATAAGATAGTTCTAATACCCAGTCCATCATTTTGTTGACTAACCAGAACCTCTGTCATCTCTTCTAACTAAAACACTTACTTTTGATCCTGTCTTTTTTTTTTTTTTTTTTTTTTTTTTTTTTTTTTTTTTTTTTTTTTTTTTTTTTTTTTGCTTTATAATGAATGTCAGCTGAAAACTATCTACTCAGATCTTTTCTCGCAAAGTAAATAGCCAGGATTGGTTATGAGACTATGGGTCTTCAACCCCGTCAGAAATCCAGAATGACTGAGTTAACTGAAGTTGTGGGAAGCACTAAACATAGCTTCTAAAACTTAGCCAATTTATAGAGACCTCTGAAGACCTGAGAAGCCCCTATACTACCGAATGTTCGAGCATCAAATCTTCAGCCTTCTGGCCCAGAGTCATCTGACAGACCTTAGTGATGCAGGATTATTAAGGGCTGATTACTCTGTCTGGGCAGATATAATCAGTCGACTATTCTGCATGTGTGTCCTCTTCAGGACAGTAGTTAGTCTGTAGATGGAAAGAGGCAATTCTTGCCTAGTGGCTGTCACCACACAACTGGCATAACTCCAAGGATGCTCAATTTCTTCTTAGAATCCACAACAGGAAGCTGTCAGGAGCAGACAAGTCTCTAATCAGAATGGACATTTATATAAATTTTTGTAGCGTCAATTCTATGGACTTCTGACGTTTTGAAAAACAACTATCCATGTAAGGTCACCTGGACTGTTGTCTGTTCACTCCTCTTGGCTATTTCTAAATAAAATATGGTTAGCCTCCTAACAATTAACTCAAAGCCATAAATTTGCTATAGTCCCTTAACTCATAGGTTAACCATCCCAAATCAGTTAAAAAAGTTAAGGAAGGACTGGGTCTAGGCCTTGTATTCCTAAATGTGTTATACAAGCACATTGCCCATGAGAGTATAAATATTCATCTCACTTTTATATTAATAAGGAGCTCGTACCAATGAAAACGTTAAATTTGAAATCAAAGTAAATTTTGTACCACATGTAAATTTTTTAAAGTGCACAGTGACGTATCTGAAATTGGAGGAAGTGTTATAGATAATGGCTTGAAATAACTTCATTATGTGGAACTGAGAAAGGCAAAGTGAGAAAAGCAGTCAGGATAAGGTTGATAATTTGAGTAAGCAAACAGAATATTCAAGTATAACTGTGGTCTCCAAATTAGCAATGAATAAAATGTTAAAAGTTGCAATAAGAAAAATATGTTAATAAATCTATTGTATAAACAATTGCAATGCTCCAAAAGTAAAATCTATAAACAAAAATGGATTCCAGCACTGAGTACAGAAGAATTCTTGTAAACGTAAATGCTGAACATCAAGGAATAGCATGAAGTTATTTATGTCATATATTTGTATCCAAGTATAATAAGAAAAATGCCCAAGGGACAGGAAGTAAATCAAGCATCAGGATTTTGTGCATAAACATACCCAGTGACAATAGATAACAGTGTTCTATGAACAAAATTTTCAACAGAAAACTTATAACCTTCAGATGTTGTTTCAGCCAGAAGCATTCTTAAACTTTAAATGTTTTATGAAAAATACTTAGAAGTCCTTGGAAATATAGTTCACTACAAACTCTTCAGAAATTAAAAAATGAATTAAAATATTTATGAACTTTTCACAAGTTGGAATAGTTAGAAAAATAACTATGGGTGAAACCTGTAGGGAGCTGAGTTGAATTATATGTGACAGGTATTGACAAAAGGTCATCTGGAAAGTGCAACCAATTTTTTTGTGTGACAAATTTCTTTCTTCATTGGTCTCACACAATTCTCATGAGAGTTTCAAATATGTATATTATACCAATGAAAAGATATCATGTGCCATGCTCATGAGGTGATGGATATAAAGAAAAGAGATTTGACTGTTTAGGAAAGTACAAGAACAGTTAAAGCACAAATGAAAGAGTGAACATAATTTAAAAATATATAAAGTTGTGGAGTAAGATTAGTATGAGTGAGTTCCCAAATGCTGATATATATGATTCCAGAAAAATCAATAAAAAATAGCAATACATTTAGCTGAGTCTATCCGAGGAGTTTGGTGGTTCATGTGAGCAAAATTTGGTGGAAAAAATCTGAACACACTTTGATTGGCTCCTGAGGTAGTCATATGCAGACAGTGAAGTGAACCCGGCTCAGATGGCAGGGATGTGGATATTAGATGCCATGATTGACTGCTTAGGAATTGTTTTATACTCTGGGAGTGCAGTAATGTGGGCAACAGCCAAGCAATGCTGCCTATTCCCTTTCTTTTCTGATTCATTAGTTTTCCTAGTAACATCTGATAAGACATGTTTCTCTGCCCTCCCTTATCTTTGTAAAATAATTCTGTTTTAGCACATCTATTCATTGTGACTAATTTTGAAGTCATTTTGTCACATGTTCTAAAATTTTTTTTATTTTATTAAAATTTAATTTTCTACTCCATATCTTCCTTTCTATGTTCCTTTTACTTCTGCAGCTTCCTCCCAAATTTATAGGGTCTCATTTTTAACCATAGCTGTTATCTTTAAATATAAATGAATAAATATATAAATTTAATCAGTCGAGTCTGCTAATTTTTGCCTGTATGTATATGATTTTAGGGCTGACCACATGGTATATATATTCAATCAGAGGATGTTCTCTGGGGATACTTAATTTGCCCATTCTCCCTCCTAGCTGCTCATATCCTTTATCAGGGATGTTGTCCTCTGAGATCTCTCCCATCTAGGTTAGGGTATCAATTGTTGGAGTTGGTCAGATCTTCTTTAAGCAGACATTGTGTTAAAATGTAATAGATGTAGCTTCACTGTCACTAATAGAAGACAAAAATTGAATATATGTTACAGATCCAGAATTCAACTTCATGTCATCCAGTCTAAGTCCCGACCCATTTCAACTTGCTGTAAATTGTACATATAAAATTACATGGTGAGCTGCACAATGGATAGTGCCATCTAAGACATAATAGTCCTTGGCCCTTCTGAAAATATATGTTCTTTCTTTTTACTTATCATGGAACATAAAATACTCTGCCCCCTAACCTTATTTCCTCAGATAATGAAATAGTTAAATCTTCAACAGAAATTTTCATTAAGGTTAACATGCTACATGGAAAAATATGAGATACTGTTTCCCAAAGTGGGTCATTTCTTTCAGAATGCTAATAATAATATATCTTTACTCATGTAACTGCTCATACACCAAGGGTTTTTTCAAAAAATATAATAATACAGTTATCATCTGAAGCAAGTTTTTATAACTAAGTGTTTGCACAGCTTTGGAGTGATCGTTATATGTCTCAGCTCACTGTAGAGTGCTTAGAGAATCCAGAAACCCACAGATGTCCTTTGGGATTCTCATATTGTGAACTAAAACTTTTCAAAGTTCAAAGTTGCTCTGCCTTGTGGTATTTTTATCTCCTTTAGCTCATTTTAGGACCTTGAAGATTGTTTTGAAAGGGGTCATGAGTTAACCAGTACAGATAGTAATGAGTTAAAAGTGTAGAAATGATTTTAAAATGGTAAAAAAAAAAAAAAAAAAAAAAAGCAAAAAGGAAGAGGGGGATGGGATAGGGGAGTTCTGGGCAGGGGGAAATGGGAAAGGGATGACATCTGAAATGTAAATAAATACAATATCCAATAAAAAAAGAAAATGTCTACATAAAGCTCAACAATATATGCAATAAATATATGCCAGTAGGTTTATTTTAAATGATGAGTGAAACACTTAATTTCCATATAACATATCTATGTATACACTTTGAACAAAAACAGTTATTCACTGTAAACAAAATTGTTTCACATTTTAAAATGTAAAAAAAAAAAAAAAAAGTGTTAGAAATGAATGGTCCATGAGCTGTGGCATACAGTAGAAACCTATGCAAAAGAGGGATGATGAAAGAAGCAGAGATACTTTTATGCCAAAGCTGCTCACTTTACTCTGTACCCTAGGCATGATTTTTCAAGTCAGTGGATATGAGGCTACTAATTTGGCATCATCTCTCAAGTGCTTTGACAGCTTGCTTTTCTCTAACATTTGGAGGCCAGGAGGTGTTCACTTCTGTATATCATGGGCAGGTAGGTACATTAGAGTTTTCTATTGAAAAGTCTGTTCCTGCTGTCAGTCACGTAAAGCAGTTGGAACTGATTGGAAGACATTTTAAAATGAATTCCACAGATTCAAGACTTGATTTACACAGAGTGAAACACAGCCAAGACATAAGAATGACAAAGGATTTGTTACTTGAGGCAGGTAAACACAATCCAGGTATTACTTACAAAGCAATTCCCCAAGCAAGGGAAGAATAGATTGTGACTAGAAACTCCACATATTCTTGAAGAAAAGTGTTGAAGGCAGGCACCTCCCTTAGCAAGCTCAGTTTAAGGCCAAACTTAAGGAGAAAAATATATTGATCATATTTTAGGGCATTATTAGATCAAGTTATTAAAATATGTGTTTGAAAGGTTAAAATGACTAAGAGAAACTCTTTTGGGCATGCTTAGCTGGTGGTATAAATAAAGGAGATATCAATGCCTCTGGCTATGCTGAGTGACTTTAAAAATTATAGGTTAGGAAAAAGAAAGGACACTTTGAAAGTGAATTAACATAGGCGTTTTACTCACAAGGTAACTGTCTCATTTAGTGATTAAGTGATTTAGTGATTAAGACCCTTACCTTGAACTTCAAAATTTAACTCCATATTTTAACTTTTATCCTCATCTCTTACCTGCTTGGTTTATTGGGTTTCTCTCTGCTGTATCTTCCCAAGTATTCTACAGTTCCTATGATTTATAAGAAAGTATTTTTTCTTGATTTTTTTCACATACACTGCCAGGTAAGGTTTTTCATAGAATGGACCAAAGTTCTGATACCAGCTTAGTGTCCTACAGTTTGTCTCATTCTGACAGTATCTATCTGGTGATAGTGGCCTAGCAACAGATTGAGTTCTCAGTCCCAAAGGACTGCCTCAACTCCAGAAACAAGCAAGAATTTCAGATTATTCCCTTTGCTTCTAGCCTCAAGCACCTCATTCAGAAGTTAGTCATTTCCTAGAATAGGATCATAGCATTCAACAAGTTTGTTGTTGATTTTACTGTTTTATCAGTTTTTATCTAAGAACTTCTGGTGATCTGGAACAGTCAGATGAAAATATACAGAGCACAGTGTGGTATCCTACGTAAAGACTTCCATGTTCTCCAAGGCATGCCATGTTTCTCAAACCTCCATTTGTCACCCCACTGTCAAAGCTCTATCCTTTTGGATTTTGGGATGAACTTTACTAGTTGATTAAATTATTAGCAATTAGCCATTCTCTCTGCTCTCAAGATGGAACAGGGGATGAATGGGATAAAAAAACACAAGCTCTAATCTCCCAGTCACGAAGATGAATCTTCTGGCATATGGCCTCCTTGTGAGAGAAAATAGGAAATCTCTTCACTACTAGTCATCTTTAGTATATAGAAAGACTCGATTTTAGAGATCCAAAGGGTTCAGCAGCCATATCTATAGTTATTACTGGACAAAGAAAGAATAAAATATTTCGTATTATGAATCATAATGTTACAGATGTCAACAAATAAAAACCATTTTCAGATACTTCAGGCAATGCTTGTGACTAATGTCTAATATATAGAGAAATCAACACCTACACAGAAAAAACACAGGCAATCTCTGAGACTCTGTATGGGAGTGTATGCGAAAGTCTGTCATGAGAGAAGAACAAGATGCTTTTTTAAAAGATAATTTAATAATTCACCTAACTTTAAATGTGCATTAGCTAGCTCTGCAACCACTTCTATCTTGATGGGAAATGAATGTGAATCTTTTGTGGTCAAATGATCCTCCCATGGAAATTATTTTCCTTGGGATACCATTTGAATATTGCACAGGTGAAAAGAGAAACTAAAAAGCAAAGCAAGATGACATTAGAATCAAAATGGGCATCAGATAACACAACCTTACACATATCTTATTTCCTATCCATATGTAACTCTCCAGACAGCTTAATATACATGTAATCAAGTACAACTATGCAATACTGATTTTAATGGTCATAAATAAAGTTTAATGGGAAGATAGACACTTGTCTGTGCATTATCCATGGTCACCTCTGCCCTTCAGAGACTTGCATGGCTGCAACAAGAGTTATGGCAACTCTCAAGCCTAAATTTTGGGCTGCGGGCCCTTTATAGGAAAATTTTGCTGAACCCAGGATTCCCCATTGCTCTTTCTGCTCAGGAACATGTGAAGAGTTGAGTTGCTTACCCCTCCAACTGTAATAGATAAGGAAAAAACTGAGTTTGGGGAGGGCTTTTTCTAAAATAGCATGTTTTAACTGATATCAAATAACACATTGCACTAAGCACATCTTTTGATCATTTTTGTTTGCAAAATGTGACTGTTATTGCTTGAAATTTCTCTTGTTTGATTCTGTTTATTTGAAGTAGAGTAAAATTCTGACCCCTTCTAAGACAGTTAAAGGATGTGGACAGAAATTACTTGATGGATTTCAAGTGAGATTAGATTGACTCCAACCCCACTCCCACACACACACACTTAAAATTTGCTGGCCAGCAACAATTGATGCTGTAATCCCTAGATAATGATTTCAAGTGCAAAATAAGAGAAATGCTAAGCTCTTCCAGGATGTAAGTGGACCAAGCATTAAGCACCTTCTTTTATTCCCTGGGTGAAAACCTTGGTTGGCAATTTCTAAATCTCTGGATAAAAGCTCTAAATAAGGCTCCCAAGTGGGTTGCGTTCGCATGTTGCCTCACATTTGCAGACTTCTCCCCCTTAGGAAGTTGCTCCCAGAGTGGTAAAGGGCTCTGGGGGGTAGGAGAGATGGAATAAGCCTTAGAGGAAATTATAATTCTGTGCAAAAATAAACTAAGCAGTTGGAGCTTATTGACATTATGAATTGATTTTTTAAATTACCAAACAGATAAAGCTCTTGAGAATATTTTTTTAAGCTATTGTAGGAGCCAAGAAAAACTAAAATATGCCAAAGCACAGGCTAGTGTGCCAGGTAACTTTACAAGGCTATAAAACAAGAAATCTGTATATTTTTGCCTTTCTCTTATTTCTACATGCATACCAGCAGTAGAAGATATGGTAATTGGAAGTTTTAGTTTGACAAACCTTCTAGAATACTGCATTTATTTTTCATGGGTGCTACTTTTCCTGATCAATAAAATTGTTTTTTCAATTTTTCATTTAATTGTTGGTAAGGCCTTTTGTTGTTAGGTGACAGCATTTTCCACAGATTCTCTAAGATCAAAGAAGCTGATTACTCAAAAGAAGAATGAAGCTAAACAAATTCCATGGCAATACTGCCAAGATACTCTTTTGAGGGAAAAAAAAAAAACATAAATTATGTTCTACTTTACAACCAACCGTTCAATTTATTCATGTACAGTAAACAACATCTTCATTTTCATTCTTTTCAACTGAGAATACCAACCCCTGAATTAATGGAGACTTAGAGCATGAAAACAGATATGGATGATTTAACACTTCCTGCTGAAAGTGTGCTCATTATGTTCTTGCCGATCTGTTTCAAGGCTGTTGCTATGCATGAAACCATCGACTACATAAGGCAACAAGGAGATGGGAAATGCCGACTGTGCTGCTAGCAGACATGGTCTCCAAATTGTTTTCAGTTACAGCATCTCTATTGATTTATAGCTTTGCTGATTGAAATGTCACACTGGGTCATTCATAATAATAGTAACTCATACTTGTGCTGATGCATTCTGGTTCCCAGTCTACTTCTACTTAATTCTATGGCACTGTTTTCTTTTTATAGTAGAAAACCCAGGCTCTCGGAGAGGCAGGTTTTCATAGGTGGAAGGTAACTGAGCAAGGATGAGCAATTCAGAACACTTTTCTACTGCATCTGCTAACTTAGGAAAACAGGCAACTTTATGTGACACTTCAGCATGAGGAGAAGAATAAGTTTGCAAGAATAAGTAACAGAGTCAGACAGCTACGAATAGTAAAACTTGTTTCCTTAATGCTTGCATTTTGAAATCTAATGCAGCTAGAGTGATACAGTGGTTTCTCACAAAAAGGGAGAATATACCAGAGCTAATGTGGTTACAGTTATTATGGCACAGGGCACAGCGTTGTGAATAGTTTTATTGCTTCAGATCAGTGTTCCAACCAGAGTATGCATATATAGGCCATAAACTTCGAAGAAAGCACAAGGTTTACAACAAAAAGTACTTACATTCTGTCAACCTTCTGATTCCCACTTCACACATGTCACTATTGAATTTCCATAAGGTAGCCTTATTGCCAAAGTATCTGGTACATGGCATGTTCTTTTTGGAATAATGTATGATAGAAATGATTGTTTCCCCTTAAATTAGAATTAACACACTTTAAAATAGAACTTGAAACAGAAGCTGAAACATAATATAAACACCATCATGCATCTTCTATGTGCCATAATCTATATGTTTGACTTTTGTATAATGTTTGGGTTTTTACAGATTATTTTTTTACCATCATGACAATGGTAACAGTGGTAACATGAGCACATATACAGAGTTTCTGCAGACTACCAAGTAATTCAAGCCACTCTTCCCTCAGTGCTCACGTAATGGACTGATGAGAAGGAGGTAAACATATACCTCAGTAGGGCACCTCAGTGGTACTGAGGTAAAATCTTCTGGAAAGTTTTTTTCTAAGAGCACAAAGAAGCTGCGTTGCAGAGATAACCAAAGTTGTACATCATGCTTCAGCTGTATAAGAATCACCTTGGTGTTACTGGTTTTGAAGGCATGAAGGTGTTATGGATAGCCAATGAGACTTGACACTGGGAGAGGCCAGGGAAGGTCATTGGTGAAAGTGAAGTTTCAGTTGCAGTTGAAAGCCCAGGACTGAAGTGAACATGCAAAGAAGTTGAGGCTTGGCAGCATAAAAGGAGCCTATGAAAGTCTAGTAGTGAAGCCTAGTTGCAGTGAGAAACCTCAACATGTTAGAGATGCATGTATCATGAGATGACCACCAGGAACAGCAGTAGCAGTAGAGTGGAGTCAACCAGACCTTCCAGTGCTACAAAGGACAGACCTAGAGTTGTGACCTAAGCCCTTTGGGGAAACCCAGAAGATCATGTTTGGATTCCAGACATCAGAACAAGAAGCTGTAACATTGAAGTTGCCTTGGAGATCCCAAGATATTCGAGATGCCAGAACCATGGAATACCTGCTGAGGAAAGTTGTTATCAGGGAGTGGAACCAGCCAAAGAGAATTGTGCTGCAGTCAACAAAGCAGAAAGGACTTTGACATTACACATGGAGATTCTGATTTTGGAGGTTTCCCAGCTGGTAATTGGTCTTGCTTTGGTCCTGTATTTCCTCACTGTGTCATTTGGAAAGGTAATATATATCCTGTGATGTTGGAGGTATATGATCTGCTTCTTTATTTTGATTTCATAAGTGATTACAGTTAAGTGATTGTACGAATCTCAGAAGAGACTGTGAATTTGGACTATTAACATTGTTGAGACTGTTATAGACTATCAGACTTTTGAAGGTTGACTAAATGTATTTTGCATTACGCTATGACTAGGTCTGATCTCCACAGACTCATGTGTTTGAACAAGCCTTTTGAGCCCAGGGAGTGGAATATGGTCGTTTGAATATGCTTGGCTTAGAGAGTGGCACTATTAGAGGATATAACTTTGTTAGAATAGGTATGACCTTTTTGGAAGAAGTGTGTCATTGTGGAGATAGGCTTTGAGATTGTCTTCCTAGCTGCCTGTAAGCCAGTCTTTTCCTAGTGTCCTTGAGATCAAGATGAAGATCTCTCAGTTCCTCAGTTCTATGCCTGCCTGGATGTTGCCATGTTTCCACCTTGATGATAATGGAATGAGTCTCTGAACTTGTACGCCAGCCCCAATTAATTACTGTCCTTTGTAAGAGTTGCCTTGGTCATGGTGTCTGTTCACAACAGTAAAACTCTAAGGCATCCAAACTTAAGATCACAATATGACCTAATCCAGTAGGACAGTCATTAAAAATTTCCAACCATCAACCTAAGTCCTTATGGTTCAGAATACATCATGTATTTTGCCTTTGCTACTTTTATTACCATACCGTGAGTCCCAATTATCAACTAAATACTCCATTTGGCTGCGGGTAACTGAATACTAATTAAAGAGGTATAATGAGGTATAAAATTATTTTGAATGTGTCCAAAAGTAGCTGGGACAGAAACAACCAGTTACTCTATCTGTTTCCGTCGCCTTCTCCTTCATTCTAACATTCATTATTTCTAGCTGAACACATGGCTATTTTAACACTGAAGTATGATGCATGACTAATTTCTAGCTGATGGACATAAATAGAAGTCTCCTATGTAATCTGTGGCAAGTGTTTTTTTTAAAGAAAACATCATGTTTTTTTTCTAGTTCTTTCTTAGTCATAAATTAAATGTGGATGTGATGGTTTTATTATATGACTTACTAAGAGTTTTATTCCGAAGTTATATATAACAGAAAAGGAAGAGAATGATCAAGGAATAGAGACCATCTTCAGGCAGATTTATTATTGAAAGATCAATAAACTTCTATCTTGTTCTACCACTATTATTTTGCGATATTTTTCTCATGGCTGAAATGATGTCTAAATAATCCAAGGTTATACAGCTGCTGCAAGAATGACACAAACTGTTTCTGTCTTTCTGGCTCTTTGCCCTCACTGAATAGTTCTTAGACTTATGGTTACTTCACTATTGCAAAACAACTACTGAGCATTTAACTTTCATTTTAGGGTGTAGAAAAAAAGAAAATACAGAAGCAGGTGATTCCTGAATCAGAAAAATAAATAAATAAATAAATAAATAAATAAATAAATAAATAAATAAATACTCTAGAATTCACAGGAGCTATCTTGTTGTCTTGGGCACATTTTGATATGTAATTTTAACAGCTGGACATTCCAACTCTCCACATAGGTAAATGTCATGTAATAAGAGATAAAAAGGAAATTGAAAAAAAAAAGCTACTAGCATGGTAGCAGCAGTACAGGGAAAGAATGTTTTCTAAATAGATCAGAAACTGAAAAAAATAGATCCCATCAAACCTAAGTAGAAATGAACAAATAGCATCTCTTTTTAAATGTTTATTATGTTCAGTAAAGGGAGGCTGAATTTTTAATAGTCTCATACATCATTGTTAAGACTGGGGTCACCTCAAGAAAGAGGCTGATGATGATAGTTTGTGAGAAATAAATGATAGGTACAAAGTTAAAACTACTAAAACCATCAAGACAACAGTTAAAGCAAGAGTAAAGTTTTGAACCTAGTGAGAGGTGATTATATCACTTGGAATGCTGAACTAGGGAGGTATTGCTGTACTTCTTTCGGAAACCTGCTTAGTCCTTGCTAGAGTAGATGGGTTTTTAAAGAACAACACTGGGTCCTGAATGCCTTTAATTTTCTATAATCACATGGCATTCTTTTGCCATGAAATCATCTCACATGGTACTTCTCTGCTACATTGTGAGCATCCTATTGGGCTCTTCACAGAAGCCAAACAACTTGGACCACTCAGTATTTGACTTTTATTCTCTAATCTATAAGCTACACATTTTATTTTAATTTATAAAGTATTCAGTTATGAGGTATAGGCATGGGCTTACACTAGACATCCTAAAGCAGTAGTGAAGAAGAAAAGGCTCTAAATCATGAGAAAACATCTAACTGCAGGTATCATGGAACCAGAAGTAAATATTAACATCATCTACTTTACAACTATTTTCTGAAGAATGATACTTTTGCATAATTACTTCTACATATGGTCTTGAGGTTAGATGTCAGAAGGTAAACCCTTCCCCTATACCATTTATGCCTGCCTGAATATATCTCTGGGTATATCTGCTGTGCCTACTCAGTACCTGTCATTTGTATGATGGTCTGCATGTGTATCTAGGGCTGTCTCTGTGTGATTCACACACATCAGTGAGTTCCTACTGGTGATTGTTTGACTAATTGCCTTCACTCTGAGTCTTATCTGGACATGACTGTTCAAAATCTCTTCAATTTTCTGGCCTCTTGTGACCCCCTTTCTTTCCTGGCATAGAAATTTGGATCTTACATGAGCTTCATCTTGTGTTATAGAAACAGAAAACATGCAAAACACAAAGACAGACGATCAAATGAGACTGCAGATTTGAAAAAAAAAAAAGAAAGAAAGAAGAGTTGAATAGGAGATCTAACTAGACAATATCAGCTCTCTTTTATTGAAGTAACTTCTTAGAAATATAAAGAACAAAAGTTCTTGAATTAAAGGAAAACCGATTGTTTTAAATAAATAATATCCAAAACAATATTTTCTCAATTTCTTTTCATTGTTTTCTTAAACTTGTATTGATCTATAAATGCAGAAATTTAAATTATGTCTAGCTAACACAGGTTACCTCTGCCCTTCCTGTTATCAAAAACAGCATGAGTTTCTTTCAACACCCAAAGAAAATCTCAAACCATACTTCTATATTTAAAAAAAAAATTAAAAATGTCAAAGATTAGGACCCACACTTAGCTTTTTAGTACATCAACCAAATCCAAAGGACAAATGCTCAATGTGTTCCTTTATCTATAGAACCACAATTCTGCTGAATTGACTTTTTATGCAAGTCATCAAGAAATCATGTTAAGTCATTCAAGGAAAAAAACTGAACTCAATGCATAGGCAATAAAGTACCATAAATGACATACCAAGCTCCTTAAAAACATTAGTTCCTCATCAGGACCATGAGACCTATTCTGAAACTAAGAGAAAAGTAAAGTGAATTGACCAATAATTTGATCAAGAGTCTGAATACAGTGAGTGTCACAGCAACACAAGAGACCCCCATACTCTAAAATTCCTAACTCTGCCTTTTAAAGCAGATACTTCAAAGGACATAAGCAAGATGTTAAAAGGACTTTATAAATTATTGATGGTCTTATTTTACTTTAAAAACCCATTTTAAAGTAAAACACTGAAATAATCCTAGAGAGAAGTCATCAGTAGTGAAGAAACATTGACATCCTGGTTTATAATGAGTGTAAACCAAGGTGAGTTTAGGATTTTTGTTTATTAAGCTCACTCAAAGTTATAGTCAGACAGCTTGGTAGAGTCAAATACCTGAATAACTGACTCATGTATATAGTAACAAAAATTTAGTGAAATTTTGGCAAGGCTTTAAATGCCAAAGTCATTTGATTGGTCTCTACTTAAAATAAGAAAAATGTGTGTGGATCCTATGTCAATAAAGCTAGATTTCTTGTAGAGCCTCGAAAAGTACTTGGTTCATCCAGCTACTTCTGTTTTCCTAAGGCTGAAGCTGTGTGTGTGTGTGTGTGTGTGTAAGAGAGAGAGAGAGAGAGAGAGAGGTGGGGGGAGAGAAGAGATTGATTTGGAATTGAACATAATAGCTTTTCTAATGCTAACAAATAAAAGATATCATAATAAATAATAAATAAATAATATCATAGTAACATCATAGTGATATATAGATCAACCAAATCTATCACAAGTATTCTCACATCTTAAAAAATATCATCAGATAATAGACTATATATGACATTAACTTCAAGAATCATACAATATTCTGAATAAGACAATTGTTAGTCACCCTCACAATTTCTGTTAAAATTTTATATTTAAATAAATAAAAAAAAAGCATTGAAAGGCTACATACAATGTAAGGCAAGATTTAAAAATAAAATACTCAAGCACAATAGAAATTACTTCTTATTAGCAGTCTGAAGTAGTGTCATGCTCTGCTGGGTAAGTGTGGGGAAGGCAAGCACAGTAACACAACACAGAGTGCTAGGATCATACACCAGGCAGTAATGGAGGTTAGAGTATGGTAACATTAGCTGTGGAACCAAATGACATAATATAGTCAATTCAGGGTTGATGGAACAGAGTAGTCTGCATCATTTTGGACCAGGGAATAGGAAAGAGAGATGAATCAGGATTATGTAACATTCTTTTACAGTTTTATTTATTCCTTGTCCCCATTGCATGAGATTGTGCTGCCCAATGCAAAGTGGATCATTTTTCTTCTGCTAAACTTCTCTGGATGTGTCTAGGACAATGCCTCAACAATCTCTAAACATAAGTTGACAATAAAGTTTAATCATTATTAGGCAGGTCTTGTGTGCCTACCCTCTTTAAGCTGAGGTTATTGACTTTTAAAAATTAATTTTCATTCCAATTTCAGTTTCCCCTACTTTCCTCTCCTCCCAGTCCCTTCCCATATTACCTCCTTCTCCATTTCTCTTCAGAAAAGGGTCAGCTTCAAGGATATAAACCAGCTATGGTATATCAACTTGTAGTAAAATGGGGTACCTCTTTTTTTGTCCTGATTTTGATAACTTTTAAAAAATTTTTTAAAAATTTTTTGGATATTTTATTTACATTTCATATGTTATCCTCTTACCCCATACCCCACCCAGCGAAGTAACCCCCTATCCCAGCCTTCTCCTCCTGCTTCTATGAGGAGGTACCCCCACCTAACCCCCACTCTCACTTCCCCACCCTCAAATTCCTCCACACTCATCATCTAGCCTTCCTGGGACCAAGGATCTCCTCTCCCACCTATGCCCTACAAAAACATCCTCCCCTAAATATACAGCTGAAGCCATGGGCCCATCCCTATGTGCTCCCAGGCTGGTGGTTTAGACCCTAGGGAGCTCTGGTTAGTTGGTATTGTTGCTCTCCTCATGGGGCTGCAAATCCTTTCAGCTCTTTAAGTCTTCTCTTTAACTCCTCCATTGGGAATCCCTTGATCAGTTCAATGGTTAGCTGTGGGCATCCACCTCTGAATATCTCAGGCTCTGGCAGACCTCTAAAAAGACAGCTATATCAAGCTCCTGTTAGCATGCACTTCCTGACATCCACATCAGCATCTACCTTCGGTGACTGCACATAGGAAAAATACTCAGGTGGAATGGTCTCCAGACGGCCCCTCCTTCAGTTTCTGTCCCACACTTTGTCTCCATATTTGCTCCCTTGGGTATTTTGTTACTCCTTCTAAGAAGGACAGAAGCACCCACACTTGGGCTTCCTTCTTCATGAGCTTCATGTGGTCTGTGAGTTAAATCTGGGGTACTTCAAGCTTCTGTGCTAATATCCAATTATCAGTGAGTGAAAACCATGTGTGTTCTTTTGTGATTGGGTTACCTCACTCAGGATGATATTTTCTAGTTCCATCCATTTGCCTAGAAATTTCTCTAATTCATTGTTTTTAATAGCAGAGTAATATTCCATTGTGTAAATGCAGCACATTTTTTTGTATTCATTCCTTTGTTGAAGGACATCTGGGTATTTTTCCAGCTTCTGGCTATTATAGATAAGGCTGCTATAAACATAGTGGAGCATATGTCCTTGTTATATAATAGAGCATCTTCTGGATATATTTTTAATGGCTTCTCAGCCACTCGAGTTTCCTCAGTTGATAATTCTTTGTTTGGCTCTGTACCCCATTTTTAATAGGGTTATTTGGTTGTCTGGAGTCTAATTTCTTCAGTTCTTTGTATATATTGGATTTAGCCCTCTATCAAATGTAGGATTGATAAAGATTTTTTCCAATCTGTTGGTTGCCATTTTGTCCTACTGACAGTGTCCTTTGCCTTACAGAAGCTTTGCAATCTTATGAGGTCCCATTTGTCAATTCTTGATCTTAGAGCATAAGCCATTGGTGTTCTGTTCAGGAACTTTTCCCCTGTGCCCATGTGTTTGTTCAAGGCTTTTCACCATTTTCTCTTCTATTAATTTCAGTGTATCTGGTTTTATGTGAAGGTCTTTTATCCACTTGGACTTGAGCTTTGTACAAGGAGATAAGAATGAATAGATTTGTATTCTTCTACATTCTGACCTCCAGTTGAACCAGCACCATTTGTTGGAAATGCTGTCTTTTTCCACTGGATAGTATTAGCTCCATTGTCAAGGATCAAATGACCATAGGTATGGGGGTTCATTTCTGGGTCTTCTATTCTATTCTATTCTATTCTATTCTATTCTATTCTATTGATCCTCCTGCCTGTCTATGTACCGATACCACTCGGTTTTTTTCACTACTGCTCTGTAGTACAGTTTGAGGTCAGGGATGGTGATTTCCCCAAAAGTTCTTTTATTTTTGCGAATAGTTCTTGATATCCAGGGGGTTTTCTGTCATTCCAAATAAATTTGCAAATTGCTCTTTCTATCTCTATAAAGAATTGATTTGGAATTCTGATGGGGATTGCATTGAATCTGTAGATTACTTTTGGCATGATGGCCATTTTTACTATATTAATCCTTCCAATCCACGAGCCTGGGAGATCTTTCCATCTTCTGAGATCTTCAATTTCTTTTTTAGAGACTTGTAGTTCTTGTCATACAGATCTTTCACTTGCTTAGTTAGATTCACACCAAGGTATTTTATGTTATTTGTGACTATTGTAAAGACTGTCATTTCCCTAATTTCTTTCTCAGCCTGTTTACCTTCTAGTAGAGGAAGGCTACTGATTTGTTTGGGACCCCTTAGGTATACTGACACATCATCTGCAAATAGTGAAATTTTGACTCTTCCTTTCAAATTTGTATCTCTTTGACTTCCTTTTGTTGTCTTATTGCTCTGGCTAGGAATTCCAGTCATATAGTGAATAGGTAGGGTGAGAGTGGGCATCCTTGTCTAGTCCCTGATTTTAGTGGGATTGCTTCAAGTTTCTCACCATTTAGTTTGATGTTGGCTACAGCTCCTGCCCCCACTTAGGAACCCACAGGAAGATCAAACTACACAACTGTAACATGTGCAAAGGGATGAGGTCAGTCCCATGCAGGCTCCTGGTTGGAGGTTGAGTCTGTGTAAGCCTTTGTGGTCTCAGGTTGGTTGATTCTCCACCTAATGCTTGGCTGTGGGTCTCTACATCTATTTCCATGAGGTGAAGCCTCTTTGATGATCATTGCCTAGTGGCCTGTGTTAAATGCTCTCTTCTATAAGTTACCTGGGTCATGGTGTTTCCCTGTGGCACTCCAAAAGTAATTAAGACATTACCTAAGAAAATTTATATTGTGCATGCACAAATAAATGTATATATGCATAGTTATAGCAGTAATTACAATGTCCCAAAAGTAAAAACAACCTAAACTTCTGTTGAAGATGAGTACGTAAAGAAAGTGTAGTCTAGCTAGATAATCAAACCTATGTTGTATAAAAGGGAAAAAAAACAGTCATAACAGCTCATATATTACGTGAGCCCATTCATGTGAAAGCCAATAATAAAAATATCTTAAGATAGAGTCCTTCCAGTCTGGGCCCAAGCACTGAGCAGATTCCAGGTGGCAGGTCTGTACCCAGTCTCACAAAACCAAGAATAAGTGGGGGTCCCAGGGGCTCTAACCTAGGCAGTATCTTACTTAAGGGGACAGCAACACCCGCCCCAAACAGGGAGTAACTGAGACCCACTGGGACCCACTAGGACCCAGGAATTCACTCCTGGCCCAGAGCACTGGTTTCTTCCAGTCTGTGCCCCAGCACTGAGCAGATCAAAGGCAGCAGCTCTGCACCAATCTCACAAAACACAGAGAAAGTGAGGCTCCCAAGAGCTCTAACCCAGACAGTATCTTGGGTAAGGAGACAGCACACCCACCCCAAAGAGGGAGTAACTGGGACCCACTAGGACCCAGGAAGTCACTCCTGGCCCGGAGCACTGGTTCCTTACAATCTGTGCCAGAGCATGGAGCAGATCTTGGGCCTCAGCTCTAACCCCAGCAGCAACACCCACCCAAAACAGTTCTGATACAACCAAGATAATAGGAAAGACAAGCTCCAGTCAGAGTTAGCACAGATAGAACTAAGGAGATCCAGATAGTAAAAGGCAAGCACAAGAACATAAGCATCAGCAACCCAGGGTACTTGGCATCACTAGAACCTAGTTCTCCCACATTAGAAAGTCCTGAATTTCCCATATCACCAGGAAAGCAAGAGTCAGATTTAAAATCACTTCTAATGATGATAATAGAGGACTTTTAAAAGAACATAAAAAAAACACTCTCAAAGAAATTGAAAAGAACACAGCTAAACAGGTAGAATTCCTTAAAGAAGAAACACAAAACTCCCTTAAAGAATTACAAGAGAACATAACCAAACAGGTGAAGGAATTGAAGAAAACCATCCAGGACATAAAAATGGAAGTAGAAACAATCAAGAAATCACAAAGGGAGACTACCCTGGAGATAGAAAACCTAGGAAAAAAATCAGGAGTCATAGACATAAGCATCACCAACAGAATATAAGAGATAGAAGAGAGAATCTCAGTTACAGAAGATACCATAGAAAATATTAACACAACTGTCAAAGAAAAAGCAAAATGCAAAAAGTTCTTAACACAAAACATCCAGGAAATCCAGGACACAATGAGAAGTCCAAACCTAAGGATAATAGGTATAGAAGAGAGTGAAGATTCCCAACTTAAAGGGCCAATAAATTCAACAAAATTATAGAAGAAAACTTCCCTAACCTAAAGAACAAGATGCCCGTAAACATACAAGAAGCCTACAGAACGGCCAATAGGCAGACCAGAAAAGAAATGCCTCCAGTCACATAATAATCAAAACACTAAAATGCACAAAACAAAGAAAGAATTTTAAAAGTAGTAAGGGGAAAAGGCCAAGTAACATATAAAGGCAGACCTATCAGAATTATACCAGACTTCTCACTAGAGACTATAAAAGCCAGAAGACCCTGGACAGATGCCATACAGACCCTAAGAGAACACAAATGCCAGCAAAGGCTACTACACCCAGCAAAACTCTCAGTTACCATAGATGGAGAAACCAAGATATTCCATGACAAAACCAAAGTTGCACAATATCTTTCCACAAACACAGCACTACAAAGGATAATAGTGGGAAAGTTCCAATACAAGGAGGGCAATTATACTCTAGAAAAAGCAAAAAGGTAATTCTCTTCCAACAAATTCAAAAGCAGATAGCCACATAAACAATGCCACTGCTAATAACAAAAATAACAGGAAGCAACAATCTCCTCTCTTTAATATATCTTAACATCAACGGACTCAGTTCCCCAATAAAAGGACATAGGCTAAAGGACCGGATACATAAACAGGACCCAGCGTTTTGCTGCATACAGGAAACTTACCTCAGTGACAAAGACAGACACTACCTTAGAGTAAAAGGCTGGAAAACAATTTTTCAAGCAAATGGTCCTAAGAAACAAGCTGGAGTAGCCATTCTAATATCGAATAAAATCGACTTTCAACTTAAAGCTATCAAAAAGGATAAGGAAGGACATTTCATACTTGTCAAAGGAAAAGTCAACCAACATGAACTCTCAATTCTGAACATCTATGCACAAAATGCAAGAGCACCCACATTCATAAAAGAAACCTTACAAAGCTCAAAGCACACATTGCACCTCACACAATAATGGCAAGAGACTTCAACACCCTACTCTCAGTAATGGATAGATCATGGAAACAGGAACTAAACAGAGATACAGTGAAACTAATAGAAGTTATGAACCAAATGGATTTAACAGATATCTATAGAACATTTCACACTAAAACAAAAGAATAGATATTTTTCTCAGCACCTCATGATACCTTCTCCAAAATATATAACTGATCACAAAACGGGCCTCAACAGATACAAAAAAAAATTGAAAAAAATCACATGCATATTAAGAGATCAACATGGACTAAGGCTGGTACTCAATAATGACAAAAACAATGGAAAGCCCACATTCACATGGAAACTGAGCAACACTCTACTAAATGATAATATGGACAGGAAAGTACCAGCCGATTATTCACTTTGTGACAAGGTCCAAGGAACAGTCATGGGGAACATTTTGTATAGGCTATTCTCAAGAGCCTATTCGCACTCAATCATCTATCTTGTGGTCAGCCAAGTTCTTGAAACACAGAGCTCATGACCAAGCTGACCTGCACTGCACTCTTGGTTCTGCTCAGGCTGTTAGGAGTTGTTGAAAATTTTGAACCCTTTCATTACCAATGTTAAATCAGGAGCTATCTAAACAGTCCCATTACCCAGGAAAAATAGAAGCAGTCATTAAAAGTCTCCCCACCAAAAAAAGTTTAGGACCAGACAGTTTTAGTGCACAGTTCTATTAGACCTTCAAAGAAGACTTAATACCAATTCTCTATAAACTGTTCCACAAAATAGAAACAGAAAGAACACTACCCAATTCATTCTATGAAGCCACAATTATGCAAAAACCTAACCATACAAAGACCCAACACAGAAAGAAAACTTCAGATCGATCTCCCTTATAAGTACTGATGCAAAAATACTCAATAAAATTCTCACAAACTGAATTTAAGAACACATCAAAACAATTATCCATCATGATCAAGTAGGCTTTATCCCAGGAATGCAGAGTTGATTCAATATACGAAAATACATCAATGTAATCCACTATATAAACAAACTCAAAAAAAAAAAAACCACATGATCATATCACTAGATACTGAGAAAGCATTTGACAAAATTCAACACCCCTTCATCATAAAAGTCTTGAAAAGAGCAGGAATCCAAGGCCCATACCTAAACACAGTAAAAGTAATACACAGCAAATCAGTAGCCAACATCAAACTGAATGGAGAGAAACTTGAAGCAATTTCGCTAAAATCAGGGACTAGACAAAGCTGCCCACACCTTCCCTACCTAGCCAAGGCAATTAGGCAAAAAAGGAGCTCAAAGGGATACAAATTGGAAAGGAAGAAATCAAAATGTCACTATTTGCAGATGATATGATAGCATATTTAAGTGACCCCAAAACTTCCACCAGAGAGCTCCTAAACCTGATAAACAACTTTAGCAAAGTGGCTGGATATAAAATTAACTCAAACAAATCATTAGCCTTCCTCTACTCAGAAGATTAAACAGGCTGAGAAAGAAATTATGGAAATGATACCCTTCACAATAGTCACAAATAACATAAAATACCTTGGTGTGAATCTAACCAAGCAAGTTAAACACCTATATGACAAGAACTTCAAATCCTGGAAGAAAAAAATTGAAGCCGATCTCAGAAGATGGAAAGATCTCTGATGCTCATGGATTGGAAGGATTAATATAGTAAAAATGGCTATCTTGCCAAGAGCAATCTACAGATTTAATGCAAACCCCATCAACATTCTCACTCAATTCTTCACAGAGATAGAAAGAGCAATTTGCAAGATCATTTAGAATAACAAAAAAAAAAAAAAAAGAAAGAAAAACAGAATAGTGAAAACTTCTGTCAACAATAAAAGAACTTCTGGGGGAATCATCATCCCTGACCTCAAGCTGTGTTACAAAGCAATAGTGAAAAAAAAAAAAAAAACCTGCATGGTATTGGTACAGAGGCAGGCAGGAGGATCAGTGGAATAGAATAGAAGACCCAGAAATGAACCCCCATACCTATGGTCACTTGATATTTGACAAAGGAGCTAAAACCATCCAGTGGAAAAAAGACAGCATTTTCAACAAATGATGCTGGTTCAACTGGAGGTCAACATGTAGAATAATGCAAGTTGATCTATACTTACCTCCTTGTACAAAGCTCAAGTCCAAGTGGATCATGGACCTCTGCATAAAACCAGCTACACTGGAATTAATAGAAGAGAAAATGGAGAAAAGCCTCAAACAAACACATGGGCACAGGGGAAAGTTCCTGAACAGAACACCAATGGCTTATGCTCTAAGATCAAGACTTGAAAAATGAGGCCTCATAAAACAGCAAAGTAAAGTAAATCTGTAAAGTAAAGGTTAGCATCAATAGAACAATGCGGCAAGCAACAGATTGGGAAAAGATCATTACCAATCCTACATCTGATAGAAGGCTAATATCCAAGGAATATAAAGAACTGAAGGAATTAGACTCTAGACTATCAAGTAACCTTATTAAAAATTGGGGTACAGAGCTAAACAGAGAATTCTCAACTGAAGAAACTCGAATGGTTGAGAAGCACCTAAAGAAGTGTTCAGCATCCTTAGTCATCAGGGAAATGCAAATCAAAACAACCCTGAGATTCCACTTCATACCATTCAGAATAGCTAAAATCAAAAACACAGGTGACAGCAGATGTTGGTGAGAATGTGGAAAAAGAGGAACATTCCTTCATTGTTGGTGGGAATATAAGCTGGTACAACCACTATATAAAATAGTCTGGAGGTATCTCAGAAAATTGAACATAGTGTTACCTGAGAACCCAGCTATACCACTCCTGGGCATATAACCAAAAGATGTTTCAACATACAGCAGGGACAGATGCTCCAATATATTTATAACAGCCTTATTTATAATAGCCAGAAGCTGGAAAGAACCCAAATGTCCTTCAAGAGAGGAATGGATACAGAAAATTTGGTACATTTACACAATAGAGTACTATTCAGCTAAAAACAATGTGTTAGTTCATAAAATTCTTAGGCAAATGGGTGGAACTTGAAAATAGCATCCTGAGTGAGGTAACACAATCACAAAAGAATACACATGGTATGCACTCACTGATAAGTGGATATTAGCCCCAAAGTTCTCAATACTTAAGATACAATGCATAGACCACATGAAACTCAAGAAGAAGAAGGAAATTCAAAGTGTGGGTGCTTTGGTCCTTCTTAGAAGGAGTATTAAAATACACAACCAGAGCTCCCAGGGTCTAAACCTCCAGCCTGAGAACACAAAGGAAGGGACTCATGGCTCCACCTGTATAGGTATTTGAGGGTGGCCTTGTCAGGCATCAGTGAAAGTGGAAGGCCTTGGTCCCTGAAAGTTTGGAGACCCTAGTTTTGGGGAATTTGAGAGCAGGGAAGCAGGAATGGGAGGATGGTGGGAGCACTCCCTCATAGAAATAGGAGGAGGAGGATGGTATAAGGGGTTTTTTTTTGGGGGGGGGGTGATAAGAGAGGAGATAACTTTGAAAGGTAAATAAATAAATTATCCAATGAAACAGAAAAACAGATAATGGGTCTGGCCATTGTATTTGCACAGTCAAGAATTTTTGTCAACAATTTTTTATGGGGATTTTGTATAATCCTCAAAGACAAGGTATTGTGGCAGAGGCCCATGGAACTTTAAAAAGATTGGCGAGACATACTGTTGCTGAGACAAAGAATGATGCTGACCTGTAAGCTTGCTGAGTGCCCTGGCAAGGGTGACTGGTGAGCTGCATTGGACATATGTTCCTGACCCACCTTTGTTTGACTATATCCCAGATGGAACGAGCTACCTTGTCTCAAGATTTTAGACCTTGTGGGATAGACAATCAAAAAGAGAAATCATGTCTCTTATATTCTTCTTAAAGGTGAGCAGCTATTAGGACTCAATCATGTACTGGTCTAGAAATCAATCCAATATGAGAAATAACAGTCTACTTTTGGAAAACTGGATCTGGACTTTGTCAGAGGCATATTTGGAATTTAGCTGTAGCTCGCTATGATGTTACGATAGCAAGAGATAATGTTGGGACAAGATCTGGATTCCAAACAAGGGTTAGTGCATGTTTTAAGTCTCTTTTAATTGTCAAGCTAATGTTGGTTTTGTCTTTTCAACAGTATTTATTGCAAGTTGCATTGACTGTATAATTTCCAATTATGTTAGTGTGTTGAAACCTGGCATGTCAGTTATGGGGGTCTATCAACCAGCTTTTGTCTCACTGTCCTGAGTAGTAGAAAACATGATTCTCTGAAATAAGCTTAAAAGTGCTGGAAGAAGTGAGTTAGGCTTTAAGCAGAAGCAAGAGGGTAGCAGGCTTGATTATTGCTGGTATAACAGCTTTAACTCTATTAATTGCTAACACCACTGCTGATGTTGCAATAGCATTGCAATAGCATTGACACAAGGAGTTAAGACAACTATTTTTGTTAATCATCTAGAAAAAAATGTTACAAATGTATTGAGTATACAAAAGGATTTATATAGGTATCTGGAACAACAAATGATGCTCTATAACCTATTCAAATTATCTAAAGGAGGTTCAGGGTTCATGGGTTAGGAGCCATCCCAAGTGTCATGACAAATATTAGTGGAGTAGTGTTACTTTTGAAATTCACAATGATTGTCACTATAATTAGAAAAAAGTTTAAAGACACATGTAGGATATTTGGCACAACCCTAACACCTCTCTTTTTGGTCAAACTTCAGGAATGGCATATATAGCTTGATCAGGCTAGCCCTTCTTGTCCTGGGAATACTTTTATTCCTGCCCATCCTGTTAAAGCTTATCTTTAATAACATCAATATGTTGGCAGCCAAAGTACGTGGCTTGAACCTGAAATGGACCCCCAGAAAGAGTTATTAAATTAACAAGCTGGCAAGCCAATGACAGGTAAGATTCTGCACAGAGCCTTACCACATAAGACAAAAATGCATTGCTTTTGATAATACATATTCCATGACGGGTAAGGAAGGCATTCTTGTCAGAATGACCTAAGACAGGCTCAGTCTTGTTAAAGAAATAAAAAAAAAAAAAAAAAAAAAAAAAAAAAAAAAAAAAAAAAAAAAAAAAAAAAAAGGAAGAGGTAGAGAGCCTTTGGAGTTGCTTGGCTAGGATCTTACATGGCCAAGAACAAGAAAATGGGCTGCTTGGCAGGATATGATATTGGCCAAGGACAAGGAAGTAGGCTTCAGGCAGGAATCTGACATTAGGCTACAACAAAGAAGTAATTTCAGGCATTAATCTAAATATTAGGCTAGAACAAAGGAGTAATTTCAGGCAGGAATCTAAGTTTTAGGCTAGAACAAGGAAGTAGGATCCAGACATGAAAATAACCTTGTGTTAGGATAGGGAAGTATGCTCAGATACTTTGATCATCCTGATAAGCCCTTAGAAACAGTGATCATGGGACTGTTCACATAACTGGGTTTAATGCCTTGAGCTTTTTTTTTTTTTTTTTTTTTTGACTATTTGTGTTTATTGTATTGCTTGTTCCTTGACTATTTGCATCTATTGCATTGCTAGACCCTCAACCTAGAACTGACCTTAATACATGCATGTAATCAAAATGGTATAAAAGCATAAAGGAAGAGGGGGTATAGGATAGAGGATTCTAGGGAGGGCAAATGGGGAAAGGGAATGATATCTGTATTGTAAATAAATAAAATATCCAATAAAAATAATTTTTAAAAAAGAAAAGAAAATCTTTAGACATAGAATATAAGTTACCAGTGTCTCAGAGCTGTTCAGTAGAAAATCATGGGTTTGGAAGGATGGCACCTAAAGGAACATGAGCTATAGGGCCTATGAGATGGCTTGTCAGATAAAGTTATTTATAAAGTTTCTTGTGACCAAACCTGAACCCACATGTCAGAAGCAAACCATACCAACTCGAGCAAGTAGTTATCCTCTGACCTCCTCATTCACATGAAAGAATGTGTAGTCTTTCTCAACAAAATTAATAAAGAAGTGCAAAATTATATTTAGAACACACACACATGCATGCACGCACGCACACACACACACACACACACACACACACACAAACACACACACCAGTCTGTGTACTGAGACTATTGTGCAGGTCTCTGGTCCAGCCAGAGCAGCCAAAGAGTTGTGGATCTCTGAGGGATCTCTGAGGAGAGGGGAAGATGGAGCAAGACAGAGTGCTGCTCCCCTAGAGTTGTCTGATACATGATGGGACAGACACATCACGTGTCTAGAAGCCAAATTTGGGGCAACCGAGCAGGAAGTGACTGTGGAGCAGCTTCTAGCAATAAAAGCTTTGGGAGAGAATCCTCTTCCCCAGTGTTTACAGCTATATGAGACACTCACAAGACACACACTCAGACAGTCTTTGATGAAATGATGAAATAGCTTATTCATTTTATTCCTTTTTGATAGGGTCTTACATATATTTTGGGGTGAGTTAGGTTTAAAAGCAGATCCTTTTTATTGATTTGGCCAGATATGTGCATGTGGAGGGGCTTCAGGCATTGTCCCTGCCTGACTGATTGTCACAGTCCTTTCCATGAGGTGTCGTGGTGATGTGTTCCAGTACAGAAACCTATATGGAGGTAGATTAAAAGCCTACTACTGTCAGATATGAGAATTACTAGGGTTTCTGAATTTACTCAACCTTACCAAGTTTTTTGGCTGGTGGCATGATCTACTGCCCCCCACCTTCTCACATACACCCAAGATGATAGGAAGACACCCAAACTGCTTCTGGTGTGAACTATACACTCCTATGTGTAGTCTTCTGGGTCATGTACTTTGAGCAGATATACTTGTTCCATGAATGTCTTTTCTCATGTTTCCTGTTGCCACTCATGATAGCATGTTTCTGAGCTGTTCTTTTACTTATACTTTGTTTTGAATAAAGTTTCCTTTATCATATGTATATGTATATATATGTATATATATATATATACACATACACACATATACATACATACATACATACATACATACATACATACATACATACATACACACACATGCACACTAAACAACTCAGACTGTTGCTAAGACTATATGTAAAGTAAAGTTAGGGGACAGGGATCCAAAGGTAGGCTACAGAGTCTGAGACAGCCCCTGCTCCTACTTTAGGAGTCTCACATGAAGACCAAGCTGAAAATTGTTACATATGTACGAAGGGCCTAGGTCAGTCCCATGCATGCTTTCTGGCAGGCACTTCAGTCTCTGTGAGCTGCTGTGGCCCCAGGTTAATTGATTCTATGGGTTTTCTTGTAGTGTTCTTGACATTGGCTCTTTCAATACTTCCAGTTCTCTGCAAGATTTTTCAAGCTCTCTTTAATGTTTGGCTGTAGGTATCTACATCTGTTTCTATCAGTAGCTAGGTAAAGCCTCTCTGATGACAGGCAGTTAAGCAAGGCTCCTGTTTGCACATATAGGAGAATATCATTAACAGTGTAAAGGGGCTGGGGAGGGGAGCTCCCTCTCATGGCATGGGTTTCAATCTTGACCAGTCATTGGCTGGTCATTCCCTCAATTTCTGTTCAGTCTTTATCGCTTCACATCTGATAGGGAGGACAAATTGTGGGTCAAATCTTCTGTGGCTGGGATGGTGTCCCAATTCCTCCATTAGAAGGAAGACTTTCTTGGTTACAGGAGATGGCTACATCAGGCTCCATATGCCACACTACTAGGAGTCGTAGCTAGGGTCAAACTCATAGTTTCCTTAGGTAATACTGTGTTGGGAGCCTCAGTGAGCATGTCAACATTCGCCATTCCAAGATGGTGCGGGCATCCTGTCCTCCCACAAGTAAACAACTAACTGCGCAGGTGCAATAGGCAAAAGCGTGCCAAAAGTCACTGCCCATCCCGGGGCGTAATCTGGGGTGATGAGTGAACAGCCAATCAGAAGTGAACACGCCACTCTAGGGTATATATAGCAGTGCCTTTCCCAGGCTTTGGGTCTTTCCGCTTCTGCTGTTACAAGTAAAGCCTCATCTATGGTAATACCCGAATACTGCTCACGTGTCTCTCTTTCGCGGGCGAAGGGGACACGAGAGGCGCGCGCAACAATACTGTGTGCAATTTTCTGAGGAAGTGCCAGACTGATTTCCACAGGGGTTGTATCAGCTTACAATCCCACCGACAATGGAGGAAGAAGTGTTCCTCTTTCTCCACACCCTCGCCAGCATCTGCTATCACCTGAGTTTTTGATCTTAGCCATTCTGACTGGTGTGAGATGGAATGTCAGGGTTGTTTTGATTTGCATTTCCCTGATGACTAAGGATGTTGAACATTTCTTTAGGTGCTTTTTGAGTCTGGGGGAATGAGAGGGTGGGGAGGCAGGAATGGGTAGGTAGGTGAGAGCACACCCTCATAGAAGCAGGAGAAGAGGAAAAGGGATGGGGGATTTTGGGTGGCAAATGGGTAAAGGGGATAATGGATAACATCTAAAATGTAAATAAATAAAATATCCAATAAAAAACTCTGGGTTTTTTAATATTTTCTGGGAATTTTCATTGTCCTAGCTTTGTAACTCATTCTAGCAATGCACTTGCCCCCCTCTCCAATTCTCAATTCCATTTCTGTCTCCCAGATCTCTCCCACCCCACCCTATTCCCACACTTCTGAACTCTCCTGACCTGAACCCCCCTGTTCCATCTCTACCCCTCCCCTACCACAGTCCCGCCCCACCAACCACTGCCCCAAGTCTATTTCCCCTTCTCAATGAGATTAGAGTGTTCCCCTTTGGGTCCCCCTTGCTACTTCACCTCCTTGGTTCTGTGAATTGTAGCATGTTTACCCTTTACTTTATGGCTAATATCTACTTATAGGTGAATACATACCATGTTTGTCTCTCTGGGTCTGGGCTACCTCATTCATGATGATCTTTTCTAGCTCCATCCATTTGCCTGCAAATTTCATGATGTCATTGTTTTATAATAGCAGAGTAATACTCCATTATGTAAGTGTACCACATTTTCTTTAACCACTCTTAGGTTGAGGGACATCTAAGTTGTTTCTACTTTCTGGTTATTATAAATAAAGCTGATATGAACTAGGAAAATGCCCTTGCAGTATGGCAGAGAATCTTTGAGGTATATGCCCAGGAGTGGTATAGATGAGTGTTAAAGTAGATCTATTTCCAATTTTTTGAGAAACCACCAAATTGATTTCCAAGGGCTGAAAAAGTTTCCACTTCCAACAGCAGTGGAGGACTGTCTTCCTTGCTCCACATCCCTGCCAGCACGAGTTGTTTCTTCAGTTTTTGATCTTAGCCATTCTGACAGGTATAAAATGAAATCTCAGGAGTTGCTTTGATATGTATTTCCCTCATGACTATGAATATTAAACATTTCTTTAACTGTTTCTTGTCCATTAGAAATTCCTTTATTGAGAATTCTGTTCATATCTGTACCCCATTATTTGATGGTGGTTGATGTCTAGTTTCTTGAGTTGTTTGTATATTTTACATATTAGCTGTCTATCAGATATAGGGCTGATGAAGATTGTTTCTCGTTCTATAAGTTGCTGTTTTGTCCTTTTGATGATGACCTTAGGCTCTTTTTGTTTGGAAGACTGTTCTTTATTACATTTTTTTTTTTTTTTACAGTCCAGTCATTGTCCACCTCCTGGTCTACCCTCCCACTGTTCCTCATCCCATTCCTCCTCTCCCTTGTCTCCAAGAGTATGGGCCCCTACCAGGCCTCCCCACTTCCTGGGGCCTAAAGTCTCTCAAGGGCTAGGTGCCTCTTTTGTCACTGAGGCCAGACCAGGCAGTCCTTTACTGTATATGTGGTGGGAGCCTTGGGCCAGCTTGTGTGTGCTGCTTGATTGGTGGCTCAGTGTTTGAGAGATCTTAGGAGTCTGGGTTAGTTGAGACTACCGGTCTTCCTATGGGGTCACTCTCCTCCTCAGCTTTTTCCAATCTTTCCTTTATTCAGTGACAGGGGTCCCTGACTTCGGTCCAATGGTTGAATATAAGTATCTGCATCTGCCTCAATCAGCTGCTTGTTGTGCCTCTCAGAAGGCAGTCATACTACCACAATATCAGTAACAGGCCCTGGAGCCACCCCTTGATATGGAGGCTCCATTTTTGTCCCTGCAGTTCTCTTAGAAAGAAACAATTCTGGGTGAAAATATTTGACTGTGGGATGGCAACTGTATAACTCCACTTGGTACCCTGTCTTTCTACTGGAGGTGGGCTCTATGAGTTCCCTCTCCTAACTGCTGGGCAATTTCATCTAAGGTCCCTCATTTTGAGTTCTGATAGTTTCTCACCTCCCAGGTCTCTGGTACCTTCTAGAGGGTCCCCCAACTCTTTCTCACCCTTCTGAAGTTGCATATTTCCATTCAATCTGTTGGCCCTCAAGGCTTCTTTCTGTCTCCCCACACACACCATGCCTGATACCTGATCATGTTCCCCTTTTCCCCTCCCACTGCCCTCTCCCACTCAGTTCCCTCCTTCCCTCTGCCTCCCATGATTGTTTTATTCTCCCTCCTAAGTGAGATTGAGCATCCTCACCTGGCCCTTTTGCTTGTTAGCCTTCTTGAGTTCAGTCCATTTTATCATAAGTATTCTGTACTTTTTTTGGCTAATATCCACTTAGTGAGTAAATACCATGCATGCCCTTTAGGGTTTGAGTTATCTCACTCAGGCTGATAATTTCTAGTTGTTTCCTTAGGAGGTATAAGCCTATTGAGATTTCTTATCAGATCTTGATTTAACTTTCATAAATAGTATCTATCAAAAATACCAATCCATTTCATTTAGCTATTCCAGTTTTTTAGAGTGCCATTTTTTAAAATAAGATCTAATAATATTTTGGATTTCTTGGGTCTGTTATTAGTTCCCCTTTTCACTTTTGATTTTGTTAATCTGGATATTCTCTGTCTTTTAGTTAGTTTGGCTAAGGGTTTCCTCTATTTTGTTGCTTTTCTCTAAGAACCAACCCTTTATTTAATTGATTCTTTGTATTGTTTTTTGTGTTTTTATTTTATTGATTTCCTTGAGTTTGATTATTTCCTGCAATCTACTCCTCTTCAGTGTGTTTTCTTCTTTTGTTTCTAGAGCTTTCAGAGTTGTTGTTAAGTTGCTAGTATAAGATTTCTCCAATTTCTTTATGAAGGCACTCAGTGTTATGAACTTCCTCTTTATACTAGTTTTATTGTGTCCCGTAAGTTTGGGTAGGATGTGCATTTATTTTCACTGAATTCTACGACGGTTTTAATTCCTTTTGTTATTTCTTCCTTGACCCAAGGGTCATTGAGTAGAGAGTTGTTCAGTTCCCGTGAGTTTTTAGCCTTTCTGTTGTTTCTGTTGTTGTTGAAGTCCAGCTTTAATCTATGATGATCTTTTAAGATATAAGGAGTAATTTCAATTTTCTTGTATCTGTTGAAGTTTGCTTTCTGTCCAAGTATATGCTGAATTTTGGAAAATGTTCTATAAAGTGTGCTTGAAAGAAGGTATATTCTTTCTTGTTTGGATGAAATATTCTGTAGATATCTAGACCACCAGATTCATAATATCTGTTTCATCATTTCTGTTGAGTTTCTGTCTGGATGACTTGTTCACTGGTCTCTCACTATTACTGATGGAGTTCAATGTGTCATTTAAGCTTTAATAATGTTTATTTTACAAATGTAAACGTGATTTTTCATTTGGGTAATAGATATTTAGAACTGAGGTGTCATCTTTTGGGGGTGAATTTTTTAATTTAGTAAGTGTTAAGGGTCCTTTCCCATCTTTTTAGATTAATTTTGGTTGAAAGTCTATTTTATTATATTAGAATGGGTACTTAAGCTTGCTTCTTGGGTCTATTTTTTTAGAATATCTTTTTCCAGACCTTTACTCTGAGCTAATGTCTATCTTTGATGTTGAGGTATGTTTCTTGTGTGCCCCAGAATGAATGATTCTGTTTTCACAGGATAGCCTCTGTGTGTGTGTGTGTGTGTGTGTGTGTGTGTGTGTGTGTGTGTGTGTGTGTGAGAGCGCGCGCGCGTGTGCGCACGCATGCACACACACATGATAGCACCAAAGCATGCACATGTGCATATGCTGCTTCCTTTCTTTTGGTTTTGCTGGCATAAAAATATTTCTTGTGTTTTCTTGGGTGTAGTTAACCTCCTTAGTTACAGTTTTCCTTCTGGTATCTTCTGTAGAGTGAATTTGTGGATAAATAGTGTTTAATTTTTTTTTCATGGTATGTCTTGTTTTCTCAATTTATGGTGATTGAGAATTTTTCTGGATATAGTAGATTCAGTTGAGATCTGTGGTCTTGTAGAGACTATAAGCCATCTGTCCAGGCTCTTTAAGCTCTTAGAGTCTCAGTAGAGAAATCAGGAGTGATTCTAATAGGTCTGCCTTCATATTTACCTGGCCATTTTCTTGAAGCTTTTAATATTCTTTATTTGGTACATTTAGTGTTTGATCATTTTGTTGTAGGAGGATTATTTTTCTGGACCAATCTATTTGGTATTCTGTAAGCTTCTTGTACATTGATAGGCATCTCTTTCTTTAGGTTGAGAAGATTTTGTCTATGATTTTTTAAAATATTTTCTAGACCTTTGAGCTGAGAATCTTCTCCTTGTTCTATGCCTATAATTCTTAGGATTGGGCTTTTGATAGTCTCCCAGATTTTCTGAATGGTTTGTGTCAATTACCTTTTAGATTTAACATTTTTCTTGAACATTATATCAATTTCTTTTCTCATATTGTCTGTGTCTGAGATTTTTGTCTTTCATCTCTTATATTCTGTTAGTAATGCTTGCATCTGTAGTTCCTGGTTTCTTACCTAGGTTTTTTCATATTCAGGATTCCCTCAGTTTGTGTTTTTTATTGCTTCTATTTCCATTTTTAGAGTTTTTTTTTTAAAACAGGTTTACTCATTTCATTCACATGTTTGGTTGTATTTTTCTGTATTTTTAGAGGTTTTGTCATATTATTTTAAAAGACTTCTATCATCTTTTTAAGATTAGATTTAAGATTATTTTTTGTGCTTCAGCTGTGTTGGAATATTCAGGGTTTGCTGCAATAGGAGGGCTGGTATATTATGATCCCATATTCCCATAAATGTTGTTCATATTGTTCTTACACTGGCCTCTAACCACCTGGATTTGTGGTTATTGTAGTTTTAGGTCCTGATTTCTGAGTTTATTTTTGTAGAATAGGTAGGTTTTATTTTTTGTTGTTTGTTTGTTTTGTTTTGTTTTTTGGATATTCTTTCCCTTGATTTCTGTTTCCTTTTAGTTTCTAACCTGTGTGTCTTCTGGTGACCAGTGAGTCTTTAACCTAATAGAATGTCTCCTGAGGTTTTAGTGGCCTCCATGGTATCTGGAGTTTGAGGTGCAAAGGTTGCTTCTGGGGTCTCTAATACCAGTGTGGCCTGGGGTCTTTGGTGCTTGTGTGGCTTCTGGGAAACCAGGTGGAGTTGTAGGATGTAAAATGGAGTCCAGGAGATGAGGTGCACTTTATGGCTATTGGATGTGCTTTAAGGGAAGCTGTTGGACATAGGGTATTTGAGCCACATCTTTCCTAGTGTCCCCAGTGCCAGTGAGTCTCTGGGAAAGCAGGCACAATTGTGGAGTAGAAAATGGAGAGCAGGCTATGGAGTCGAGTTCTGTTCTTAAAGAACTACTTAACTCTAATGTAAAATATGCATGAGCATTCACAACCTGAATTAAAGTAATAAGCAATAATAGACAAATCTGGAAGGTACATTTGACATTACAGTCAATGAATGAACAAACTTTAAGGGTCTAGCTTGTTCAATGTAACAAATTAGTTCACAAAGACAAACTGTGTCCTTGTCTGCATGTGCAATGTTTTGACTATGACAGAAATCTTCTTCTAATCTCTGGAGTAAGTTTCCTTCATTATCCTGATTCACCATCATTTGATACCTATTATCACAAATTATTTTTGATTACTCCAAACTTCTTATAAGTGTTACAATCAATTAATAATATACTGTTTCTTATTTCTTTGTGCTTATAATACTCTGAGATTTATTATGTTGGGGTACCTGTGTATATGTCTTTTTCTTTTTTCTTTCTTTTTACTTCATTGCTAAATAGTATCATTTGTCTTTAACCATTGCTGGTTTTAATGCTTTTCATTTTGACTAATGACTAAAGTAGTTCTAAATATTATAAATAAGAATTCTGTAGGTAATTGTTTACAGTCCTTTTAGGTAAATACACAGAAGTATGCTGTAGGTTTTAGAACACATGTATAATTAACTCTTGAAAATCATCAAACAATTTTGAAAGTTTTATTTGTTTTTACTCCCACAAGCCATGTATGCAAAATTCCAGAGCACAACCTCTGCTTAATATTATTTTTAAAGTGACTTTCATGTTGCATTTCCCTGAGGATTAATAATGTCATGCATTTTTTGAAGATTTGTTTCAGTTATATTTACATGTATATGTATGTGTGTCTGCCATATGGTTGTGAGTGTTCTCAGGGGTCTGAAAACAGTCTTGAATCTCCTTGAACTAGAATTACAGGCTGATCTGAGCTGCTCCATATGTGTTCTGGAAATCATACTTGGGTCTTTTGGAAGAACAGCAAATGTTCTTTCTCTATATTCAACCCCAGCGTTGAACATTTTAGTGGACTTATGAATCTACTGTTTTTAACTTGAGAAGTGTTCATGTAAATATCTTCTTTATTTTATGTGGTAAATTGAACTAATATTGAGTTGTGGAAATTACTTATATGTTGTAGATACAATACTTTTCTCAGATTAATCTCTCATTTATAGTTTCATCAGCTTATTACTTATCTACTTCTTTTCTTAACAGTGTCTTCTGACAAGAAGTTATTTCATTTTAATAAAGTATAACTTTATTACACCATTTACATATGAAACTGTACCTGTTTCAAGTTCATAAAAATATTTAAATATGCTTTAACTTAGAAGGCTTATAACTATATCCTGAATTTATTTTTATGTATTTGATCATTTTGAGCATGTAAGACTGGTTGAAGTGGTTTTTTAAATGAATAGATACAGGTTTTCTTGCACCATTAATAAAATGCATTTTATGTCATTGTAACACTTTGAAGTTTTGTTGAAAATAAGTTCAGCCCATATATGATGATGGGTTTCTAGACACACTTTGCCATTTATTTTATCTTTGTTTGCTAATACAGTAGTGAACTGAATATTACAGTATTCATATATTCATATATATATTCAATATATATTCATATATATACAATATTCATATATATATTACAATACATGCACATTGTATATACACACTCACCAGCATCCACTCTCATGCACATTATGTCTGCATACATGAATACTCACAAATACACATTTAGGCAAAACACACATATAGGTTAGGAAATACTAACTAATGTACATACACATGCATACAAAATGCACATTCATACACATACATGTTTATAAAATCACACACAATTTCACAAATAAAGACTTATATAATATACTAACATACACACAATCTACATGCTACATGCACACACTCAGACAAACCATACACTTGAACATGCACATACTCTTTCACTTATTCATACACATACTCACATGCACAAACAGTAATACACTTTATAATTACTCTTAATATTTGCTCACACACTAGGACATATAAACACCCAAATTTTTCTATAAAATAACATGAATTCATACAGATGTTCACACAGTAAAATACTCATTTTCATATTCACACATGCAAAGAAACACAGTAACATATATAAACATGCAGAAATCTATTTTTCTCACACATTTTTATTCATACTCAAAAATGCATATGTACTCATACTTACATAACACACACATAAACACTTATACATACCCATAGACACATTCAAACACATACTTATAATAACACACAACGTGCACATGCACACATGCATACACTACATATGCTTTCTCATTCACATATAGATACAATCATACATGTAGATATATTCATGAATACTACAACAAAGATTTATAAACATATGCTTGCACACTATACACAGCCAGATACCCACATTGACACCTGTATATACACATTCATACACCATCCCATGAACACATGCTCTTATACAAGGTCACATTCAAGCATGCAGTTACACATGAATAAATACACATGGATCTAACCTCAAATGCACAGAAACACAATAACCTACAGTCACACACATTCACAGATACGTGCACACATACAGCCCCACATTCACACATGTGAACATACAAACATGTCCACACAAAGATACTCATACATTCATGTATGTGTACTAGTTCATGCACCTACTCTTATACATGCAAAGATAGAAATATACATAGTCTTACACACATGCATTCAGACAAAGAACCACACTTGTACGTGCATTTAACATCATAAGGGCTATCGACAATATTACACCTTCCTATGCTCTTGTTAATACTTAAGCTTTAAATTTTCCTTATTCTCTTTTAAGACAAGTTTTCTGTGATTTAGTAGTATGTATCTGTTGTTAATCTCATAATATATTGTGATTTCAAGGACCTTCCACATATTACTCATTTTTAAATTTCCAATTGTTCATTGTCTAAGATTATTTGTAGGGAGGTGTTGTGGTTCATAGCAAAAGACAGTTATAGGACTAAAGGCAGTTTGATAAAGAGAATCAAATACAAAATCCAAAATAGTGCATCTGATATCAGGAAAATCTGCTCTTGTTTTCGAAATTGGAGAAGTTGGTATAGGAAGAAAATGTTAGCCTTCACCTTAATTTTAAAAAGTCTGGCATGGATTTTCAGGAATGATGGCACTATACATGTAAGGACCCATGGCTTCAGCCACATATGTAGCAGAGGATGGCCATGTAGGACATCAATGGGAGGAGAGACCCTTGGTCCTATGAAGGCTCAATGCCACAGTGTAGGGGAATATCGGGGCTGGGAGGTGGGAGTGGGTGGGTGGGCAGGGACCACCCCCACAGAAGCAGGGGGAGGGAAAATGAGATGGGGGTGTTTCTAGAGGGTAAACTGGGAAAGGGGATAATTACATTTGAAATGTAAATAAAAATATCCAATAAAAAGTTAATTAATTAATTAATTTTAAAAAGAATTAAAATATGAAGTCTTCTCATAGGAGATAATGAATAATTACAAGTAAATTCTCCTGAAAGATAAGTTCAAAGTAAACAACATACTAAAATATGGTATGATTTGAACCATTTGTCAGCCAGAACATAGTGTGGGAACCTGTCTTAGGAATATTGGTGCTAAAGAGGTTTAACAAGCAGAAATATAATTATTAGCAAGCTAATTGTCCGATTCAGGCTTGTTTATCCTAGGCGGTTGTCTATCGCCTAGCACTCTTAGTGATTTAGCATGTCTCACTGAAGAGGCTTTTATCTGAGGACTCAGCACCATCTTTGTTATAAACAACTGAAGCTGCATTAAATGCTTTGGCCGGCAGAACTATGCGCAGAGTATTTATGTTCCCTAGTGTGATGAGTAATTTTTACTAAATATAAATTGCTGCGTTAAATCAATATTCTGAGAGTCCAACTATTGAGAATATGTATCCTATTAATTGATCTTGAGATTATACACTTTCCCAGAAAATTCTGATCATCTGTTTTGAGAACTCTCCCTCTACAATCTTAATGCCCTTTCCCTGCATGCATCCTCTCTGGACAATGAAATAAGGCACCCATTAGTTAAACTCATTGATTCTCAGGATAAAAGGAGGGAGCACAAAGTGGACAGTAAGATTCTTTTTTGAGGGCAGGAGAACTGAGGAAAGAGAAAGAAAAGCAACAAATATAAGGTAAGATGCTTTCAATCTGAAGATGCTATAGAATACCATCAGTATTAAGATCAAGTGCCACGCATAGCCATGCTGTCCAGGCACAGACCTTTATAGTGGGACAATTATGTTATCATCCATACTATCCCTCCAAATAAGACTATATCTAACTCTGGTTGGACAAATAAAATCACAGCAGACCTTTTTAAAAGTTTAGATTTTTAAACTCAGCATGTATTTCTAGTAGAAGAGGTATGGCTGGTAAACTATATTTTCAAAAGGCCTCATAATTAAGTAAATGTATTTACAATTATTTATAATTATTGACATAAAAATTTGTGGTTAGCTATAGAAGTAGCTACAAAAAGTAAACCCTTAATATTGCTGAAGTGGTGAGAAATAAGTGTTTTTAATAACATAAATGAGTGTGTGTGTGTCTGAGTGTGTGTGTGTGTGTGTGTGTGTGTGTGTGTGTGTGTGTGTGTGTGTGTGTGTGTGTGAAATGATTTAACCTTTGATTATCTACCTTGATGTTGGGAGCCGACTTTTAGCAGAAAGCAGCTATCAGCTTTTCAGCCATCTTGAGCCATATACCCTGACATGAGACTTGAGAGGCAGCTTGGGCCGGGAAACAGTGGCCGCCAAGCGCGGAGTGGAGAGGGCCGCAAAATTTTTGGCCGCCCAAAGTGGGGCAGCTCGGGCCTCAACACCTTGATATCTAATTTTGGTTTTTATTTTATTATTAGGTGTATTTTGAGTAATTTTTTTAACTCAGTAAAACTGAAGTTAACTATTCTAGTAATCCCATTTCTTAGGAGGGTGAGTCAGAGGGATTGTGAGTTTGAGACCAGACTGAGCTACATAATGAAACTCTATCCTCCAAATAAATAAATAAATAAATAAATAAATAAATAAAATTAATCTTCAAGTGATTCTTAAGATGATTAAGGAAAAACTTCTCTAAAATACAGTTTTGGGTCAGTATAAAAATGTTCCTTTTGGCCAACTGAACAGTAAATTTGAACATAAAATATTTTCCTACCAGGTTGAAGAAATAGCTCAGTGGGTAAAGTGCTTGCCCCACAAGCTTGAAGACCTGAGTTCGATCCCCATCTCCCACATAAAAAGTCCCCTTCCCCTCCCCCATCCCTCTCAGTGGGGTGAACATGTCATCCATCTCTGGAATGAGACAGGAGAACTCCTGGGGAATGGTCAGTAAGTGTGTCAACATTCCAGGTTCAGTGAGAGATTCAACACATCTCAATAAACAAGGTTGAGAGTGATGGAAAAAGACACTCAATGCTTGTTGTCTGGTCTACACAGAGAAAGAAGGGGGCTGGGGACCCTAACCAGAAGAGCCCTAACTAATGAAATGTCTACAAACAAATAAACAAACAAAAATAATGATGATGGAGGAGAAAAAAAAAAAAAAAACAGCAGAACCCTATTCAAAAAAGTATTTTTCTGGAAATAAAATATCCTCTCTCTTAGCTTCTCAGGCTCACAGAATCTATTCTTTCCAAAAGCTTAAGAGTTAACACCTTAGGAGGTTCAAGGAGAGTCTTCAGCACCCTTTCCCAGCCTCGGAAAGACTTGTTTAGAAGCTCAAAAATATCCAAAGAACTTTATTTCAGCCAAAATCAGCCATATTTTCTCTGAAATACCAGTATTCAAACTACTCCAGTCAATGCTACAGTGGCACAAGCGATCATCTTCACTAAACATGACCGATTCTTTCTTTTTCTTTGAGACAGACTGGGGCCAGATTCTAAGTAACAAACAGCTACCATTTAAATATTCAAGGCTCTGCCAATGCCAGCATCAGCAGCCTTCTGTAGTGTGCACAAAGAGCAACTGCCAGAATCAGAGACTGTCCCACAAGGACTTAGACATATATGCAGGCCCCAGGCCAGCTTGCCAGCTCAACCCCACCCCCATCAATCGTGACTCACCGCCTTAATTTTTATAGATTTTTATTTGACCTTGTAAGGTTAAGTTATAGAAAGGCATGCTCCTGTCAAGTTTGAAGTGTATTATTTTTTTAGTTTCAAAGAAATTCCCATAAAGTTTTAATTTGGGCAGTTGAAGATAAAGTGAAGAACAAAATTGTTTTTCAAAGATGGGTCAGGATCTTGGGGGAAATTTGTTATTCTGTAAAGATCTCTGTTTTTCAGTATGACGCTGTGGATTGTACAAAGTAACTGAGAACAGTTCTAACTCAAACTCTTAGTCCATTCATGGTCATTACCACACCACTGTTGTTGCAAATTATATTTAGATGGTTGACTCAACCCACCTTTGAGCTGCTTCTGAACTGAGGGAAGGAGCTCCATTTGCACATCTATTACACCCAGAGTACCGACTGGCACCTAGTTCTTTAGAGATGCAGGAACTGCAAAAAATGGAAATGGGTGGAGAAAAAAGGGAGAAGGGACAGGGAAAAAAAATGAGAAGAGCTCCCAAGCAAATGAATCAAATTTAGGAAATTTAATTCTTTCTTTCTTAGAAAAAAAAGTGATGATATTAGGAGTAATAATGGGTACATTGTATGTTGAAAATTCTTTGAGTCTTTTAGATAAAATATTGGTAGGAAGAATAGCCTTCCTGAAGGGTATCTAAGCTTTAATTTTTTAAAATTACATGACAAAGGGATTTTGTCGATTGTGCCTAATTTTCTAAGATATAACTGGAATATCTACTTTGACTTAATCTAACACAAGTCTAAACAGCAAAGAATTTTTCTTTGGCCAAAGTCAGAAAGATCTGAAGTATGAGAGAGAATTGTCTTCAGGTTGGCAGAAGGCCCCCAATGGAAAGCAAAAGCAGAAAATGTGCATCAACCATGAAAGCAAATGCCAGCTTTGATTGATTGCCTTCAAGAAGACAGGAAATTCAGCCCCACAAAGACAGGAAACCGAAATAAGCCAATAATCTGCGTGAGACTGAGAATGTCTTCTTCCATGGAGTCATCAAGGAGAGCCCAGCTAACCACTCAGTCTTAGCCCAAATCTTAGAGTTCTGACTCCAAAATAACCCGAATAAAAGCTGTTTTAAGCTGTTAAATAAAAACTTGCAGCAAGTTCCCAATTCTCACATCTAAATATTTTGGTACTTTAAATTTTAATTGTCTTTAATATAATTAGTGAAAAGAGGTGGTTTACTAGCTTTCATGTTTAGAAATTCATGTGATTTCTGAATGTATCCACTTATTAATTACTGCTTCGTGGACTGTATAAAGGAATAGCCTGTGAGTTATGACGTCAATGCAGGTTGTGCTGATGAGCTCAAAGAAGGGGAAGTGATTCGGTAACTTAGTAATCAGCTAGATTTTCTGTCAGAAAATGAAGTGTTATCTATACTAACTGTTAGTTGTTATCTTAGATGTTGGACCCCAGCAAACAGACCACTCCAGACCACACGGTTCCAAGGGCTAAGAGGTTTATTCAGGAGATAGGGCAAAGGTGGGGGGAAGAAGATGGAAGAAGAGGAGAGAGGAAGAAGAGAAATAGAGGCTGGACATGAACACATGGAGAGAGAGGAAGAGAAGGGGAGAGAGGACAAAGAGGAAAGAGGGAAGGTAAGAGATTAAGAGTAAGAGAGTAAGAGGGTAAGAGAGTAAGAGATTAAGAGAGAGAGGAGGGGACAAGAAGCCCCTTTTGTAGTGGACCAGGCCTACCTGGCTGTTGCCAGGTAACTGTGGGGAGGAGCATACCTAGCTGTTGCCAGGTAACTGTGGAGGTGGAATTTAGACAGAATATTAACACTAACCATATTCGGGAGCTAGGACTCACATCTAGGGATAGAGTTTATACTGTGTTAAAATGAAAGGGTGGTGTGTATCAGTTTTTCAGTGTTCGGTGGTTGCTGGCACAACAGAAGATATTGCCAAGTGTTGGAATAGAGCAGAAGAGGGAGTGACAAAGAACCCCTGGCCAGAAGAAGGCTTTGGTAGAAGATTCTTTACCTGTTTGTCCTCAGTCCTCCTGCTAACCCATTCTCCTAAGGTTACCAAAAACAAATTATTCACGCTTACATGTAAAGTCTTCTATATGCTTAGAAAATTCATTCAGCCTCACATGCCTACAGAAAAAGGCTCTAGCAAGTTTCTCCCTCCTCTCCCACATATTTTGTACATATTTTGTCATTCTGTTTCCCTATGTTATCGTAAGCATGCAGGCACATGGCAATTTGGTTTACTCTAGCTTAAAAGAAAATGTACCTTTACTGCCTCTCTCCCCTTGACCGCTGCCTTGATCCCATTTCTCTTGGTGGTTCATTATAACCCCTTTCTGGTTCTCTTCCACATTCCCTTCCTCCTGGTTTTTAAGGGACAGATCTCCTAACTCTTCTAAGAGTGTGCATGCCAAGGTTGCAGATGACTCCACGGTGTTCACACGGGTGTTTATTTTTTAGCTCTCACCCTACTTGAACTGTCAGGCGCATCGGGAAGTTTCCACAGCTCCTGCTGCATCACTTCATTTGTCTGACACACTGCAGACGTCTCCTGATTCACCCCCTCTCTCTCTGGGGAGCTCTTTACTTTTCCTTATGGATTTCTCCACTTTGTTTTTTATGATGATTCTTTGATAAACTTCAATTTCTCTGAAAAAAAAATCTTGGAGATTGTTTGCGATATCAATACTTTGATTGCTTCTAAATCTGTAAAGCTCAAACCTTCCTTCTGAATTTCTCACTTGTACAATAAATCTCATTTTCAGTGTCTCCACCTTTATGGTAAGGAAAGACCAGAAGCCCAAAACTTCATTTCTGATCTGTTTTCTGTACGCGCTTGCTCCCAACAAAACCTCCCCTACATCAGAACTAACAGTTGTCCTTTTGATTGATTTGTTGTTGTTTGAGAATTCATACATGCATATAATGTATTTGGTTGCAATTCATGCCCATCCTCTCACTTCAATTTCTCCCATACCACATCATACTTTTTCTCTCTCTTTCATGAGTTTTCTTTCTCTTGTTTTTCTACTCCTGAATCCAAGCAGTGTTGCCTATGCGTGCATGGATGTAGGATCATTTGGTGGAGCATGGATTGTCCCTCAGTGGTCACATCTTGAAAGACTGGCTCTCTTTCCCACAATAGCTACCAACTGCCAATAGCTTCTCAGTTAGGTTGTAGGACTTCATGAGCCCTTCCACCAGTTAAGCTTGGATTTAGGCTGGTTCATAGGGAACAGAGGAAGGCCTAAGTGCTCTTGACATGAGGTTGGCTATGTCAAAGACCATTCTGAGACTTGTGAAAATAGAACTGTCCCCAGGCTAGGCTCAGAGAAATAGCAAAGCCTCTCTGGGGAAGGGGAGTGGAGATTGTTCATGTGAATATTAATAATGTATATAGAAAGTGTCTCCTATAACTTGTTCCCATATCTAAATATTATAGTCTAAAGACTGATTTCCTATAGAGACTGCTCCTACCAAGATTACTTAAACCCGTCTCTTTGTTCCACTTGTATACCACAAACCCTTCTTTGTTTAGCTGTATACAATAACCCCAGCTTTCTGTTCAATTCTATATATAATAAATAAGCTAAGTGAGAAACTAGCCAGACTCCATTTTGTTCCTGGGAGCCATTTTGTTGCTACACTGAGTTAAATTTCTGTTTATTGTAAGACATACATTTCTGTCACCTGCAGTCTGACCTAGGTTATCCTTCTAGCATCTACCCCACATGCACCCCCCAGCCCAGGCCACCTGCTCTATTTTCCTGGAAATACTCTGTATACATTGTTCAAGCTTTAAGCTTTTTTTTTTTCTTCTGTAACAATGTCAGCAAAATTCTCTTGGTTTTCCCCTATTAAAAGAAGATAAAACTTGACTTGGAGCTGGTTTCTTGCACCCCAACTTAGGGCAAAATAGCTTCAGCTGACAGGTTCCTATGTACATGAATATAGCTTGCTTTAGTTTAGCCAGTTTGAGTCAGTCGTCTTTCTTCTTTTATCTGAAGGACTAACATTGAACTTGCAGGATGTATGGTTTCTCCATCAGTAAGCTCCATGTGTCTAAATCGAGCTATTTCTTCAGTTCACGTGTTTGTCTATTTTTCCCCCTCATTGTCAGGCCAAGTCCCTGGGAACCATGCAAGGAGGTGGCACTGGCTTGATCTGGTTGTAGAACTTGTGCCTACATTCACATAGCCATTGTGAGTTTGTGTGTGTAGTGGCCCTGTTGGGTCTAGCAAATACTATCTCACTTTAGACAGTTATTCCTTCAGGATCTTACCATATTTCTGACCTCTCTTTTTGTGCTGATCTCTGCATCTTAGGGAATAAAGTATGATATAGTTGACTGTCCCACTAAGGACAGTCTCCTATTATCTGCACTTGATCAGTTGTGGGTTTGTGTATTTATCACCATCTACTACAAAATGAAGCTCTTCTGCTGAGTGTTGATGAACATATAGGCGATTTACATTTCCTGATACTTGTGAATAAAGGAACAATAAACACAGATGGGTAAATATCTCTGTAGTAGGATGGATGATCCTTTGGAAATATGCCCAGGAGTGGATAGCTGTATCTTGTAGTAAATATATTTCCTTTTTTTGAGAACTCATCACAATGGTTTCCATAATGGCTGTACCAGTTCTGCACTCCCATCAGAAATGAATGTTTCTTGTTGTTTCTCACATCCCTGTCCACATTTACTGTGATTAAAAAAAGTCTTAGCCATTTTGACCAGGTACGATGAACTCTCAATGTGGCTTTAATTTGTATTTTCCTTATGACTAAAGATGTTGAATTTTTTAAAACTATATTCCTCAGCCATTTGCATGTCTTGTTTTGATTACTGTTTATTTCTATACCCCAAGTTTTACTTAGGTTATTTGTTTTCTCAGTGTTTAGGTTTTATGGGTTTTTTTTTTTTGGCTTTTTATTTTTTAATTCATTGCATGTTCTAGTTGCTAACCTTCTATGAGCTGTATAGCAGGTAAAGATTCGATTCCCATTCTATAGACTTCCTCTTTGTTGAAATAATAGCATCCCTTGTTATACAGAAGCCATTTAATTTAATGAGGTTTCATGTATAAACTGTTGGACTAATATTGTTTGCTGTGCCTATAAATAGTCATTCCCTGCCTTTTTCTCTCCCAGGTTTATGGTATCAAGTGTTATGTCGAGGTCTTTGACACACTTGGAGTTGAGTTTTGTGAAGTGTGAGAGATACTATAATCTAGTTTCATACTTCCACAAGTAACTATCCAGTTTGGCAAACAGCTTTTGTTGAAGAGTGTGTTCTTTCTCCGATGAATATTTTGGGATTTTTGTAAAAAAATAATGTAATTATGGCAAAGTGAGCTTAAGTCTAAATCTTCAATTCCACACCATTGGTTAATGAAAATGTTTTGATGCTAATACCATTATGTTTTTATTACTATAGTTGTATCATATATCTGAAAATCGGGGTGGTAATGCTCTATGTTTTTACTGTTGCAGGTTATTTTAGCTATCTTGGTTCATGTGCATTTCTATATGGATTTTAAGATTTGAAAAATTCCCAATCAAATACATTAGATAATGTTTTCTACATTAATTTTATCTGGAAGTTATTTGTGACATCATGTTGGTTACTATATCTTAAAAGCTATATTTCATTTCTTTAAAAGTACTGTGTTAAATCATCTTTTACATTCTCTTCATCTATAAAATGTGTAATCTCATAAGGAAATACTTGGCATTTGTTTATTTATTATTATGTGTTATCTGGATCGTTCTGTATTAAGAGAGGTGGCAGCCTTCCCAAAGGGCTTCTAGGCAGAATTGAAACTAATTGAAACCTCAGCTCAGATTTACATACTTAACTCTGATTTTAAGTGTTTCTTATTTCTGAAACTGGCAAAATTCCCAACTAGTTACAAAATCTGTAGACCTGTTATAAACCTTACAGGTTATCTACACTCCTAATATTTAAAAAGTAAACCTGATCTGCTACCGTGCTGTTCAGTAATGGGCAGGGAATGATGCCCAGAGACCAGACTGCTTCCATGCCACTAAGTAGTATGGGTCATCTGAGGACACCCTGCTGCCAGCCAGTGGCCATGTGGTACAGGCAGGCTGTAGACACACAGAGGCCCTCCTCCAGCCATGCAGCATAGGTAGGCAGACGACACCCAGAGGCCTACCAGCTGCATGGTCCATCTGCAGCAGGAACCAGTACAATATGCAAGCATTTGGTGGATAAGGAGAGAAAGGGAGTTAGAACAGTTTGCAAATTATGAAGAGAAAGGTAAAACTGGAGAAGAAAAGTGGAAAGGAATAGCTTGATGTTTGTAGCCTGCCCTAATACCTGAGGCCATGGTGAAGTCCCAGACTGTTCTGCCACTGAGGTCATGTCTGGATCCATGGCCATGCAGCAGCAGGAGTCTATGTTGATGCCCATCACTCATATTACCACCAAAGGCCATATAGACATCTCTGGTCTAGGCTGCTCCCTGGGACCACACATATGTCCAAGTGCTGTGCAGAGCTATCCCTGCACCTCAATTCTGAGGCATTCTGGAGAGCTGGCACCTTGTCTGGGCTGCATTGTAGAGCTAGCCTTAGTGGCAGGGGCATATGTGAACTAACCATTAGAGTATGAACATGGGAGAAATCACTCCACCACTCATCTGTGGTGATATGGTGTGGGTGCAAGGGTAATGCTCTCTCCCTGACTCACCTCTCACCATCTGAGGCAGGTAGGAGACATAAACCACAAAGTCATGAGAGTGGGAAAGTGGGAGAGCTGGCTACGTACCCCCTTGCCAGCTACAACACTGTGTAAGCAGGACATGGTAGTGTTTCAGAGATTGTCCTGGTATGTCAGTGCAGAAAAGCTCTCAAACTGACCAACTCAGATGACACTCAGGCTTTGAGTTGACTCACCTCAAAATCTATCTCATACACGAATTTCAGGAACATGTGAAAGGATCTCCATGACCCAGAGCCACAACAGAATAACCAAGAAGAGTTCTGGTGAGAATCCAGTATTGATGGTGTAGCAGAAGTCAGAGGCCTCAAAATGAGACCAATGACTAATTGCAATGAATACTTGCATGTAATGGTACGTGGACAAAACTGTACACTGTGGGACATACTATGGCACACCTCAGTTTCCAAAATGAGATGTTTTCTATGCTATTTATTTATTTATTACTTTTAGGGGTATTGTTGCAAGGGTAGACACAAAAGGATGAGGAGATGAGTGGGATTTGGGTACGTGATATGAAACTCACAAAGAGTCAATTAAATGGTAAAATTAAAAATTAAAGAAAAGTAAAACGTAAATCTGGACAGCAAAGGAATTCTACCCAGGGACTCAGTGTTGGAAATCCATTAAAATGGTCTATTACAGTGACCCAACTTATGTACCAGATACTGCAATATAGTTCTTATTATACTTCCTAAAAACCACACACATTTTTTAAAGTTTGCTAAATTTTCATATGACATATCCAAATTTTTCTCTCATCCCTTCATCCTTAACTACCCAACAGTATCACCTTATTTATATCACTAATTAAATAGTGGTATCTATTATGAAGTATTTTTTTATTTTATGTAGCACAGTATTTATTATCCACTACTATCCAAGTGTTTTCTCTGAGTAGTTTATAGTACAATAGATTTTAAAAGACAAGCACAATTTTTTAAATAATGCTTGTCCAGATTTATTTATGTATTTATTTATGTATTTATTTATGTATTTATTTATTTTGGTTTTTCGAGACAGGGTTTCTCTGTATAGCCCTGGCTTGTCCTGGAACTCAGTCTGTAGACCAGGCTGGCCTCGAACTCAGAAATCCTCCTGTCTCTGCCTCCCAAGTGCTGGGATTAAAGGCGTGCGCCACCACGCCCAGCCAGATTTATTAATACATTCTTTCTACTACATAATTTCTTAAGACAGCCTTTAATATATATATATATATATATATATATATATATATATATATATATATATATACATATATATATATATATATAGAGAGAGAGAGATAAGTGTAGATCTCATATCTAATCTTTTTGCCACAGATGGAGATTACAGATTACAGAAAGATGCAACTTTTCAAAATGCACATATTAATTGACTTTAAGATATAAGATGCCCAACTCTAATTAATACACTTGCAACACAATCTGTATACCAAGGTTCATGGCAGAGGGATGGAAAGATTGTGAAGGACCAGGAAAACTATTGTAAGATAGTCTCTTCTTCTAAAAAAAAAAAAAAAAAAAAAAAAAAAAAAAAAAAAAAAAAAAAAACAAGAGGGCACAAAGTAAAGGAGGTTATGGATGGAAGAATGACTGTTTGAAGAGTTGGGGGTAGAAGTTGGAGGTGAATATGATAAAAAGAAGTGAAGTTCTCGAAGGAATAAGTTACTCTCTTTATTTTAGTTATTTAATACAATTAAAAAAAAAAAACAACCAAGCAGGTTGTGATAGCAACATCTTATAATTCCAACCCTTAGACCATAAAATAGGAGGGCTGTCTGAGCTATATAAAAAATACCATTATAAGTACATACATATGTAAGACTTTTTGGCTCTGTTTCTTTCTTACCTTCTCTTTGATCTCCAGAAAGACTCTTTAAGAAAGAGGATGTTCTCCATGTCTACTTTATTCTAGTAAATCAACATTCATTTGTCAAGATACAAGCTCTACTTATTGATTATCTTAGAATATGTTTAAAATAACTTAGCTGATTAAAGTCTTAACCTCAACTTGCTCAAAAAATATTTTGAAAGAATACCAAAGGAAAGCCTAAGAAATGTTATCTTTTGGTATACATATTAATTGTTTGGTGAATAAGTGCTCAGGCTCCCATTTGTGTTTAGGAACCCTGGGAGGCATGGATACACAGGTCATCAGGCCTTACACAGTACACAGCATAGTGACCGAGGGCACTTGGTACTATGCACTGTAGCAGACACAGCAGCACATGTGGTGGGAAGGTCTGAGGAACTTTCTAGTTGAGTCACTCCCCAAAGGCTAAGAAATAGCCTTGAGCTCTAAACAATGAGAAGAAATGAGTCTCTTGGAGAAGTAAGGGGAAAAAAATGTCCTAAGAGAAGAAGCTGCTTCAACAGCTGGAAGTCAGAATGAGAGAAGAAAAGACAAGCTAGCTTCTAAATGGAACAGACTAGTGAAAATTAGCATTATTAGCCTGGGGGTGGGGGGGTGTGCAGTTAAAGAAAGAATCTAGTTTATTCTTACTGAATCCAGAAGTCACCAGTGAGAGTTATGAGATGAATTATATGGTCTGCGATTTGTGTGTGTGTGTGTACATATACATTTAAATATACATACATACATACATACATACATACACACACATATACATACATGTATGCATGCCTTTGTCCTTTCCTGACTTCTTTGTGGAGATGAACAGTAAGTAGACATTTAAGCCACTGTAGTAGTTAACTCCTTACAAATGTATCACAAATGTAAAATTTCTATGTATACTTGGGCTTTTCTTTGTATGGTTGTACTTGATAGCTTTTCTTCTCTATGACAAAATATTGCCAACAAGCTACATATGAAGAAAAAGTGTCATCCTTAGCTTCCTGTTTTGAAGATGATTACCTAAAAGGCAAAGCATGGGCTATGGCTGGGGCCCTATGTGACAGAAGACAAGATGAAAAGCTGAACCATTATAAAGGAAGCAAGGAAGACAGAGTGGAGTCAAGGTCACTAGGCCCTACCTCTTGAAAGTCACCATACCTCCCCCTGTACTGCCAGTCTGTGAACTGAGTTCCTAACATATGACCTTCTTGTGAGAATAAACAACATCAAATCCACAGCCAGTCCCAAAGAAGAGTAGAGTTTTATTCTATGTAGTGGTCTGAATGAGAATGGCACCATAGGCTCATACATTTGAGTGCTTGCTATCAAGTTTGTGGAACTGTTTGGGAAGGTTTAGGAGGTGGGGCCTTGTTTCTCTCTCTCTCTCTCTCTCTCTCTCTCTCTCTCTCTCTCTCTCTCTCTCTCTCTCTCTCTCTCCTCTCTGGTGATAATGGACTAACCCTCTGAAGGTATAACCAAGCACCCAATTAAATGTTCTCCTGCATATGCTGTCTTGATCATAATGTCTTTTTTAACAATAGACTAAGACAATCTATGTAAAAATAAGTAACCTAAACATGTCCTTCATTTTCCTAAAAATTTATATGCACACTTTAATGACCTTTCATATAATGACCATAAAAATAAGTAACATTATTTCTGGAAAGAGAAGAAAGGATATATTAATGTCTTAATATTGTTAATGGGATTCCCTGTACACTTGAATCAATATCATTATCATTAGTGTCCTCATCTTCCATAGTGAACAAGGCATATGATACAAAGCAACATGAATTCCCTGCCAACCAAAATTGGTTTTCACTTACAGCAGTTATGCAACATTCAAACAGGTTCTCAGGACACCAGAGAAGGTGAAGTTTAGATAGTTTACACATGAAGTCTAGATTCTATTAATAACTAGAACAGACTGTGTCTGCTGGGTTACCTAAAAGGAAGTAACCATGGCATACAAGGGAGGTAGACAAAATGATTGAGTTTTTGCAAAGAAGAGAATATTTGAACTCTCCCTAAAGCCTACAGGAAGGGTTGACTGAAGTCAAGAATGGAGAGAAGGGAGCATTCAGTGAACACTGTCTCCAAACAAATTCACTTTCAACACCGATGTTGAATTAGGGAATGGGTGAGCCCTGCTGTGAAGCTCAAATTACAGACCACACCTTGTTATGCTAATGAAAATTTATCAAGTGTATCAACCGTTTGGTAAATAGGTTCACAATGAAACAGAATCATTTCCTTCACTTAGAAAATAGATCATATATAATTGCTTTTTAAAAATTGAATTCAGTAATTTTTGTCAGGAAAACCATTTTGGAGAGTGCCTTATCTTTTTCTTGCAATGTAAAGAATAAATTTCATATCATTGTTCTTTCATATCCTTCTTTCCCATTACCCATTAATCTTCGATCCTAGATTTGATGTGGAGCATTACATCTTTCTTATTGCATATTTTCAATAAGCTGAAAATGAAATTAGGGCTGCTCTGATTTATCTGGGGCTCTGATGTTAATTGTAACTCTCTTCTGCTTGGATTTGCTTCCGTGAAAGCCATTTATAGTTTATTGCTTCAGCAATCTTTGTCGCAGGAAGAATTAATTTCTCTGAAAGGTTATGGTTTGTAAGATTCAAAGTGATTGCTGCCTTGCCTATTTCAGGGTAATCAAATTCATATTCATATATATGATATATAAATATCATAAGCTATGGGCTTTACAAATTTGGTCAGTCACTGAAGGTTACTGTGGTATGTGAAATTATTTTAGTTTTCCAATATTGCCAAGGACATTAAGAACATTTTGTGAAATTATTGTTAACTGAAACATATTCTAAATTAAACTGAAATTATTGTTAACTGAACCTAAATTAATGTTCTACTTCACAATTTAATGAATGCATACATAATGTCACATGGCAATGAATCTGTGCTCCCCTTAATCAGTTTTGCTAAAAACAGAATCCAAAAGAAAAACATGTATTTCATTTGCTTCTTGGATTCTTATTCTCTCATAGCTCCCTCTAGGGGTTAAATCAATTTACTGCACCACAGGTCCAACAACTCTGACCACAATGTATCTGTTCTCTGTTCTATGACCCTCATTGTACTTTTACCTTTGTTATCTTAGACTTACCACCATGAGGGAGGTAGATCTAATTTTATACCCAAATTTAGGCCAGAATACCTGTGGTCACAGATGACCTGATGTCATCATGTGAAAACATAGTAACATAAGAACTTGGATGCAGTCCTCCACAATTCAAGTGCCACAACTCACCCTACTCATGGTCTTGGCCATAACACTGGTATGAAGGTGAGTGATTCATATGCAAATAAGCCAAGAACATAATCATCAGGCATAAACAAGGCATAATTATTGCATGAAAAAAAAAAAACCAATCCAATGCAAGCAAATGTTTGGTGATGTAATATAAACCACCACCACCACATCACCACCACCACCACCACCACCACCACCACCACCACATCACCACCACCATCACCACCACCACCACCACATCATTATCATCATACATTTTATGTCCCAGGTACCTCTAATTGTTTTAGTTTATTATAGCTTACTCCCCAAATAATCCAAAAAGTAGACATCATACTCTATTATTGAAATGGTAATTTGATAACAGAAGTACACAAAATTGCTCAAGGTCACAGAAAAATTACTGAAAATCTTGAGATTAAAACTCAAATCCCACTGGCCCCAAATAGGGTTTTGGTGACAAAGTTTTTCTCAGTGGTTAATTTTTTCACTCTTGTCTGTAAGTTGTTCACCATGGTAAACCATTTTAGAGCATGATGGTTTCTCGTGTAATACAAAGATTTAGGGATGTCTGATCATGTTGGTCGTCTCATGGTAGGTGGGAAGACACGTTTCCACAAGAATTCAGTATCCCACCCACAAGATCCTGTAGATACTATAGCTTGAAATGCAAAAAGTACTTTGCATATATGATTGCACTATAGATCCTGAAACAAGAAGACTGAAGATTATCCATATAGGCCCAATATAATCACAAAGGTATACTGTAATACTGTGATGGTTTGAATATGCTTCATTCATAGGAAGTGACACTATTAGGAGATGTGACCTTGTTGGAGAAAGTTTGTCACTGTGTAGGGAGGCTTTGAGGTCCTATGTTCAAGATCTGCCAATCCAGATGGAACCTTCTCCTGGCTGCCTGAAGAAGAGAGACTTCTGCTGCTGCCTGTGGATCAAGGTGTAGAACTCTCACTCCTTCTTCTGCACCATGTCTGCCTGCATCCTGCCATTCTTCCCTCCTTGATGCTACTGGACTGAACCTCTGAAACTGTAAGCCAGCTCCACTTAAATGTTTGCTTTATAAAAGGTGCTTTGGTCATGATGTCTCTTCACAGCAATGGAAACCCAAAGTAAGACAAATGCCAAAGCAGTGCTAGAACTGAATGTCAAAATTAATGTTGGGCCTGAAAATATAGAACATCTGAAGTTATCCATGGTAGAACACATTTTTGACATTGAGTTAAGGCAAAATATTTCTTAAGATTCAACACCCAAATCATGCTGAATAAAACAGCAAATTGTTATAAACTAACTTTGAATAATATCAAAATAATTTCACTGAGGAAATAGCATGAAAACTTAACATGCTTTAGTTTTTATACATCTCTAGGAAATTAATGTGGGGTAACATCAGATCCTGATTGCTTTGAGTAAAATGTGGAAAGGAAGAGGGATTATGAAAGGACTTCAATGTCCCATGAGTACATAAATACACCAAAATAAATTGATGTATTAGACCAATTTTTTTCCTAGAAAGTCTTTATTTTCATAAAATGTATATTCTCTTGGGAGAAAGTCATAAATACACATAAAAATCAATTATTATTGGTAAAAGGTGGTAATAAAATTTAAAAGTTTAGTTTTATAGGGTGAATGGGAGAAGACAGCCTCAACAAAACCCTTAAGAGATTAGACCCTACAGCAAAGTGTTCTCAACATTCAAAAATCAAAGCTACAATCCCAAGAAATGAAAGTGCTTAGGGACAGACTGCCAGAACAAAGAAAGCAAGAAAGAGGAGGCAAGTGTGGTCTTTTCCAATTTTTGGATATAATTCTGTTTTGAAAACCATCTTTAATTCATTCTTTGACAATTTTATGCAACCTATCTTAGTCATATTGCCAAATCCCTGATCTAACAACCTCTGGGCATTCTCCAACACCTCCCCTCCTTCCTTCCCTTCACGTACTTTCCATGTTTAATAACTTTTTTCGTCCAATTATGCTGCCTGTGTGGATGTTAACTCATCTTGTGCTCGACCTTGTGCCAGTAGCCAGAGCTGCAGTGAATCCATGAGTGCAATGACCACGACATGTCCAGGAGACAGCATTCACAGCACAGTTCCTCATCCATACTCCCTTTTCCTTGATGATCACAGATCCTTGGGCATGTGTGGGTGTGGAGCTGATACTGATGTTCCACTTAGAACTGAGAACTCAACAGCCATCAGTTTGGCTAGTCTGGCCAGTTATGAGTTTCTGAAAACATTGGTATGATTCTATAATCCAGCTGGACATTGATTCTATTGACAACAATGTATGTGTGTATGTGTGTGTGTGTGTGAGTGTGCATGCACTCACATATATGTGTTATATTTGGATGTGTCTGTTTGTGTATGTATATGTATGTGTAAGTACATGTGTACATATGTGCAAATGGAGAGCACATGATGACTTTGTTGTTTTTCTCAGTTGTTCTTCACTTTATTTCCTGAGATAAGACCATCACTTGGTAGACTGTCTAGTAGTAAGCCTCAGGGATCCTCATCCCTCCAACTCTTACCACTGGAATTACAGGCATACACTCATTCACAAAGCCCGACTCTCAACTGAGGTCTACTTGACTTCACAGTAAGCACTTTACCAGTTGAGCCATATCCTTAGCTTTAAACTGATTCTTGAGGGAGAACAAATTGAATTTGAATAACTCACCTGCATCAGCAGCAGCTGATACTGCAATGCTGTTTTATTTACCTCCATAGCTCCAGAGTTCCCTTATAGTGGACTTTCAATGAATGAACACATTGAGTAGCTCAGTGGACTTAAACATCATCTCTGAAGTGAATACTTTAATCTTCTGTCTTCATTTGATGGCTCTCTTCAGGAGCCATGTGGTGGGCTTGTTCTTTATGACAAAATGTATGCTGGACACAAAAAATAGAAAAGAGGCATAGCAGGCTGCTTGCAGAGTTCTTAAGGTTTGTCTAACTTGGTAGGGCTTATCTTACGTACCTGTCACTCTAAAACATTCTAATATCCATTTGATGGCAACAGATATAAAATCCTTTGTTCATAAACAAACGAGCAAATATAAAGACACAGAAAGGCACTCAAGTGACCTGCAAAATGAAGGTGTGAGGACACCTTCTGTTGAAAGCCATACTGGTCAGCTTATGTTTAGGTAACACAATGCTAATGTGAATATTTATCTTGACATAAGATAGCTGACACCAGATATCTACAGGCCTAACAATGAGAAAAAATGGCTGACTAGTGAGCTCAAAAGTACATAATAGTATAAAGTGTTATAAACTTGTAGGGATTAAATGAATGCTTATTGTTTGACATGGGTATATAATGTCAATTATCCTAATACCACAAAGCCATGGGAGTATCAAAGTCATCCCCAAGTAGGATTCAGAGGAATGCCAAAGCCTTCCTCTGGTCCTTGTGCTGATGTTGATCGCGGTTGAAGAAAATGTCCACCATAGTTTTCTGCCCCCAGATGGTTTTGGCCTGAGACGAGTCCCCTACAGAGACTATTATTACTGAGATTAGCTAAACCTGCCTCCTTGTTTAGCCATGTATAGTAACCCACCTCCTTGATTGTCAGTATACAGTAAATCCACCTCCCTGTTCAATTGTATGTAATAAAGATGCTGAGCTTTCAGGATATTGTGCTTTCTCCATCAGAAACCCAGTCTACCTTGATCTCACTTTCTTTGCCTGTGTGTTCTTATATTTGTATTTTCTTCATTCCCTCACCACCCCAGATAGATAAACCCTAGAAGCCATATAGACCAAAGCAATAACCATTCCAGACAAAACCCCACTTTTGTATGATTGTATATAAATATAGCCTCAAGGTAAAGATGTGTTTTCCCCTTCACCTTCCTGTAGCAATAGTCTTGGTTTTTTTTTTTTTAATAAAAACAATTATGTTATGCAAACGTGTTTTTGTTTTAATTTCAGGAGTGGGTATGGAGCTACTTCAGATTGTCCATGGCAGAAGACTATTTGTCTCATTCTCTGGCAGGGGTGTGATTTGTGCCAACTTCAGATAGTTTAATTCTGGGACACTGGACAAGGTATAAATACCAGAGAATAGAGAGGGACCAGGTTGAGGAGCACAAAGAAGAAGGAGGAGGAGAAAGAGGAGTAGGAGGAGAAGGAGGAGGAGGAAGAAATGTGAAGGGGAAGAAGGAGGAGGAGAGCAAAGTAGAAGGAGGAGAAGAAGAAAAAGAAGAAGAGGAGGGGGAAGATGAAGAGGAGGAACAAGAAGAAGGAGGAGAAGAGAAGAAGGGTAAGGGAAAGAAGGAGGCAGAGAAGGAGAAGATCGAGAAGAAGAAGCAGATGGAGAAGAAGAAGAAGGAGAAGAAGAAGGAAATGTGCCTGTCTATGTTTTGTGCCAACCTGTGCTTGGATGCCTCTAGGTATTTACCTGCTCAGCAGACTCTGTGAGAGTGAACAAAACTGAGTCTCATCTGGCTACAATTTCTCAAGTCTTGTCAATGTCTTAGCCTCTTGTGAACCTCATTGTTTCCTGGCTAGAGAGCTTTGACCTCACATGTATGTCTGAAAACATATACAATGCTCCTGTATTTTCCAATGCAGGATTAAACTGGGGCTACTATTTAATAGAGCCCACAGCCTTGCCCACTCAAGAGTTTCCTGTTATGCACAGGAGTCACTCTTCACTTTCTCTGTAGCTGGGCTGACAGCTGTCTAAAGAGCTGTTAGATATGGACTTTTTTTTTCTTTTAATCAAAGTTAAGGCAAAATGTGATGATTTCAGTTAAAATATATATAGATACTTATGAACACATTTTACTAAATTTGGGTACAGCTGGTTTGACCACCCTTGGAGAATGATTTTGAAACTCAGTTTAACTTTTGTGTATTTTTGGAAGTCTGAGAATTAAGAAGAAAATTATGTGTGTTGAAAATTATCTCAGATCTTGAAAGGGTTGTTTATGTGAATAAAATCTCAGGATCATGACATAAATATCATGAGAAAGAAAAATAGAAACTTAAATAAACATCTTTGCACATGTTTTTCTTTTTAACACATAGTTTCAAATAGTTTAGTCAATGGAAGATTATAACATCCACTAAGTCATTGAAAAGTTTTTGTAGATATCAAGTAAACTGATGTAAAATTTCTAGTGGAAATTTTTGATATGCAGTAGCATTTTCTGTGGAAATTCTCTTCTAATGTATGTATCCTAAAAACTTCTCAAACTGAAGTTTTGATGACATAAAGATACATGATTTCTTATGTGCCTTTATCAAATAGTATTTTCATAAACTTCCTTACTCTCAAAGTCTGCTGACGTTCTGATATACTTCAGAGACTCCCGATTTCTATTTAGAATGTACACATAGTTTTCATCTTATTCCATTACTGTGTTCAACAGATCATCAGACTATCCAGTTTCATAATGGTTTTTAAATATGGACAGTAATGGATGTAAACTTTAAAACAAAGATAAATCTTCAACTGGTAAAACAGAATTTGAACAATAAAATTATTCTCTTGTGCAATACCACATTGCCATTCAAAATGTCTGTAAAAATGTATGTTAACAATGACATATCAAAACCAATTATTTGTTTTTACTTGGTAATTGTAATTACCAATACAGATAACTACTACCTAAATTTAAAATATGCAAAGTGAAATAAGGCAGGTGCATAGAGAAACATTCACTTACATGTGTGGTATACTTATATGTATCATCTTATTTACATGTGTAACCGTAAAAGAACCCAGCTCATAAGAGCAGAAAGTAGATTTGTGACCAAACACTGAAGGGTGGAAGAGACGTTTATAAACAACGTTAGTCAATAGTAACAAACTCAGGTAAGAGGAGGCTCTGGCCATCTATTGCACAGCTGGTGACTGTAGTTAATGACAACATGTATTTCTAAACAGTTAGAAGACTAAATTTTAAATATTCTCACAAAAGTAATGTGTACAGATATTAATAAACCTAATTGGATCATTCCAGAATATATACAAGTATTAAAATATCATGTTATTTCTTAATGTAGAGGTGAAATCAGAATGTGGTAGACACTCATGCCTTTAATCCACTTGTGAGGTGTAGGTGAGGAGAGCAAGGAATTGAAGAACAGCTTAAAATACACAAAATCTTGCCTCAGAAACAATAACTCAATATGAATATGTAACATTTTAGTGCATAAAAATTAATGAAGAAACATAAGGTTACAAATTATTTATATAAATATTTATATCATTAATTTAAAATTATATTTATTTTCACCAGAATATGTTTTTTCGAACTGTATTGAGGGAAACAAAGTACTTCTAAGCTATTGTCCTTTCTATGTATGGTGAATAAATACTGTAGAATAAGAACTTGCTTATTTATAATGTAGTAAATTGACAAAATATACCCTAATCACTTGTGTAATATTTATTAGGACATTTAGCATATATTGGTATAATATAAAGACAGAAAGGCATCTCTGTACTACATCACATATGTATTTTTAATAATGGGAATGTTTTATTTATTATCTCATTTTTATTGTTTGATATTTTAAAAAATGAACACAGTCTATGTGGATATCACAAGAAAAAAAGAAATAGAATCTTCATATTGATACCATATTTTTTAAAAATTATTTTTAATTTTGTTATTGAATATTTTATTTACATTTCAGACTCCAACTCCTTTCCCCATTTCCCCTCCCTAGAAAACCCCAATCTCATTCCCCCTTCTCATTTTTGCTTTTATACTTTTTTAAAAATGTTAATCAAAGGCTTTATAAGTTTGGTAATGCTCAATGACAAGATGCCCATACAATCAGAAGTGTAACCCAATACTCAACCTAGATATATCTTTGACTGGCGGAGACGCTCGGACATCCGCCTCCATGTTCTCCCTCACTCCTCACCTAGCTCCTCCTCTCCTTCTCCTCCTCCTCCTCTCCTTACTCCTCCTCTTCCTCTCCTTACTCCTCCCACCTTAGCTCCTACATATCACCCTTCCTGTTAAAATAAAACATTTCTCTTAAAATACAACTAGAGCATAAATATACCAATTTGTGTCAGTAAGGTACAAGATAGACCTAATACCCAGTCCATCATTTTGTTGACTAAGCAGAACCTCTGTCATCTCTCCTAAATAAAAGACTTAGTTTTGAATCTGGCTTTTTTTTCTTGGCTTTAGAATGAATGTCAGCTGAAAACCAACCTTTCAAATGTTTTCTCTCAAAGTAAATAGCCAGATTGGCTATGAGAGTATAAGTCTTTGACCTAGTCAGAAATCCAGAATGACTGAGTTAACTGAAATTATGGGAAGCACAAAGCATAGTTTCCAAAACTTAGCCAATTTATAGAGACCACTGGACACCTGGACAGTCCCTATACTACAAAATGTTGAAGCATCCAATTTTCAGCCTTCTGGCCCAGGATCATCTGACAGACCTAGTGATGCAGAATTACTAAGGACTGATTACTCTGTCTTGGCAGATATAATCAATCAGTCGACTATTCTGCAAGTGTGTCCTTTTCTGGAGAGTGATTTGTCTATAGATGAAAAGAGGCAATGCTTGCCCAGTAGCTGTCTCACCACAACTGGAGTAACTCCAAAGATGCTCCATTTATTCTTAGAATCCAAGACAGGAAGCTGTCAGGAGCAGACAGGTCTCTAATCAAAATGAACATTAACACAGAAAAGTTTGTAATGTCAATTCTGTTGACTTCTGATGTTTTGAAAACCAGCTATCCATGTAAGGCAATCTGGACAGTTGTCTGTTAACTCCTCTCAGCTATTTCTAAAAAAAATATAGAAAACACCCTAACAATAAACCATGAATAAGCCATGAATTTGCTATAGGCTCTTAACTCACAGGCTAACCATCTCAAATCAGTTAGAAAAGTTAAAGAAGGACTGGGTCTAAGCCTTGTATTCCTAAATGTGTTATGTAGGCAGAATGCCTATGAGAGTAATAATATTAATCTCACTTTTATATTAATAAGAAGCTCATACCAATGAAAACTTTAAATTTGAAATCAAAGTAAATTTTGTACCATTTAAGAAATTATAACTTCATCTTAATAACAATCATACTTATTTTTACCAATAGGTTATGGCTATTCAATAAATCCTAGCTAATCCTCCCTGTTCCACCTAAACCACTACTTTTCCCTAGAAAGACACCCCAATATTAACCACCTCAGTGCCCAAGCCCAGGGAATAGGGGCGCCAACTTCTTCAAGCTGATTATGGGCGTTGAGATGTTAGAAGAGGGGCAGGGGGAAGAGTAAATTGATAAGCCTTTGACACTATGTCTTCACTGCATACAGTTGGAATTTCAGGACATCAGAGGTTCGAGCAAGTCTGCTCAGTTTGCATGATGAGTAGATACAGTGAAGCTGTGTGCAATATAAAATTCTCAAAACAAATTTTAGTATCATAATATTTTTTTTGTTTGAATTCTGGAATCTCGTCTTCTGGTGGACTGCCTCTGTCATGTCCAATCCATATAATTCTGGAAGTTTCTATGAGGGTGTGTTCCCACCATCCTCCCATTCCAGCTTCCCTGCTCTCGAATTCCCCAACACTAGGGAATCCAAACTTTCAGGCACCAAGTCTGTCCACTTCCACTGTTGCCTGGCAAGGCTACCCTCAACTGCCTATACAGGTGGAGCCATGAGTCCCTCTTTTTGTGTTCTTGGGCTGGAGATTTTAGAATGGCTACTTTGTTTCTTAGGAGCATTTGCTTGAAATGCTTAGGACCAGCTTGTTTCTTAGGACCATTTGCTTGAAAAATTGTTTTCCAGCCTTTTACTCTAAGGTAAAGTCTGTCTTTGTCACTGAGGTGGGTTTCCTGTATGCAGCAAATGCTGGGTCCTGTTTACATATCCTGTCAATTAGCCTATGTCTTTTAATTTGGGAATTAAGTCCATTGGTGTTAAGATATATTAAGAAACAGTGATTGTTGCTTCCTGTTGTTTTTGTTATTAGAGTTGGAATTATCTTTGTGTGGCTCTCTTCTTTTGGATTTGTTGGAATAGGATTAATTTCTTGCTCTTTCTAGGGTATAATTTCCCTCCTTGTATTGGAGCTTTCCGTCTATTATCCTTTGTAATGCTGGGTTTGTGGAAAGATATTGTGTAAATATGGTTTTGTCGTGGAATATCTTGGTTTCTCCATCTATAGTAATTGAGAGTTTTCCTGGGTATAGTAGCCTGGGCTGGCATTTGTGATCTCTTGGGGTCTGTATGACATCTGTCCAGCAACTTCTAGCTTTTATAGTATCTGGTGAGAAGTTATCTGGTGAGAAGTCTGGTGTAATTCTGATAGGTCTGCCTTTATATGTTACTCGGTCTTTTTCCCTTATTGCATTTAATATTCTTTCTTTGTTTTGTGTACTTAGTGTTTTGATTATTATGTGATGGAGGGTATTTCTTTTCTGGTCTTGTCTATTTGGCATTTTATAGACTTCTTGTATGTTTATGGGCATCTTGTTCTTTAGATTAGGGAAGTTTTCTTCTATAATTTTGTTGAAGATATTTATTGGCCCTTTAAGTTGGGAATTTTCACTCTCATCTATATCTATTATCCTTAGGTTTGGTCTTCTCATTATGTCCTGGATTTCCTGGAAGTTTTGTGCTAAGAACTTTTTGTATTTTGCATTTTCTTTGAGAGTTGTGTCAATATTTTCTATGGTATCTTCTGCACCTGAGATTCTCTCTTCTATCTCTTGTATTCTGTTGGTAATGCTTGCATCTATGACTCCCGATTTCTTTCCTAGGTTTTCTATCTACAAGGTGATCTCCCTTTGTGATTTCTTGATTGTTTCTACTTCCATTTTTATGTTCTGGTTGATTTTGTTCAATTCCTTCACCTGTTTGGTTGTGTTCTATTGTAATTCTTTAAGGAATTTCATGTTTCTTCTTTAAGAGCTTCTACCTGTTTACCTATGTTCTTCTCAAATTCTTTGAGAGTGTTATTGATGTCCTTCTTAAATTCCTCTATCATCATCATTAGAAGTGATTTTAAATCCGAATCTTGCTTTCCTAGTGATATGGGGAATTCAGAACTTTCTTGTGTGGATGAACTAGGTCCTAATGATGCCAAGTACCCTGGGTTGTTGATGCTTATGTTCTTGCACTTGCCTTTTGCCATCTGGATCTCCTTGGTGCTACCTGCCCTGTCTCTGACTGGAGCCTGTCTTTCCTATTATTTTGGTTGTATCAGAACTGTGTGGGGTGGGTGTTACTACTGGGGTTAGAGCTGAGGCCCAAGATCTGCTCAGTGCTCAGATGCAGACAGGAAGGAACCAGTGCTCCAGGCCAGGAGTGACTTCCTGGGTCCTAGTGAGTCCCAGTTACTCCCTGTTTGAGGCAGGTGTTGCTGTCTCCTTACCTAAGATACTGCCTGGGTTAGAGCTTCTGGGAGGCCTGCTTCCTCTGGGTTCTGTGAGATTGGGGGCAGAGCTAAGATACTGCCCAGGTTAGAGCTCCTGGAAGGCCACTTCCTGTAGAATCTGTGAGATTGGGGACAGAGCTGCTGCCTGGGATCTGCTCAGTGCTCAAGCCCAGACCCTGATACCACATTTTAAACATCATGCATATTAAATTCTGCTCACCTTAGTTTTGTTATAAATATCCATTAGAACAGTGGTTCTCAATCTTCCTAATGCTATGACCCTTTAATAACCCTTTAAAACAGTTTCTCATGTGATGATCCCAAACCTTAAAATTATTTTTGTTCCTACATCATAACTAATTTGCTGCTTTTATGAATTGCAATGTAAATATCTGTGTTTCAATTGGTCTTATGTGACCCCTGTGAAAGGACATTTGACACCTAAAGGGGTTGTGACTAACAGGTTAAAAACCACTATGTTACAATCAAGAACATGAGAGCTGGATATATAGCTCAGTTGGTAGAGCATTAAGTTAGCATGTACAGAGGCCTACATGTGATTGCTAATGCCATACATTCCACACATACCTGCAATCACTGTACTCAGGAACTAGAAGCAAACAGATCTGAAGCTCAAGGTTATCCACATACACATAGCATGTTTCAGAACAGCCTAGACTACATGGCATCCTGTGTGGTGGTTTAAATAATCTCGGACCAGGGAGTGCCATAGGAGGTGTGGCCTTGTTAGAGTAGGTGTGGCCTTGTTGGAGGAAATGTGTCATTATAGGGGTGGGCAATAAGATCCTCTCCCTAACCACGTGGGAGCTAGTCTTCTTTTTGCCTTCAGAACAAGAAGTAGAACTCTCAGCTCCTACAGCACCATGCCTAGCTGGACACTGCCATGCTACCTGCCACAGTGATAATGGTTCATAAGGACTGAACCTCTGAACCTATAAGCAAGCCCCAATTAAATGTTGCCCTTTATTAGAGTTACCATGGTCATGGTGTCTGTTCACAGCACTGAAACCCTAAGATACCCTGTGTCAAATGGAACAAAATAAGAATACATGCCATTAACTTAATTGGTCACAAGTTGACATTTAAGCTTCCGGTCTTTATACCTAGCATCTTGGATGATTAAGGACTCAGTACCACCTGCATTTCTCCCACCTGTTAATGTGACAGAGCTCCTAGATCTCACACCTGGATTGCCTCTAGCATGTGGTATCACTAATGGGCTCTTTGATGGAGTGCTGAGGAGTCTAATTTCTTCCAAGTAATACCATTCACCTTGTGGCTTTCCTGTTGCCGTAAAGAATGGTTTTCAGTACTATATCAGAATAGCTCATAAATTTGAGCACACTCCAACACATGTGTTTATAATGTATAATCATGTGCTGTCTAAATATGCAGTAGTAATCTGTTATGCATTACTCCTGATGACTGCTCATAGGTCCATTTACAGTAAATCTCAAGAAGCCTTTTAAAAACAGCATGTGATCATAACATTAGAAACTTGCAAACATCCCCTATGTCACTTAGAATAAACCATACAAATCACCATCATTAAGCATTAAGCCCAAACCACAAGGACATAAAGGAGATGAACAATTTATTCATGTGGCTACGCCCAGAATAGCAATCCTGGTGGAAGCTCCACAAATGCAAAGATCACTACATAGGCACACACCTCACATGTTTGAGTTAGTGCTCTATATTTGAGTACACCCTATGGCTTTTTCTAAAAGAACAACATTGAATTGTTAGACTTCAATAATTTGAATCTTCCTAAATTTGAAACATGAAACTTAAAATGTAGCTATTAGACATGGTTTTGAAACAGACACATATTGAGCTAATTTTGAAAAATGAAATAGCAAGTACTTGGGGAGTGAATCCATTTGAAGGAAGAAAAGAGCCCTGGCTGAGCTTGTGTTTCTGGTGTGCATAATAGAACAGTGATGGCTCTCTGCATCTGCCGCCGTACCCCAGCAGCAGGATGCTCAGCTCACGGCCACCTGTGAGTTTAGGCAACAGGGCTTCCAACCCTCGGAACAGACTGTGAGTTTGCTGTGTGTAAATCTGGTAAATTAAGAAGAGGCTTCCAAGAAATCAGTGTCACCATCCTTCATGGAACATGGGTATCCTCAGGTCATTCCGAGGAGCGCTTATAACAGGTGTCTAATTAACAACTGCAAGTTCTGCTCTCAGGAGTCTCTAATGAGAGGCTCTGTGATTATTGTTATGATACCCTCTGAGCTCTCCGAACCACCCCTTTCCAGGCAATGAGGATTCGATTTCATATAAGTCATGAATGTGTGTGTATACGGATGTACTAGTTTCCATGAAATCCCTTCATCCACACTGTGAAGTATACAGAACTGTCATGAGCTCCATTTTACCATTAAATTATCTGGACAAGGTGTCTGTGTATGTGCCAGGTGGCAGATAAACCACTATACAAAGAAACCAGACTAAGCTGAAAAAAAAAAAAAAAAAAAAAAAACCAACCTGGGATACAATTTGCATTCAACTCACCAAGCTGAGTGCCTGTGGGATTCTACCTGCCCAGAGTGATACCAGAGAAGACACATTTCTCTATTAGCTACAGGTAGCCCTGTGTCTGAGATTGAGTATTTAAAGACATATTTGAGCTCTCTATCTCCCTCCCTTCCTCCCTTCCTCCCTCCCTCCCTCTGTCCCTCTTCCTTTCCCTCTCTCCCTCCATCTCCTTGGTTTCTTGATGGAATCTGAGGCCCAGGTTAAACTGCAATTCTCTCTCTCTCTCTCTCTCTCTCTCTCTCTCTCTCTCTCTCTCTCTCTCTGTGTGTGTGTGTGTGTGCATGAACCTCCCTCCCTCCCTCCCTCCCTCCCTCCCTCCCTCTTTCTTCTGCTAGGTTTCATGGCCCAGGTTAAACTTCAACTCACTATAAAGCCACCTGAGAGGTAAATTGATTTTACACCTTTTTCTCTAACTCTCTTATATCTTGTGGGTGTGGGTGTGCAGGCATGCATGCCTTGCAAGATTGCTGTCTACCTTATTCTTTGAGTCAGACTCTCTTAATTGAATCCAGAACTAACTGATTAGGCTAGACTGGCTAGACAACCAGCTTACTCCAAGGATCCCTTGATCTCCATTCTCAGAGTCCAGGAGTCACAAGTAGACCACATCACTCACCCAGCCTTTTCACAAGATCTGAGGATATGAACTTGTGTCCTCACACTTCTATAACAAGCCCTTTTCCTGCTGAGGCAGCTCCTTTGCAGTTCATTTTATCTCTTATTCTGCAATTTTTTAATTAAATTTTAATCTTCATTATACACTAACATGGATGTATATTTATTATCAACACAAACAAATGATAAAGACTCTTCATTCACCAAACATTTTCCATGAAAGAAATTCAATTTCCATCCCATTATTAAATCTTTCTCTGGTGTCATTTCAACATATTTTATTAGACATCCTGAGTTTGTTAATCACAAGTTAACTTGGTCCCTTCATAAAGCAAAGTGAAATACAAACCGTGGAACTGATTTAAGCTATGTAAATATGTGAATATCAGTTTCAAAAGTAAGTGCAAAGAGATTTAGACACTATCACAATATTATTAAAAGCGATGATTCTAGATGGCTTATTTGACCTGTTAGAATTGCTCTCACCTGCCACATTACATGCTTATATTCCTGGGTTGTAGTAACCATCGTAAACATTTTCACTTTGAACTATGAAAATCTGTGCCATTTCTCATGGGTAGAACAGCCAAATAGGGGTGTTATCGATCTCTGATTAGAATTTGGCATTGTGCTCCTTTTATTCTATAAGGAATCTTGGAAATCTATACAATAAGACACTAGTTCCTCTGGACAGCCTCTCTCCATCCCTTTCAGTCTCAGATGGGTGAGTCCTTCTAGACACAGAAGGTCCCTGCTGGAGGGTGTCACCAAAATGCTGTCTCTAACTGATGACTTGCATTTTTATCTTCTGAATGGGTCCAGAAGAAACCTGCTCTTCATGGTTATTGTATTCACAGCATCTTAGCACATAGTGGATGATCAATGAACATTTGCTAAACGATTGTCTTTAGTAGAATAGAATATTAAATCTGTTTTTATACACCAAAAGTTGTAGACTGTATTTTCTTAAACTCTCTTGCCTGAAGAACATGATATAGTTGTCTCCTTAGAGGTCTGCCAGAGACTGACACATTCAGACGATGATGCCCACAGCTAACCACTGATATGATCAAGGGTTTCCCAATGGAGAAGTTAGAGAGAAGACTAAAGGAGCAGAAATGGTTTGTGTCCCCCATGAGGAGAGCAACAATACCAGTTAACCAGAGCTCCCAGGGTCTAAGCCACCAGCCTGGAAGCACATAGGGAGGGACCCATGACTCCAGCTGTATATGTAGGGGAGGATGGCCTTGTTGGGCATAGGTGGGAGAGGAGATTCTTGGTCCCATGAAGGACGAACAGAGAGTGGGGGGGATGTGAGAGTAGGGAGGGGGGAGTTGAGGCAGGGGGTGGGTGGGGGCACAGCCTCATAGAAGCATGAGGATGGGGGATGGGATAGGAGGTTTCTGGGTGGTGGGAGGAAGTGGGTAAGGGGATAAAACCTGAAATGTAAATAAAATACCCAATTAAAAAAATAAGGAAAAAAACCTCTCTTGCCTGGAAATCTACAGACTATGATCTGACACATATATATTAAAGCAATCAGAATATCTGTAATCCTGTCTCTGGTCGAGTGAATTTGGAAAATGTATCATAGGTTCTGGTAGTTCCTTTTACCCTTCCTTGTTGCTGTTATCTTCAGTTCTCAGATATACACAAGCAGGTGAAGGGTTTCAAGCATAGAACTCTTTGTTGCTTAAATAATAAAGTTTAACCTCTGTCCCCAATTTTACAATCACAAGAACCTTTAATGTCTTTGGTATTTTTATCAATGATCCAGTAGGGGGCAGCATTTATTCACAGTAAGGAAACTTAGCAATCTTTTCAAAGTCTTCAAAGCTAGACAAAATGGTCAGTTAAACAGTTCCTGTATTTCTATATGCCAAGAGTAGGGGAAAGTGTGGAAATGCTGACATCCACTTTGCTGTGTAGGCATCTCAGAAAGAACTAGCACACACTTCCATGAAATAAATTAATTCCCTCTATTCACTCACAACTGAGTCCTTGATGCTGGGCACAGGCATCGACAGAATCATCCCAAGACACATAAGTAAACTAGAAAAACATATGTGTGGATCTCTTTTTACCCACCACTGTTTTTGTGGCTCTAACTCATTTCTGTATATATGTGGCTCCAACACATATATTTACTTAACGAATATCCTGAGCACCCGACATAGTTTTTGTTTAAAAACATGATCTACTATTCTAGACAAAATATACACCAACCACCAACTGGATCCTGGAACAAGGGTCAAATTGAAATTGAGCTGTACTTTCACATGTACCATGAGATAGACTTCATGGCAAAAATGAGTCTGGTTAATACTAGACACGTCAGGTTGTAAACATGACGACTTGAGATCAGAGGATCTACCTCTTCAGCTGCCCTTAAGTGTGGCTACCTATGTCAATTTCCTCTCAGTAAACATTGATTGTTTTGATACCAAACCAAACAAATAGGAGAAGCAAAGTTGTTCTGGAGTAGCTTACCCCAACCATCTTCTCAGGTAGAGATAAGGCCGACAGGGTTTGCTACCTTTCCAGTGTTGCACAGCTGACAGATCACAAATTACTTCTGTCCAGTCTTCTCCTTAGGATCTGCTGCCCTTTGTGTAGTATCAACCCCATCCAGTCACTGTCTATAGCAGTTTTCACTAAGACTCAATCTTTAGAACTATTTTAGACTCAGAGCAAAATTAAACTTATCTATTAGTTCATTCATGAATCACATATTTGGCATTATGTCAACTCTTACTATCACACTCCTATAGTATGAAATACTTAACCCCTCTTTTATACTATAGAATTTTAACAATCTTGTTCTTTATATTTAGGTCTAAATTTATATTCTATAAAAATGATACAAGATCTCTACCTGGTATGCTGTCTTTCATTCCTCTGTCTGTCTGTCTATCTGCCTATCTCCCTCCTTCCTTCTCCCTCTCCCCCTCTCTCTCTCCTTTTCTCTCTCTCTCTCTCCTTCTATAACTGTCTCCTCTATTTTCCTTTCTCCTGTCCTCACTCTCTTTCTTAAACTATCAAGCAGTTGTTCCAACGTTTGTCAAAAAGACTAACTTTTCTCAATTTTGTTGACTTTCTTCCATTATCAAAAATTAGTCACTATATTTTCATATATCTATTTTAGACTCTTTGCTGTTTCATTGATCTACTTGTTTATATTTTGGCCAATAACACTATCTTATAATTACAGCTTTATTTTAAGTCTTCAAGTTATATGATATCAATGGTATCAATATAGTTGTTTATTAGTTCCAGTGGGTTTATTTTCTCATTTCTTTCAAATTTCCTGGATGACTAATCATGTTATCCATGAACAACGGAAATTTTATTTCTTTTTTCTTGATCTGCCCTTCTTTCTTCCTTTCCATACCCTGTTTCATTTCCTAGGTTTTATAGTATAACACAGAAAGACATGGTGAACAGAGAACACTTTGTTCCTGATCGTAGCAAGGAATCTTCTAATTTTTTTTAGATTATAATGTTAATTGTGAGATTGTCTTTGTAGGTGTTCTTTATCAAATTAAGTAAGTTTTCTGGGAGTTTTTAAACTGAGAATGAGTATGGGATTTTGTCATGTACTCTTTCTGCCTCTATTATGATTATATGACTTTTTCTTTAGCGTGTTGTTATAAAGGAGTGTGTTATCTTATTGATTTTTCACATGTTGAATCACAGCTGGTAAAATGGCTCAGCTGGTAAAAAACATTTGTCACCAAGCCCAGAAACCTAAGTTCTACTCTCAGGATCAACATCGTGAAAAGAGAGGACTGACTCTCACAAGTTGCCCTCTGATTTCCACACATAAACTAAGGAATAAAACACACACTGGAGTGATAGATCAGTGGTTAAGAGCTGCTTTTCCAGAGTATCAGGGTTCAATTCCCTGCACCCACATGGCAACTCACAACTGTGTATGACTCCAGTTCAAGAGGATTCTACAACCTTAGACAGACATGAATCCAAGCAAAACACCAATGCACTAAATTACAAAAAAAAAAAAAAAAAAGTCGACTCAACTTAGCATACCTCATTTTGAAGGTAAGGTTAGGGGAGAGGAAGAAGAAGGGGAGGAAAAAGAGGAGCTGATGGGGAGGAGAGAGGAGTTGAGGGGAAAGGAGAATTGATGAGAGATAAGTAGTGATTCTGAGAACAAAACACAGTGACTGGCTAGAGATTTATGGGAAGAACTCAGATCTTGCCCAGCTGGTCCGGGAATTTTTTCTGTTTGTGGGTGATTTGTTAAGGTCAGCCTTTCCAGACAGTCAATTGTGGATTAATCCTCACATTTAGAGGCATCAAAGCCAAGCCAATATTGTTTTCCAGGAATAGGATTTTATAGGAAGAGTCTACTTTATATGTTGTGTAGAAATTGGTGACTGTTCTACATCATATTTAAGAACAGAGACACTGTGTGGAAAAAGTAGTACTATTGCAATAACCTGGAAAACACTGCTTTTTAAATTTTTTTATTTTATTTATGTATATGTGTGGGGGCAGGTATGTCCATGTGAATATAGATATTCTGGAGACCAAAAGAGAGTATCGAATCCCTGTAGCTGAAGTTATAGGCAGTTGTGTGCTGCTCATTGTCTGTGTGGGGAGCTGAAGTCTGGTCCTCTTCTAGAGTAGTACATGCTCTTAATCACTGAGCCATCTCTCCAGAACAAGAAAATAGTAGATATATGTATTTTAAATTCTTTTCTTTTCAGAATAGACATAGACCCACATGGCAGTAAATATGAAGTACTCAACTCTAAAACCATAAAATGCTTTTATTGTTGTATTCAGAGTAAGTACTGTGGCACTGAATTGTTTAACCAGATACACTTCTCATTCTATGTTGAGAACATCCATCTATGTGAGTCTATTAACAAGAACCTCTGTGGAAATTTTACATTGAAAGACTCCTTATACGATAACTGGGACCAACTGGAAATCCACAAATTCAATGTGTGATGTAGGAAAATAGCCAATCTTCCATAAGATCAGTATGGCCTGGTTTCTACCTCCCATCCTTCATATTCTCAAAGAAATGTAACTTCCCAGTTCAGCTGAGCTTCATGGCTTTTCCAGTATAGAAACATCAAAAACTGAAGAAAAAAATGGTGTAAAATTAAGAATAGGAGGAAAAAAGCAACAGTACATGTAGCAAAAGAAAACTGTAAAATAGCCTAAGAAGGAATCTGTTGTACTTGCAACAATAGCCTCCAAGAGCAGTTTGCAAGCAAATGTGTACCTTTCCATCCTGTAGATGTAGTTATGAAAAGAGAAGATGATTGACTAGTTTGTTTTCATGTTCATGAATTGTGCTAATTTTCAATCAATCAGTGTTACAGTTATAAGATTATACTTAATTGCTGTCTATGAAAACAAAATCAGCGATTTCAATGTCCTTGTGGGAAGGATTACCATACACCCAGCTTTCTCAGGGATGCTTTTCAAATACTCTGTTTTCATCTGCCACACATATGTATATTTTTTAGAAAATGGCTTTGAAAACAGTTATTAGAACACAGAACTATGACTGTAATTATAGTCCTCATTTTATCCTACCTTACAGTTTTAATTCAGTGTAATTATTTGAACTCCTAATAGTCAGTCACTCTGCTCATACTTGTTCAATAATCAGAAATATTGCTAACGAGTTTTAAATGATACAGTAATTAAAATCAAGTGCTTCACAATTAGATAGATCTGATTAGTTCACTGCCTGTGCCTTCGAGAAAAACGTTAACACTTCATTCCCATTAATCAAAATACATAATTACCTCTTCTATTCAGTAGTCATTAATATGCATTAAATAATTCACATGTAGCTCTTAGCAAAAAAAATATACACATAGTTCTAAGTATTGTTAGCTGTTATTGCTTTGATGCCTTATTATAGATAAATATATGACTATTTAAGTTGCTTCTTTGGCTATATAAATTATGTACAAAATATTTGTGTATTATTAAAGTTTTTTCCATTGCAAAATGACACATGTTGGTATTTATTTCTAAGATTCAACAACAAACATGTAAATTATTTTTTCTAAGAATTTGCTTGTCTGATGCTTCAGGGTAGACTATGAGTACCACATAATGAATATACATTACTGAGAAACTTCATACAATCTCTGGAAAAGTACAAACTTTAGAGCTTTATTTTTCATGATAGCCACATAGAAGAGGAAGCATATATTCTGTCTTGTTTTTTGAAAAAAGGAAAAGAAAAGGAGAAAACTTTCTTATATGCAAAACAAAGCAGGTGAGAGTTGGGGAACACTGGCAGAGCTGTGGAGTGGAGAGAGCATGGACGCTGTAGAGAGATAGAACTAAATTTGGTTTTAATAACTTAGTACCTAGCTATTTAGCAACTTTCTTCTGTGTGTCACATTTTTTCATAATGATAAAGAGCATTTTAAACTATACTGTAGAGTTTTTGTGAGGACATAACAAAAAACTGTCTTGGAAATAGTCTCCATCTATCTTTTGATCTATGTAAGATATTTACAAAATACATTTGCCCACAGTGTAGGCAAGGGAAGTATTAAAATCCTTGACAACTCCTGGTCTCATACTTCCTTATTCATTGCTTCTAGAAGCATCTTCTGGGCTAAAAATGATTTGTTTCACACCATTTTAGCTAAGCTGGAAAACTAATTTTGCTGATGTATGCATCCTGCCAATCAGTTCAAAACCAGACATCTTCTACTGGAGCAGAGGTTGACACATTTTCAGAGCTTTGGTGCTCTGGTACCCTATGTCGATAGGTGCTGACTTTCTCATGATCTATCTGTGGAGTGTCAGCATCCGGGCCTCCATCCCCTGCAGCTATTACATCTCCTTCACTGGGTTCTTTACCTCTTGGTTCAGGTAGCAGTGAGTTCTGTGTCAGAGGGTACAAGCTCTTCTTGGAAGGAAAACAAAAGCTTTCATTACTAAACACAGGAATTTGGAAGAGATGAGGAAGCCATAGATTCCAACTCATTTTGTAGGGCTCTAGCTGAGATCTACAGATTCCAACTTGTTCTTGTATCCCTTCCCTCAAATCATATTGTCTTTCTAGCCATGCCTGTAGGCATCAGACTCCAGCACCTTTCAAAAAACTCAACTTTATATCATCTGTTTCTCATGCTTCCATATTGGGTAGGTTCAAAACCTTATAACAATTCTTAAAAAGCAAACTGTATGCATATCTATATGCTTCTGTACATTTGTAATTGCATTGCTATTTATGCATAGCATATAACATTTCAAATTAATTGAAATACAGAATACGTGAAATTTTGTGCCTTTTTCTAACTTAACATGTTTTTAAAGATTTCATTCACTTGACAGTGCGCATTGGTACTCTTTCCCTTCTGTGGGTAGATATATTTGATTTTACATCTATATCACCTTTTGGTCATTCATTCATTGATAGAATTTGAACTTTTCTACATTTTGGTACTAAACTAAGGTGAAAGATGAATACCATTATGGGTGAACTAAATAGACCTGATTGCAGACTTTAAGATAAGTGATTTTATGTTGCATAAGCTTAACTTTGACTTAAAAAGTAAGATTATGAAGGTATAAAGTTGTTTTTTTAAATCCATTTATGTCTAATTGTTCAGAACGAAACTGAAACAACATTGCTGAAAATTCATAAATGGAAAACTGTAGTAAAGAACAGCTGTGTGGTCATTAAACTGTACATTCTTCACAATAAAAACAGAACTTTCATATTTGACTAGAATCTGCTTCGTATATTATTCTTTGCTCGGCTATGTTGCTACGAGTCTGCCATTGATTGACTTCTTGACATGCTCATAAAATCAATTTACATCCAAGCTCTGAGAATAATTCTCTTAATAGGTTGCTGCTTTCACCATTTAGCCAACCGAGACACATTTCTTTCCACACCACTCCATACTTATTTAGAAAGGCATTTGGTAACACTTATCAGCACGCACATGCCAGCAATTAGATGTCGATAGAATTTCTATGCTCAATCTTCTGTATACGAGGACCATATTAGCCAAACAATTTACTGAACTCATCATTTTCTTTGCCCATGGAGTGACTTTAGACACATCAGATAAAGGTTCACCACATCTCACCATCTCTTTCTCCATAAAGGGGTATGGGATGGGGGTAGAATGTCCCCAGACAGCTTTCTTTTCCAATATTTATTTAGCTTTTCTTATAAGTCTGGCTTTTATTCCAACTGCTAACTTGGCTTTCTTCTTTGGTGTTTCATGTCTTTCTTAGTTCAAAGACCTGCAGGGACTGTCCTTATCTTAAAGCAATCCCTTCTTTCATGGGCAACCACATCCTCTTGCACTGTACCTCCCCCAGCTGCACTGGTTTATATTTAGTTACTAGAATATATACAAATCATCTCCATCTTGGCCATTCCTTCCATTTTCAATATTCTTTTTCAACACATCCATGTGGTTTCTTCCATTTCATTATTTAAATCTAAAATTATTTGCTAGCTCCTTATAGCAGGTATTCCTTACTAAAAAGCATCTTCCTGAGTTATAACCTATTGCATTTACAATATTTCTCAGCATCTCACTATATTTCATTTCTTGACAGTAAGAATTTACCTAACTAGTTTGCAGCTACTTCTCACTGTTTGTAATGAATCTAGAATGATTAGAAAACCTATACTATATGGACAATCATGCAAATGCATGTATATTGCAAATGTGAACGATGGTTGTATTGTTTCTTGTGATACAGGACACTCTAAAAGAATGGGTGTTTATTAGACTTATTTGGAGTGTTTGTGATGAAATATACTCAATCAGTACACCTTTAAATTTTAATTTTGAAATGTTATTGTTAATTCTATTGGTATCCTTTGGACCTGAAATTGGTCATTTTGTTACAGTAGATTTAAAACTTAGAGATCTGGTGTGGCAATATAATCACACTATTCCTGCTTCTCAGTAAGAAGATAATTTGGAAGTAGTATGAAGAACCAGAAGGCTGGAGTCGAGGAAAGAGTGGCCCTCATTGAGTGGGAAAAGAACAAGAGGGTAGGTGGAAGAGAAGGATAACCCAAGGAAGGTACTGTATCATAAGTGACAGTTGCTGAACCTGAAGCTAAATTAGGATAGACAACTTTCTACTAAATTTATTCATCTGAATATGGCTTTATCAGAGGTTGCAACATTATTACTGAAGATATGATGAGAGGAGCAAGACTGAGCATGAACGTGGAGACCATAACAATATGCATCTCTCTTAAATACACAGCTACTACAAAACCTTTGTTTTTTTTTTTCTCCTTGTTCAAAGGATATACATTTCTGTGAACATTGGTTTTACATCTGTAACTCAAATAGCCCATATTATCCTCAAGGTTTAAGACTGAAATGATATAACATGGAAAATGCCTAGAACACAATGCTTATTCAATAAATGTAGAATTCACTTTTCTCATCTGCAAATTCTTAAAAACCAATTCATTCTTATAGCTAGCCAGGGTCTTTTTCCCTAGATGAAAAATTCGCCAACCTAAGTTGGTAAAAAGAAGTTCTTCTAGTGTTGGTAGTCCTGGACCAATAAAGTCTTCAAGATCTAGAGGCTACCCTAACAGATACAGAAGCTTATAAACCTGAACGAATCTAAGAACTAGAGGTCCTTTGTTCCAGGACTTTGAATGGAGACACATATGGCTCTCGGTAGTCAGGCTGAAGGTGAATGCTTTAATCTGCAGCAGCCCAGTGCTGGGCAGCCATGATAACCCTCAGCTTTGAGCAGCAGTAAGAGACATCATTAGCCCACGCCTTCTAATGTTAAAGGGTGTTGGGGAGAGCAGCAGCTCAGGATTAGCACCCTCAGTTTCAACACTGGCTTGTGGTTTATCTTAGGATTATGGTGTCAACACCCTTGGCCCTTTACGGTTGACCACTTCCTCCTGGCCCTTTTAGCAATCAAGACCCACAGTTTCTCATCACTGTTCCTGTGATCTGCTGCTTCTGCTTCCCATCTCCAGAGAGTGGTTCCGCTGCCGGCCACTCTCTGGAAGTCTTCAGGCGTCCTGTACTGCTGTTAGTTCTGCTGCTCCCAATGCTTCCCATCTCCTCTTCATATCACCAGCAAAGCCCATTCTATTAATGATAAAGATCCAAAACAGGCCTGAGAAGTCCACTAAAGGGAAATCTTTTCTTAGATCTACTTTCCACTACTGAAGGGCAGCACAAGACGGTGTGTCCTAAGTGACTGGGAAAGTAAGCTGATGGTCATACTCATATAGCCACCATGAGTAATGTGGCAAGGGCCTTTCAATCAATCATGCATGTAAAAGATGGTGTGGTTTGTACCTATCCGGGCCTTCTGCTAGACATTCCAAGTGAGAATGGCAACTGGAGTTCATTGAGGCTCTCAGTGTCAAATACTCTGGAACAGGCTGTTTAAAAGAGTCTTGACTAGAATCAAATGCCTTTTGGAACTATAGTATGTTTTGGCAACAAATAGCTATAGTTGTACTTTTAGAACCTTCAAAGCACTAAGGTAAAGTGAAGTTTTAAAAGTTTCTGTATGCCAAGAGGGCAGTTGGTTTAGTTGCTCAAGAGAGGCTGCTTGTCTACTAATCTTCTAGTCAAGTCAGGCAGAAAGGCCTAACAACTGGAATATTAAGGATGCAAGTCTTCTTGGCTCCAACATCTTAGCTTATTGAAAGAGAAAATATACGGTAGAAGTGGAACTTATAATAAAGACCTAGTAGGTAACAGTAACAATGTATTAGCAATAATTAAGAATTCTTTAACACAATTCTTTAACAGTATCTAACAGTGATCTATTCAGACAAATACCCATGGAGAGAGTTGAGTTATTTTATCTACCTTAAATCTTTGATTATCTTTAAACAGGGATTACATCAGAGGAATAAATTATTTGTTCAAAAACAAGAAGAATAAAGAGGAGAAGGAGGAAGAAAATGAAAAAAATAAAAACAAAAAAGTGTCTCATATATAGGTAGAAATTCTGGGTTTCCTATTAACATCTGGTGGTATGCCTTACTACATCTGTAAAGCACTGAGTTAGCTGACCCTTGAGGGGTTCTCCTTGAAAATTCTACTTTCTACCTGGAAAATTCTCCTATCCATTGGTCTCCTAATTATTATGCCTCTTATAGAGCCACTTGACATATTTTATTATTGAAGCTCACTAAATGTATGTCTTTGCCGTTCAAAACTGTAAGTGGGCCTGAATCTTTCAAGATGTCTGTATTTACTTCTAGTCTATAATTTTTGGTTTAAAACAGATACAGATAATGCAAACACAATATATTTATGTCTGATTTAAACTCTTTAAGGATGTTCAACACATTATGTCCATATATACTCTGTTGTTTACTATTTCTAGTTTCTTTAAAAGGTTCCTATTTAGTGTGTCTGTAGCTATATGTTTATGTGCATCATGTATATTTATAATGACCTTAGAAGACAGAAAATGGCATTAAATTTCCTGGAACTTTCATTACAAGCGCATTTGAGACACCCAATGAGATCCCAAACCTGAGTCCTCTAAAAGAACACTAAATGGTCTTGATGACTAAGTACGTGTCTATCCATTCAATGTCTTGTTTGACCATGAGTTCTAAGGACCTCAGTCACACTAGACTGCTTCAGAAACTATAGCTTTGATACTTTCTACTTTAAGTGTGCCGTGTCTAAACTGTGGATAACATTTGTCACAGACAACAGTTCTCTAGAAATGTACCTTTTCTCATACAGAGCAACCAAAAAATACTACCAGCCAGAGCAACTATCCCAGTACCAGGCAACAGGGGGGTGGGAGTGGGGGGCTGGGGGAGGGGCTGGGCATTGAATACAGAGACAAAAGAGTCCAGTCAGTTTCCATCATAGCAGCATTCCTCTAGTCCCATATACATCAGTAGGTCTTGTGCTAAAAGACCTTGACATCCTGCCACTTGGGAAAGCAGTGTAGTGCTGTATAGCACCTCTAATGCCTGGTTCTCTTTCCTCCAATGGACTTTGTGACTTCTTCGTGTCTTTGCAAATGAAGGTTTTTACACAATGGGGCCAAAGAAGAACCCAGAAACTATGCTTTGTGGCTGAGTGGGCACTCCTGGCAGGTCTCAGGAAGAAAAATAAATCTTGTCTTTCTAGAGCTTCTGTTGCCAATGACTAACCTGCCAAGAGTGTCCTCAAGGGAGACACAACACTGGGGTGAGAACAGCATTACAATTTGACTGCTATTCCATTTAATAATGGGGATTTAGTATTACTTTGTGAGGAATTAAGGTCCTTTTTTAAATTATAAAGGCAATATATAAAGTGTCAGCTGGGCTATGTTTATTGGAATGCATCAACACGGTAGACAAATTCAGTTCTGTTGATTTACCTATGACACCTAAACTGACAAATTTCCACTGTGCCTGTTAAAAGTCTGGCTCTGACCTGCTCAAATGTCAATTTTGAGTCAAAGATTAATAGGGCCATGTAAGTGTGTGTGTGTGTGTGTGTGTGTGTGTGTGTGTGTGTTCTTGCCCCTGATAAGAAACAAAGACAAATGAGGGAACTGTTTATTCTGTGAGTCTGTGAGTTCCAGACATCATACTGAGTCCCTTTTAAATGTTAAAGTTTGGAGCCTCATGTCCACTATCTGCATGTGAGAAAAACAGCTCTGTAACTGCAGGTGAAATGGAGAGGAGAGTGAGATAGGAAGAAAACCACCAACAGGAATGATAAACCAGGTTTTAATGACAAAGTTCCTTTGCCAAGTGTAACTCGGGTGCTTGGTAAAATGATCTGACTTCATTAGTTGATATCCAGACCCCCAAAGCCATCATCATCCTGGAAGAAAGCCATATATGTTGGTCATACAAATGGACATTGATTTTTCAATAAACTGGAACCCAAATCCAACATCACTCCATGATATCTTTTCTCAGGAGAGAGTATTTCTCGCTCATGCCTGGCACTGCATCTCAGCTCTTCTATTACAAGAATTACATGGGTGAAGCAAAGAAGGAAACATCAGCTCACTTAAGTCATGTGATAAATGAGGCAATTAAGGCAATTAGATGCACAGTTACTGAGTTATATCTGTTTTGCTTTGTAAAGTATCATTTTAAGTAGGATCATCTGTCTTACCATACTTGACAGCATTAGAATTTTGTGGAGCAGAAAAATTGTGGTCCGTTACTAAGAAAACAGTGCTCACTCTCCTAACAGGATAAAGAAGGCATGGAGGTTGTGGTTGCTTAACTCTTTCTTCAGGAGACAGAGCACATTTCGCACTTGCCTACTTGGTTTCAAATATATCGCTTTTCTAGAAATAGATGGCTGGCTACCTGGTCACTGGAAGATTAGTAGACAGCACTGATTTTTTTTTTCCCCAATGCATGATTCACATCCTTTTAAAGGAAAAGAAAGATACTGTAGCCATTTGGGCCTTCAGTGAAGAGTCACTGGAGTGAAGGAAGAAGCTGAACTCTTGTCTAAGGGGAGGGTGCTGAGGCTTTAAGGAACATGTGCTGCCCATCAACAAGCACAGTTCCTTCATACGCAGAACTTATTGCTCTAGAAGAGGTGTACACATCTGCAGATTCTTAAAGAGTCTCTGGAAAAGGAATCCATGAGCCATTTTGTTTGAGGAGATTCAGTGCTGTCAAAGTCTCCAGTGAATGGCAGATCTGTTTAAGGTATTAGGTCAAAACACCAGAAGCCACGAAGTAGATCAAATAAATCATGAGTGAAAATGTTACATTGCTATACTGGCCTGGTAACCAACTGTCTCCACAATAAAGCCTTCTAGAAATTGGACACAAGCCAGGTTGTGTTCCTCTGTATCTGCAAGCTTTGTTTCTTTTGTTTTAAACTTGTGAACACATAGCTAAGTGTAAGGTAATTTTCATGAAGATCCTTTTGGTCAACATGTGTGCTCTGTAATTTGCTGAAGAGCAACTGTCTAGGGTACATGTTCACAGACTCCCACACCACCTGCTTTCTTTTCTATTACTTTTTGTGACCAAAAAAGAATTCTTAAACATTTGCCTTGTGGTTTGGGGGAAACTGAGTCAATGCTGTCATGAAATAGTTCTAAGGCTGAAATCTGCTGACACAGGGTTCGTAAGAGTATGATTGAGAAATGTAAGCTGACCAAATGGGAAGAAACTAAGAGTTGCAGCCAAGAGAGCATTCTTGGATTGGAAATGTCACTGGAGAGATGGATCAGCTGTTAAGATTACTTGTTGCTCAATCATAGAGAAAGGAGTTTGCATCCCAGAAACCAGCACTCACATTAGGGCTCTCCATAGCTCCTGAACTTTGGCTCCTGGGAATCTGACTTCTGGCCTCTGTGGGCACATGACATGACTACATACACACAGACAGAGCCACAGTCTGACATACAAAAAAAAAAAAAAAAAACGTAAAAGCTATTAGAAAAATTGTGTATAAGTATTTTCAGGCAGCAATGCCTTTTGGCCCTTAGGTTGTTTTTGAATTTCATAACCACCTTTCTAACCGAAGAGTTGTTGGTGTTCATGATGCACCAGTATCTCTGGATTTCTTCATATCTTAGTAATAGACATATAAAACCAGATGAGAATAAATTGTAGAGCATTATATTGACACTGGCTGGGCATTCCCAATCTCTCAAAATATAGGACTTCCAGTAGGCTGGATAAATGGATACAGTTTGGTGAAGACAAGATAAGGTTCCTCATTTCTTCCCATTTAATCAACATCTTAGATACTGTCTATGAGGAAAGAAAGATCCGCAAGGCAATTACCCAACCAGTCCAGAAAAGCACTATTATCTTCTCAAACCTGTACTCTGAGGACAAATAAAAAATACTTAAATGCTAAAAAGGGGTAACATTCCCTCTTTTCTAAAACAAAAACAAAACTGTGAAACAAACGAATTATATTCTTAATGGCTTATATTCTCATTACTCCTGTGACTCAGTTTTAAAGCTATTCATAAATACTTGCTTTTTCAGATGAATTAAGAAAGAGCTTTTATTAAAATATTTTGGAGAGTTACATTTAATTTATAGATTGACTTAAATTTAATTAACATTGTTATACTATTGAATTTCTTCAACCAAAACATATTCAGGCTTAATTATGTGCACTTCAGTGGAATTACATAATTTTTCCTATAAAAGTCTTGCAAGTCTGCTGAACTGATTCATGAATTTTAAAATAATTTTATTGCTGTTGAGCTTGATTTTTGTCTCTAAGTTTTCCAATTAGCTCTATCGAGTTTTCTGTAAAAACTTGTATTGATACTGTTCATGCCTTTTCATGCTATTCCACAAATATTACATTTGACTCATTTTTTCACTATTTCCAATTCAGTTTCTTTTCTTACTTTGCTGGATCAATTAGGATTCTCTCTATAGTTGCTAAGACAAAGAAAAGTATTTTTATGTAGAGTTAAAAGTAAATTTAAATTTAAAAGGTTTTGTCAAGACTTTACTGGAAACTGTGTACTAAATATTATGTAATTTTTTGTTCATTAAAGGACATACTGATTTCTAGTTTGATGTTATGATGGTATTAAGTCATAAAAATACCTGTTGTATCAATGCACATTATCTAATTTTTAATTTTTAGAAATGTGTTAATACACTTTCCAAACTACATGTAGTTTTTCTAGAATAAAAACCATTTGATAATTTGTATTATTTTCTCAAAAAAATTACTGATTTTAACTTGTGACTTATTCTTTGTGCTTTCGTTTATAAATAAGATTTATCTATGTCATTCCTGTTTGTTTGGTGTTTTTCCTGTATGTTCTGGTTTTGCAACAAAATTATTGAACTTAATTAAATAAGTTTTGAAGGCTTTTAACATTTTTAATTCTTTGAAATTTTATTTAACAGAAATGACCTGTTCCTTAAAAACCAAATAGAAGTGACTCATAAATTCTTTTCTTTTTTTGTTAGTCAGGATAAATTATTAATATGGTTATTGTTGTATCCAATTTTACCTCTTCCTAAGTCATTTAAATAATTTGAATTTCTCAATGCATCCTGTATTTTCTTTGGTTTTATTTTATTGTTTGGTTATTATTGTTGACAGTAGTCTGAGATTTACTGACTTCTATATCCCCAGTATTTCATCATTTTCTTAAATAAATTTTCAAAGGACAACAAATTATTAACTTCCTATTTTATTCATTAAAGCTCTTTTATACTCTAATGGAATTTTTAATTAATTATTTTACTTATTTACATCCCAAATGTTGCCCCTCTCCCAGTCTACCTTCCCAGAGTTCTTGAACATAGTGGAGCATATGTCCTTGTTATATGTTAGACCATCTTCTGGGTATATGCCCAGGAGTGGTATAGCTGGGTCCTCAGGAAATGCTATGTCCAATTTTCTGAGGAACCACCAGACTGATTTCCAGAGTGGTTGTTCCATCTTGCAATCCCACAAACAATAGAGGAATGTTCCTTTTTCTCCACATCCTCGCCAGCATCTACTCTCACCTGAGTTTTTGATCTTAGCCATTCTGACTGGTGTGAGGTGGAATCTCAGGGTTGTTTTGATTTGCATTTCCCTGATGACTAAGGATGGTGAACATTTCTTTAGGTGTTTCTCAGCCATTCGAGTTTCCTCAGTTGAGAATTCTTTGTTTAGCTCTGTACCCCATTTTTAATAGGGTTATTTGGTTTTCTGGAGTCTAATTTCTTGAGTTCTTTGTATATCTTGGATATTAGCCCTCTATCGGATTTGGGATTGGTAATGATCTTTTCCCAATCTGTTGGTTGCTGCATTGTTCTGTTGATGGTTTCCTCTGCTTTACAGAAGCTTTGCAGTTTTATGAGGTCCCATTTCTCAATTCTTGATCTTAGAGCATAAGCCATTGGTGTTCTGTTCAGGAACTTTTCCCCTGTGCCCAAGTATTCAAGGTTCTTCCCCACATTCCTTGTATTCGTTTCAGTGTATCTGGTTTTATGTGAAGGTCCTTTATCCACTTGGACTTGAGCTTTGTACAAGGAGAAAAGAATGGATCGATTTGCATTCTTCTACATGTAGTCCTCCAGTTGAACCACCACCATTTGTTGAAAATGCTGTCATTTTTCCACTGGACAGTTTTAGCTCCTTTATCAAAGATCAAGTGACCATAGGTGTGTGGGTTCATTTCTGGGTCTTCAATTCTATTCCATTGATCTTCCTACCAGTCTCTGTACCAACACCATGAAGTTTTTATCACTATTGCTCTGTAGTACAGCTTAAGGTCAGGGATGAGGATTCCTCCAGAAGTTCTTTTATTGTTGAGAATAGTTTTCACTACCCTGGGTTTTTTGTTATTCCAAATGAATTTGAGAATTTCTCTTTCTAACTCTGAATTGAGTTGGGATTTTAATGGGGATTGCATTAAATCTGTAGATTGCTCTCTGCAAGATAGCCATTTTCACTATATTAATCCTGCCAATCCATTAATATGGGAGTTCTTTCCATCTTCCGAGATCTTCATTTTCTTTCTTCAGAGACTTGAAGTTCTTGTCATACAGATCTTTCACTTGCTTGGTTAAATTCAAACCAAGGTATTTTATATTATTTGTTACTATTGTCAAGGGTGTCATTTCCCTAATTTCTCTCTCATCCTGTTTATCTTTCACATAGATAAAGGTTACTGATTTGTTTGAGTTGATTTTATATCCAGCCACTTTGGTAAAGTTGTTTATTAGGTTTAGGAGTTCTCTGGTGGAAGTTTTAGGGTCACTTATGTATACTATCATATCATCTGCAAATAGTGATATTTTGACTTCTTTCTTTCCTATTTGTATCCCTTTGACTTCTTTTTGTTGTCTAATTGCTCTGGCTAGGACTTCCAGTACCATATTGAATAGGTAAGAAGAGAGTGGGCAGCCTTATCTAGTCCCAGATCTTAGTGGGATTGCTTCACGTTTCTCTCCATTTAGTTTAATGTTGGCTACTAGTTTGCTGTATATTGCTTTTACTATGTTTAGGTATGGGCCTTGAATTCCTGATCTTTCCAAGACTTTTACTATGAAGGGATGTTGTGGGGAGCTGACAGTAGGTGGTTATCATCCTTGCAGCCATCTTGAGCCATATATGCTGAAAAGAGACTTGTTTACAATAGCCTACAACAGCTGAGCACATTCTTATAACATCTTGTTTTAGAGACCCAGGATTTTCCCGTGGGTGTGTGAGACTTAAAGGTGTGATTTAGAGCTGAGACTTAAGGGCTTGACTTAAAGGTGTGATTTAGAGATAAGACCTAAAGGCATGACTTAAAGGCGTGGCTCAGAAGTGAGACATATAAAAGGCCAGAGGCAGACAGAAGAAATTATTAGGTACTTAGCACTTGGAGAAAGAACTTGGAACTGGAACTAGGATTAGGACCTGAGACTTGGTACTAGGAACTAGGGCTGGGAACTAGGGACTTGGAGAGAAGAAGAGAGACTGAAGAATAAACGGGGTTGAATCACACTCTGGTCTCTGCTCTTTGAGTCTATCCTCACTCTCTCTCTCTCTTGCTGAACCCCGACCCATGGACCAGAGGAGCTTGGGGCAGTGTGTGCTCTAAAAATTTAGTCCCCAAGGATTTTGACAGTGCAGGTTCCAACATTGGTAGAGTGGTCCACAACATTTGGTCCACAACATTTGGATAGTGCAGTTCCCAACAGGATGTTAAATATTGTCAAATGCTTTCTCAGCATCTAGTGAGATGATCATGTGGTTTTTTTTTTTCCTTTGAGTTTGTTTGTATAGTGGATTATATTGATGGATTTACAAATATTGAACCATCCCTGTATTCCTGGGATAAAGACTACTTGATAATTATGGATAATTGTTTTGATGTGTTCTTGGATTCGGTTTGCTAGAATTTTATTGAGTATTTTTGCATCAATATTCATAAGAGATTGGTCTGAAATTCTCTTTGTTGGGTCTTTGTCATGTTTGGGAGGAGTGTGATTGTAGCTTCATAGAACGAATTGGGTAGTGTTCCTTCTGTTTTTCTTTTGTGAAGTAGTTTGAAGAGAATTTGTTTTAGGTCTTCCTGGAAGGTCTGATAAAATTCTGCACTAAAATAATCTGGTCCTGGGCTTTTTTTGGTGGGGAGATTTTAATGACACCTCCTATTTCCTTAGGGGTTATGAGACTGTTTAGATGGTTTATTTGCTCCTGATTTAACTTTGGTACCTGGTATCTGTCTAGAAAATTGTTCATTTCATCCAGATTTTCCAGTTTTGTTGAATATAGTCCTTTGTAGTAGGATCTGATGATTTTTTTTTTATTTTCCTCAGTTTCTGTTGTTACATCTCTCTTTTCAGTTCTGATTTTATTAATTTGGATACTGTCTCTGTGTCCTCTGGTTAATCTGGCTAAGGGTTTATCTATCTTGTTGATTTTCTCAAAGAACCAGCTCCTGGTTTTGTTGATATTTTGTATAGTTCTTTGTGTTTCTACTTGGTTGATTTCAGCCCTGAGTTTGTTTATTTCTTGCTGTCTACTCCTCTTGGGTGTATTTGCTTCTTTTTGTTCTAGAGCTTTCAGGTGTGCTGTCAAGTTGTTGATGTATGCTCTCTCCACTTTGTTTTGTAGGCACTTAGAGCTATGAGTTTCCTCTTAGCACTGCTTTCATGGAATCCCACAAGTTTTGGTACGATGTGTCCTTATTTTCATTAAATTCTAAAAAGTTTTTAATTTCTTCCTTTATTTCTTTCTTGACCAAGTCATCATTGAGTAGAGTGTTGTTCAGTTTACACATGCATGTGGGTCTTTCATTGTTTTTGTCATTATTAAAGACCAGCCTTTGTCCGTGGTGATCTGATAGGATGCAAGGGATTATTTCAATTATTTTGTATCTGTTGAGGCCTGTTTTGTGACCAATTATATGGGCTATTTTGGAGAAGGTACCATGAGGTGTGGAGAAAAATGTATATTCTTTTGTATTATGAGGAAATGTTCTATAGATATCTGTTAAATCCATTTGGTTCATAACTTCTGTTAATTTCAATGTGTCTCAGTTTAGTGTCTGTTTGTATTATCTGTCCATTGCTGAGAGTGAGGTGTTAAAATCCCCCACTTTTATTTTGTGAGGTGCAATGTATGCTTTGAGCTTTAGTAAAGTTTCTTTTATGTACATGGGTGCCCTTGCATTTGGGGCATAGATGTTCAGAATTGAGAGTTCATCTTGGTAGATTTTTCCTTTGATGAGTATGAAGTGTCCTTCCTTATCTTTTTTGATTACTTTTGGTCAGAAGTCGATTTTATTTGATATTAGAATAGCTGCTCCAGCTTGTTTCTTGGGACCATTTGCTTGGAAAATTGTTTTCCATCCTTTTATTCTGAGGTAGTGTCTATCTTTGTCACTGAGGTGAGTTTCCTGTATGTAGCAAAATTCTGGATCCTGTTTGTATATCCAGTCTGATAGTCTATGTCTTTTTATTGGAGAATTGAGTCCATTGATGTTAAGAGATATTAAGGAAAAATGATTGTGGCTTCCTGTTATTTTTGTTATTAGAGGTGGAATTAGATTTGTGTAGCTATCTTCTTTTGGGGTTGTTGGAAGATTACTTTCTTGCTTTTTCTAGGTTGTAGTTTCCTTCCTTGTATTGGTGCTTTTCATCAATTATCCCTTGAAGTGCTGGGTTTGTGGGAAGATACTGTGCAAATTTGGTTTTGTCATGGAATATCTTGGTTTCTCCATCTATAGTGATTGAGTGTTTTGCTGGGTATAGTAATCTGGGCTGGCATTTGTGATCTCTTAGGGTCTGTATGATATTAGTCCAGGATCTTCTGGCTTTTATAGTCTCTGGTGAGAAGTCTGGTGTAATTCTTATAGGTCTGCCTTTATATGTTACTTGGCCTTTTTTTTTTTTTTTTCTGCTTTTAGTATTTTTTTCTTTGTTTTGTGCATTTGATGTTTTGATTATTATGTAATGGGGGTATTTCTTTTCTGGTCTAGTCTATTTGGTGTTCTATAGGCTTCTTGTATGTTTATGGGCATCTCGTTCTTTAGGTTAGAAATGTTTTCCTCTATAATTTTGCTGAAGATATTTACTGGTCCTTTAAGTTGGGAGTCTTCACCCTCATCTATACCTATTATCCTTAGGTTTAGACTTCTCATTGTGTCCTGGATTTCCTGGATGTTTTGGTTAGGAGCTTTTTGCATTTTGCATTTTCTTTGACAGTTGTGTCAATATTTCCCTTGGTATCTTCTGCACCCGAGATTCTCTCTTCTATCTCTTGTATTCTGTTGGTGATGTTTGTGTCTATGACTCCTGATCTCTTTCCTAGGTTTTCTGTCTCCAGGGTAGTCTCCCGTTGAGATTTCTTTATTGTTTCTATTTCCATTTTTGTATCCTGGATGGTTTTGTGTAATTCCTTTACCTGTTTGGTTGTATTTTCTTGCAATTCTTTAAAGAATTTTTGTGTTTCCTCTTTAAGGGCTTCTACCTCTTTACCTGTGTTCTCCTGTACTTTTTAAAGGGAGTTACTTATGTTTTTCTTAAAATCCTCTATCATCATCATGAGATGTGATTTTAATTCTGAATCCTGCCTTTCTGGTGTGATGGGGTGTCCAAGGCTTGCTATAGTGGGAAAACTGTGTTCTGATGATGCCAAGTAACTTTGGTTTCTGTTACCTATATTCTTGTGCTTGCCTTTTGCCTTCTGGTTAACTCTAGTGTTACCTGCACTCACTTTGTCTGACTGAATTCTGTCTTTCCAATTGTCTTTCTTGTGTCAGAACTCCTCAGAGTCCAGATGTCTTAGGATCTGTATTAGATCTTGTGATCCTAAGCTCCTGGGTGGAAGAACTTTTGGGACTCAGGCCACCACTGGGATCCTGAAATCCTGCTCCTCTGAGTGCAGTGGTTCCTCTAGGATAGTTCAGGTGTCTTCACAAGAGCAGACCAGCTAGGTGTTCACTGGTCTGAGTGGAGTGACTCCTCCAGAATGGCTCAGGTTACACAGTGTCTGCTGCTCTGATTGCAGTGGCTCCTTTAGGATGTCTCAGGATATGGTGTCTCCACAGGAGCAGACCAGCTAGGTATCTGCCCCAGCCACAAAGCCAAGTAAGGGGCTGAAAGGAAGTGGTATCCGGAGGGGCGGGGTTTGGGTGCCTGATGGGTCCTGAGCACCCCCTGCTCCCAGTTGTAGCCCTGGGGTGTATTATAGTGGGAGAGGGTTCTTACCTGTTGCTCTGAGTGCAGTGGCTCCTCTAGGATGTCTCAGGATACAGTGTCTCCACAGGAGCAGAGCAGCTAGGTGTCTGCCCCAGCCAAAAGAAACAAGAAAGGGTCAGAAGGGGCTTCAAGTGTTTTAAAACATATAAACATAAGAATAAACTAGTAAATTGCATTGGATTGGCTTAAAAACAATGTTAAAGGAAGTTTTCAGGTTACATCTATCCAAGTAAAAGTGCAAGACTTTCTTAGAAGTCAATTTCTAAGCCACTGTCTGCATTAGGACAAGAATTATTGCTCTGTGTCAATCCTACTTTCGTTTAAGATTATGCTGAGTGTGTCCCAGTTTTCCTTTGAGCAAGCTTTTACTGTATTTACATCCCATCTGTTCAGAATCACCATCCGTCGCTTGGTTTTGCAGTTAGTAGAAAATATATTTCACCCTGAGCCCTAGCAGTGCCACAGCTTCCTCACGAGCTGAGCTGACGTGGATGTAAAAGTGGGAAAATGTGGGTTTGCAACATCTTTCTAGTTTTCCAGTCTGTTTTACATGGTTTGCTGGAGGAGTTAATAATAATGTTAACTAGCTTTTATGTGATGCAACCTAATGAAACTGGAGAGGATGATGATAGTAACCACAAAAATAGTAGTACTAGGATTTGAGACAATGATTAAGGAATCCAATACAAATGATCAAGTTTTATATATATGTACATAATATATTGTATATTATTATATACATAATTTATAAATATATATTATATATTTATATGAAAATCTTTTATATATATATGTGTGTGTGTGTGTGTGTGTGTGTGTGTGTGTGTGTGTATGTATGGAGGGTTTATAACTGTGGAGGTTTTAATGAGAATGCCCCCCTAGCATATTATAATATTCCTCTAGGAGGGAATATTTCAATTCAAAGAAAATAGGTGAACATCACTAATAAGTACCATCCTCTTCTGGAAAAAGGCAACATTAAAAATAGCTTCATCATTAAAATTTACATGTCCATAATCAGAGTATAATTTGTGTGTAAGCAGAGGGGCAGTGGTGGCGCATGCTTTTAATCCCAGCACTTGGAAGGCAGAGGCAGGCAGATTTCTGAGTTCAAGGTCAGCCTGGCCTACAGAGTGAGTTCCAGGACAGCCAGGACTACACAGAGAAACCTTGTCTCGAAAAACAAAACAAAACAAAACAAAAAAACAAACAAAAAAAAGCTATAGGAAAATTAGGGTAGGAGAACAGAGTAGGGTTGGCTATAAAATACCAAGCTCTAGGTCACAGTCATCCATCAGAACCCATCTATATGTATGTGCAAGTTTTACTGCTAATGACCCAGGCTGATCCAACCTCATGGCTCCAAAGCTAATTAGCCAGACAGTCTCTTGGCCGAAGTGAAATAGAAGGCTGGTCAGTACAGAAAGATGAATATCATGGCAAAATTATTAAGTTAAGGTAGCTGTCATTACTTGTCAATACCCTTTCTTCCCACAAGGTAATGGTAGAAAAATGGCTACAGTTTGATATATTTCTGGAAAAAAGTCATCCATTCATTCAGATTGCCCGTGATTCATTTGTTTTGGAAAAGGTCAGAACAGCAAGACTGTTTGAAAATTTACTTCACCCAAAAGTCAAATTTTCACATTAAATTTAAAATTGTATATTTTCAAATATTTTAAACTATTTAATTCTAATTTAATTCTAGTTTACTGTTATGCATAATGCATTTTACATGTTAATTCACTATTTGAAAACAAAGCTTTCATAAAAGATGATTAACGATTAACGTATTTACGGTCATGGTTAGTATTTACATACTCTGTTTCATTAGTTAACATTTTCTGAACAAATGGATTTGAATGACTATTTTAAGTCACTGGTTAAAAAGGGCTATATTTTGTTCCCCTCTTGTTACACTAGGATATGGACAGACACATCAGAAATTATCTTCTAGAAAGTGTGCTTGAACCACAAATTTTGTTTAAGTACAATTTTTAACTTCTAGTGTGGGAAACTGACATATAAGGTTCATGAGGACTTATTTCACAGCAGAAGAATGAACTACAAGTGCCAATGACTGGAAATAATTAGTCACCCTTTGAATAATGTTTTGATTTATATTTGGGGCTTGTGTCCATATTAACGTCTGTGCTGAAATTTTCCTTCAACATGTACAACTTGCTTGTCATACCCATTAATATTTTCTGGTCCTTTTGTTTAGATATTTAGTAACTACATTGTGCCAAGAAGGGACAAAAGTGGGAATAATATTTTCATTCAGCCATGTCATAAATAATCCCGAGGTATCATCATATGTCAAGTATAGTTCTATAATATTGAGAAATATCAGTTAAAGTTATGACATTCTAGCCTTCAAAGTGTTTACATTCATTTAATGGAACAAGGAAGAACTAAATAAAAGATAAAAGTAATAAATATTATATATTATTTTAGAAAGCAAAAATTGTGTCCTGAAAAAAAGCAGACAAGGTAGAATTTCTGATTAAGATAGCAGACTAGAAGCTGTCTGTGTGTAACCTAGTAAAGGACAAGGATTGGAAAACAAACTTTATTCCAAAAAGAGAAAGAGGGCTAGACTATCCAAAACTCATCAGGGCAGTTATAAAAACAATTGGAAAGACAGTTGCGTGACAGACAATTCACATAGAAAGGAAGCCAAACTGAATTACATGAGGTTCTCCTCACAGAGATGCAAAGGACTACTACAAAAGGTAAACCAGATGGCCCTGGTATAAATAGATTGGTGTCCTATCCACAAGTCTCAAAGTCCTCAAAGACAATTGTGGGGTTTGTGGAGACAGCAATTTTCCAAGTAGATGGGTCAGAAATGAAATAGAACATTCCTGTCACTCTATAATTCTGATGACATGCTCATGTGCTATCCTGAGAGTGAACTTACTTTTTCATAAAGCTATTCTGGGAGTGTAAGAAAGAGAAACAGCCACAAGTCAGAGGTCCTAAATTTATTCTTCCCTAGATGCAAGGTGAAAGGTAACCCTAAAAGCCAATTATGGAGACAGGTAGGGGGCAGATGCTGAAAAGATTAAAAATGCAGTTGGCAGCAGACTTCTTAAGCAATAAAGTGCATGATGAAATGTAGGTCCCATTGACTGAGGATAACTGTAAGCCCAACTTGGTGAGTGTCTCAACCTCTGGAACCTTTCATTTGCTGTTCACTGCTACAGAACAGGACAACTCAGAAGCTCTAGTTGTATACTTGAGACCTATATCTTCATCCCTCTAGCAGGTTAATACTTCTTAAAATGACAGACAGGTCTCTCACATGCACAGACCTCAGTGTTTGCCTATTCTTTGTGTCCCCACTCCTTTTCTTTTTGTTACCACTTTAGTAATGGTTTACTTGATTGTATTTAAAAGCTGTTTTTAGTCTTAAACCCATTCATGCAATCATCTAATTTTGTTAATGTATTTTTTTATCATTAAGCAATTTTTTCCTTTTAATTATTTGAGATTTCTTTTATCCTCATATTGTTTTCCTCTCTTTTCTTGCTTTATTATATTCTTAATAGTACTTGTTTCTGCTGTTGTTTAAAACAATCCAAGAGTTCATTTTTATCCCTCTCTTATAATTACCTAAGTTTTCTTGGAACCTTCCTATTATTGGGAACATTTTTCCTAATCTACTAATTTTCTACATTTTTTTCTTTTAATTTGTGTGGCTTTGTTTTCCTCCTTCATTTTCTCCATTTCTGTTCTTCATTTATCTCATTCATTTACAATTTTCATATTTATTCTAAACAATATTAATTTCAGAGAACATTCTGTGTTGATTTTCACATTCCCTGGTTAATCACCAGTGGTGATAAATTAGTGGGCTTTAAATGATTTTAAGTGTAGTTCTATATCTTATACATTTAAACACTATTGCCACAAAGTTTGTTTTCTAAATAGTTAGTGGAGATGAGCATTGAACCCAGATTAGTAAGCTAATCACCAAGAACATCCCCACTAATACTAGAAGAGTTATACAAACCAATAGATGGGTAAATTGCATCTCAAAAACATAAGAAATATAAAAAGGCAACATGGCTTCTCTAAAAGATGATGACTCTTCAACTACTGAAATCAAATATATCCGAAATGGGTAAATTGGGACATGTTTATTTCAAAAGTTTACTAATAAAAATAATCAATGAATTTTGAAAGGAGCAAACAATCAGAAAATAAGATATCTGAGATAGAAGACAAAGTTGACAATGTTTTACACTTAGAAACCATTAATGAAAATTGTGGAACCTCAGGATCCCAGAACCCTGAAATAAAAGGTCTAAACCTGAGAATCCACAAAACAGAAGAAGGAGCTAGTATTAAAAACTGAAAATCATAGAGACTTTATTCAATAAAATTACACCTAAAAATTTTCCACATCTAAAGAAATTAGTAGACATACAAATGCAATAGGCATTTAGAACCCCAGACAAAAAATAACCAGAGAAGAATCTCTTTGTGACATATTGTAGGCAAAATATAAAAAATAAAAAGCAAAGAAAAACTCTAAGAAAAATGTTAAAGACATAATGATAATATTAGAGCTCTCATCAGTAACTGTACAAGCCAAAAAAAGCACAAAATGATATGTTTTAAGCAGTGAAAATAGTAACTTCCAACCAACTATAACCAACAAAATTATCTTTGAAAAGTCCTGAATAAATAAAGCCATTTCAAGATAAACATGAACTGAAGCAGTTCATAACAACCAAGCCAGCATTGCAGAAGATATAAAAGGGAATGTTTCATACAGAAGAGAAGAAAGTCTCAATAATAAGTTCAAGAGAAAACTAAATTTTGTGAGAGAAATAGATGAACAAATGTAGTTAATGACAGAATCCACCATGTTCAACACAGTTAACCAGCAAAACTCTACCCCCCCAAAAAAAGAAAGAAATTACAACCAACAATAACAAAAAAATAAAAACAAAAACAAAAACAAACAAAAAACAACTAGCCAATGAAATAAAAGAAATTAGGAAACAACTCATATAATAACCTTAAATATAAAATGCCTCTAACTAACCAATAAAAAGATGGTGACAGGTTGAGTTGTCTAAAAAATGAAATCCTAGAGCTGTCTCAGGAGCAGTGGTCCAGCATGCTTAAAATTTGGATCTGATTCCCACTCAAAATCAAAACAAACCAAAAGAAAACAAAACAACAAAACCTAACAAAACTAGATACAATTGCCTCTTGGCTCTAAGAAAGACTACTCTCTGGTAAAGGCAACCACAGACCAGACTCAGAGTCAAGGCTGGACCATCATTCAAGCAAAAGCTGAAAACAATATAGTATAGCTTTCTGGTATTTGATAAAGTAGATGCCAAGACAAAAGTAGCCAGAAGAGATAAATAAGACCACTATCCAATGAATTGGAACAATTAATGCTGGGGTTCCCAATTTCATAAAACACTAACAGGTATAAACGTTATCATAGATCCTGATATAGTAACAGTGGATGTCTTTAATACCTAACTCTTGCCTTTAGGTAAGCTATCTAAATTGAAAATCAACAAAAAAAACCCTCAGACTTAAAATAGATTATCCATTAAACTAATTCATAGATATCTACAGTTTCTATTCAACAGAAATGGGATATATTCTTCTCAGAAACCTATGAAGCCTTCTCTAAAATGGATTATATTCTGAGTTAAAATAAGTCTAACAAACAATATAATCAAAATTATTTCTTACATAATAGCAGATTGTATTGAATAAAGATAAAAGCCAACTGTTAGTCAAACTCTGGAAGCTACACTAGGACATGAAAACAAAATAATATAATCTTAACTAATAACTCACTGAAGAAATCAGGAATACTAACAACAACAAAAAAAATAAATACCTAAAGTCAAATGAAAACCCATCTTACCAGACTTTTATGATATAGTTACAGCAGTTCTAATAGAGAAGTCGGCAGCCAGCTCACAGGAAGGCCCGGGTCCCTGAAACTATTACTGATGCTGTGCTGTGCTTGCAGACAGGATCTTAGCATAGCTGCCCTCTGAGAAGCCTAAAAAGCAGTTGAAAAAGTCTGATGCAGATACCAGTACCCAACCAATCAACAGAAGCTAGGGACTCATGTAGTGGAATTAGAGAAAAGCTAAAAGATGCTGACGAGGAGGGTGGCCCTATGGGAAGACCAGCAGTCTCAAGTGACCTGGACCCCCAAGATCTCTCAGACACTGTGTTACCAACAAAGCAGCATATACCAGACTATATGAGCCCCCCCAACTCCTGACACATATACAGCAGAGAATTGTCTGGTCTGGCCTCAGTGAGAGAATCTAACCCTCGAGAGACTTGAGCCCCCAGGAAGTGTGAAGACCAGGTAGAATGAAGTGGAGGTATGGGATGTGGAGCAGTGAGGAGAACAGACCAGGAGGGGGACAAAGTCTGCACTGTTAAAAAGAATTAAAGAATAAAAAAAAAAAAAAAAAGGAAAAAAATAAAATAAAATTTAAAAAAAAGACATAGATGTTTCCCCAAATAATCAGACTGGTTAGTTTTTAAAGATTTGTTTTATTTTTAACTTATGTGTATGACTCTGAAACCATGAATATATATGCACATGAGTGCAGGCTCCAGCAGAGACAAACAGAGGGTTTTGCAACCACTGGAGTTGAAGTTATAGGTAATTGTGGGCCACCTGATGTGGGTAATATCCCCTCTTCAATGCAGTATGCACTGTTAACTTCTGAGCCGGGTCTCCAGAACCTGTAGTAACTAATTAAACTGTTAAGCTTACTAAATCTATAATCACATGGGGACAAATTCTTGATGGGGAATTATCTAGAGTAGATTGGCCTTGTTTGTAGGACATTGTCTTGATTGGTGATTGATGTGGTAAGACTTAGCCCACTGCGTGTGACACTATGCTATTTCCTAGTGTATTTCCTGAGTAAACTTGTTGAGAACAAGCATACTGGCAACATGGGTGTTTTCCTTTCTCTCTGCTCTTGACTCTGTTCTTGTTATATGTCAAGCTCCTTGAGTTCCTGCCTTGGCTTCTCTGAAACGTTGTACTGTGACCTAGATTTGTAAGCTAAAGTAAATTCTTTCAGCAAAGTAAAAAAAGATCACCTTTCAAGTTTTCAATATTGTCCCACCTGTAAGTCTTACAACTTATAGCTCCTTCTTAAAGGTTAGTTGGTTCTCAGCCTTTTTCATTTGTTTTTTTTTCATTCTTTTAATTATCACCTTACTTCAGGAATAATATGAATAATCCCACCCAAGTTTCATAATTTGCCATACTGAATTATATCAATATTATATATTTCCATCAATTTCCAAATAAATGTCATTCTCTGCAATAGGACTCTTTCAACAACTGTGGGCAGCTTTGGTTGATCTCCGTGTCCCAACCTAGTGCATTTTAATCCATGTGTAAAATCCTCTAGATTGCTGTGTCACCTTTTCTAAATTTATTTATTTATTTTTTTGCCACTTAGCTCCAAGAGAGTCTAACATAATTTTTAAATTTTATTTCCATGTGTTCTGAAAAAAATAGAATAGGTCTGCAGCCAGAATTATTTTACAGAGTTTATTATACTGGGTAGAAACAGAAGCAGCATTTGTCTAATGCTTGATGACTCATTGGGCTCCACTAATTGGGATTTCAAAATGTTAATTCAATTGCCATATATGGTAGCTGTGGGGATTTCCTGTTAGATTTTTCATAAATACTTATTGCCTTGCAGTGGCTGTTTAAGACAACCATTCCAATTTGAATAAATAAAGAACGTTTTCTTCCCCAGAGGAGCCATGTAAACAGCCACATTTCTGAAATCTCTAAGCAAATCTGGGTTATACCTTTGTTTTAATTTTAGACCGCCAAGAAGAACCTGAGGTAAAAATATAGTTCAAATAATTTTTCAGGTATAGGCAACACTAAAGAAAAGTGCATTAACAAAAGGAAGGAAGTACTAGAGACGTGATATTGTTACACACAGCACAGTATATTACCGCAAGAAAATGTGGCATTAGAATAAAGCATGTGTGTCAGAATTATCCCAGCCAAGAAGGGGGCTGATGTGTTTCTCTCCCAACTTCCCAATTGTCTTAAAACTTTTTCTTTCTCTTGGGATGGGGATGATTCATTCTTCTCTGCATTTGACCTATGACTTTTCACAGTTGGGAGAAAAGGATTAATGTTGGGTTCACCCCATGTGTAGAATTGACCATTGTCACTTAAACAAAACAAGTATCAAGTGTTTATGAAATTCATGCATTTAACAGTCAGAAAACTATGGAATGAGCTAGCATTCCTGGCAACACCTTAGTTCAAACAATAAATCTTGAAGGATTAATGAATATTTAAGTTTCCTCATACAGGCATTGGGATTTAACTGTAAACGTCAAGTTGAGTCATGTAGTTCGAGCATTCATCTCTAACCAAAACATTGGAAAGTGTTATACCATCTACCACAGTGACAACTGGAATGAATTCCCAATGAGAATTCTGGTATTTGTGTAAAAACACATTCCTCCAAAAAAATCCCAACCAAGAGGACACCTAATTTAGTATTTTGTGAAAACGTTAGGAAATTTTGAAAATATTTTAGCCTACACAATCTTTAGAACACACACACACGCACACGCACATGCACACACACACATATATGACAACAATAATTATAGGGAAAGAGGCCATGAATTTGAGAGGTAGTGGTTGAGCACTAGAGGAATTAAAATATGTGGGGGTGGGGGTACGCAAAACAGCCCACTCTTGATTGAAATTCTCAAAATGAAGACCATGTAATTCTCCAGTCCTAAACTCAAACCAGGGTATTACTTATAAACCAAACAATGCCTGATATATTTCTGGTGGCAGGACTCATCTAGTAATGTGAACACTGACCAAAATGGTGTCCACAGTTATTTTCATCACAAATGAAAATGTCAAGTCATCTAGACTTGACATTTTTCCACATTTCCAAGAAGGCTTTATCTTTACTCTACACAAACTGCACTTGCTTTTGTGTACTCCTGAGAATGTGCTTGAAACCTGTTTGAAGTCTACAACTTAGCTGTTGTAGAGTTTTGTTTGTCTGTTGGTATCCTTTCTCAGCTGATCCCTTTCTGGCCACATTCTCTCTGGAATTAAGTATGAAATATGGCTATATTCATCTCTGGGTATTTTGAAGAGTTGTCTAAGAATAGGGCCCATACACAAAGTAAGCCTTCTCATTTCACAATGTCAAGACGCTTCCAGCATAGGCTATTACCCAGCAGCTGGATATTCTTAGGCCATGTGATAGTAAAGGCAAAAACTAGTATTTGTAGTAGCCATGGAGTATTCCATTTAGTTACCTATAAGTACCTGATAGGAATGCAACGTAAATGTCATTCCTGAAATAAATTTCCCACTGTGTGTGAAAATAATAAGATGATTTCATAGGACTGTTAGGTAAACTAGCAGATTCTTAAAATACCATAATGTCTTGTGTTGTAGCATTATTTTTTCTGTCATGCCTTTTACAATATAATGTAAATTTCATGAGCTTGGTGTTACAGCACTTCTCTAGGATAGTACCACAGCTAGTCCACAGCTATATTGTCCATCCAAAATTCTGATCATAAAAAATAAATAGGGGGCTGGAGAGATGGCTCAGTGGTTAAGAGCACACTGACTGCTCTTCCAGAGGTCCTGAGTTCAATTCCCAGCAACCACATGGTGGCTCACAGCCATCTGTAATGGGATCTGATACCCTGTTCTGGTGTGTCTGAAGACAGCTACAGTGTACTCATATAAAATAAATGAATAAATCTTTAAAAATAAATAAATAAATAAATAAATAAATAAATAAATAAAAGAGTGTATCTTTATAATTAACACTGGCAGAAAGATTAGTATTAGTATTTTTTTCTTCATTCTATGGGCTGAGAATTTATTCATCCACGGGCAACCTTCTAACAAATATAAGATCCTTCTAACAGATATAAGATCAACCGGATGAAATAACAAATTCTTAAGGATCCAACCTGAATTATGAGTACTCTTTAGAAATACATGACTTTATTTTTAAAAAATCATGTAATTTTTGAGGAAACTGAACCCAAAAGATGCTGAGTATCCTAGGACTAGAATTTATGTCCCTCAGAGTGCGATGATCTGGATTTCCTATTTGCATTTCTGCTACATAAGGAAGTAGCAGTCTATCATCAACTCTTTGAGCTGACTTACTTTTATTCTCCATGTCTTTTTGAAATTTTGCAGTTCAGTCCCCTATGAACCAGAATTTGGAATCACTGTTTTGTGGGATGGATTATGCTGAACTGAATTCGATCCTGCTCATTCTCTATGATATGTCCCAACCGAAACAACAGACTCGAAGCACTTGACTACTGAGGATAAAAAGGCATGAAATTGTGCATTTTATGGGATTTGGTGACCTTCAACAACTGAAGAACTTTGTGCACTGATCCTTTTCAAAAAATTCTGAAAAAGTAAGGAAGTTTAATTGCATTCCTTCATATATTTTAGTCCTTAGAATGGAAACACTATCATACCAAAGTTGACTGGCTCATGCCAATGAACAAATAGCAAAGGACCCTCATCTCTATGAGGGTTTCATACAGAATAGTTTCTTGGAGGCTGAAGAGTGTTCCTAGGTTCAAGCTAACACCCCCCACAAAGCAGCTCTACTGGTCTGGTATGCAGTATGCATTCTTGCCATACCTTTCACAGAACAAGCCAACAAGTTGTTGACCCTGTCTCAAAAACAAGAGTGTATTAGATTTTCCAAATTTCTTAGACATCAAAGCAATAGATCTGGACAACTAAAGACATTTTGTAAAACTTTATCTCAGTATTTGGTAATGTTTAGACATAGCCTACAGTCCCTAGATGAAGTCATCCCCTACTGTTAGGAACTTTTTCTTCTCCCCTGCCCATTCCAAATGGGCTCACAGTTCTTTATTTAGCACTGCAGAAAGGCTCAGTTGCCAGCACAGCCTTCACTTCACTTGGCTTCAATTACACAAACTAACCACACTCCATTGGATGGCAGCTGCTGTAGCCATGTGCCTGCCCTTTCCAAATTCATGAGTGGAGATTTTCCACCCTCTGTGTCAGGTACAGAAACCCAAAGAAGGATCAAAATCCTCTAGTGCAAAGAAGGGAGAATTCCAACATCATAGTCCTGCTTCTAAAGTTAAGTTGTCTGGGCTACTCCCACATACGGGATAATAATAAAAGCTGCCAGGATTTTAATTGATTCATCACTCTGAGCCTAGCATTATGCTAAGTTCCTTGCACATATTATCTCAATTAATGCCTTATTTTGAAGGTATAAAAATTTTTATCAATATAAAAATTGTCGATTGAATAATTTATCAAACTCTTAGATAATGAAGTGCATTCCTATTTTATGCTTTAAGTCATAAATGGTTTTAATTCAGTTGAGCTGTTGCTCTTCTCCTGTTTGTGGTCCCTGTGGACTATCAGCTCCCAGCTGCTGGGCAATACCAGTTACATATTTGTGGCCCACTAATCTCTCTCCACCCTGCCAGCTTCCCTGCTCCTGACCACAGAGTGACAACATCAGTTCTACCATGCCATGGAAAACAGGACTCAACATTTCATGAGAGCCAGCCCATCCAAGAGTTTCTTGGGTTGTGAAAATCTTGTTAAACACTTCCATATTGCATTAACCTCAGATTCACCTGCTTCTCTTTGGGTCACAGGGGTCATTGACCATGAGAAAACTTTGAGTGCAACCACAAACGAAAAATAGCATGGTTGCCTTTGGCACAGAAGACTGTGTAAACCTGCAGTGTGCTGGTACAGATCAGTGGGCATTTAAGGCCTAGTAGAATCCTAGTTTTAGGCTACCCTGAAAACCAAGGCATTTCAGGATCCTGAGTTGGTAGTGAACCTTTGGTTCTGCTTAGAGAGCAGGTGGGGTATCTTTTTAAAGTAGTTTGAGCTATTGATAGCCAAATATAGAAGAAAGAACTTTCAGGAGTGAGTCCTGACCATCAGGGGTGTCTGATGAGTTCAGCCTATACATCTTACAACCATATTCAGCTAAGGTTTCTAGGGACTCTGATCAGATACCAGGTTGTTCCCTGGGCTAAAAATTACTGCTTTGGTGGGGTTGAGGGAGCACCTTTTAAGTCTGATTCATCCAGCTGTTCTTTGGCAACAAACCGTCATTTCACTGAGCATAGGTATGCTACTCTAAACTTTTTCTCTAGTGGGCTTCTTTTTTAACATGATCACTGGTCATTCTCTGGAACTCTGATCCAGCTTAACAGGAGATTTTTATTTTTATATTTTGTTAACATGCAAAGTTTTACAGATTGACTTTGTTTCTTTTGTGTTTGTTTGAGACAGTGTCCTATGTAGCATAGATGGACCTAGAACTTAATATATATTCAAGAATGATCTTTGTAATGTTCCTCCTGCTTCTAAGATGCTGGGGTTACAGGTATGGTCCAACATAAGTGCCTCATTGATTTTCTTGTGAAGGGTAAGTTAGCCTGGAATACATGGGATACAGCTCTTTTGGTAATGATATATCAACCTTTTCATATGCTCCTGAATTTAGCTTGCTAGTATTTTTATAAAACTGGTTATTCTTTCATTTGTCTTTGTTCATAAAGGATATTGGTCTCCAATTTTCTTATAAAGCTTTTAGTGCTAGTATCCTAGAAGCTTATATACTAGGAGTATCTTTTCACCTTAAATATTTACAGAATTCTCCATAAAATCATTTGGGCTGAAAGTCATATGTGTTTGAAGTTTCCATATTTGGATGGATTCGTTTATTTGCTTCATATAATGCTTTTCAGATATTTTTAAACTTCATCATAAATCAATTTTGATAAATTGTGGTTTTTCATGTTTACATTCATTCTTTTAGTTTTTATTAAAACGTAAGATAAAAATTGGTTACATTGAAGTTAGAAAAGACAGCCCAGCTGAGCAGTGGTGGAGCATGCCTTTAATCTCAGCACTTGGGAGGCAGAGGCAGGCAGATTTCTGAGTTCGAGGCCAGCCTGGTCTACAGAGTGAGTTCCAGGACAGCCAGGGCTATACAGAGCACTACCTTCCTGTAACAAATTTGCTGGAACATAAGGGTGAAATCTCTATGTAGGCACCATATAGATATCTCCATATTCAGTGTGTTGGGCGGGTATTGTTTTCACCAATGTGGCTTTACTGTCAGTTTCTGAGAGTAACCTATAGTCTTGGCAACAGACTGAGTTGTTTGAGAATTACCATGGTTCCTTTTTGGCTAATAACTCAATTAAGTATAACTTAACCCTGGTACTGGAAGCTTCATTTGGTGACAAGAGATGGCCAGTTGAGTCTCTGTCTCCCCCCCCCCATTAATTAGTGATTTTATTTAAATTTCATCCACATGTGTATTTTAGGAGATTTCTACTGATTTGTTTTCCATTACAACCCCTCAAATGGCATTTATTTAGCTGCCTCTCCCTATATTCTCTCTCACTAGCCATTCTCACTTTCCTATCCTTACTTATCTTCCCATTCTAGACCTCCCCATCTATCTATCTATCTATCTATCTATCTATCTATCTATCTATCTTATTTCCCTTTCTTAATAAGATCTATGTGTTTCCTCTAGTCTCTTATTTTATACCTAACCTCTATGGTTCTATGGATTGTAGCTTGGTTATTATTGACTTAATAGCCAAAATTCACATGTGAGAGAATACATATTTGTCTTTCTGGGTCTAGGATATCACACTCATGGGGTTTTTTCTAGTTCACTCTATTGCTTATAAATTTTATGATGTCCCATTTTTAAACAGCTGTGTAATACTCTTTGTATAAATGTACCACAGTTGCTTAACCCATTCTTCAGTTGAGGGGAGTCTAGGTTGTTTCCAATTTTGGTTATTATGAAGAGAGTAGAGACAATCAAGGTTAAGCAAGTGTCTCTGGTAGGATGAAGTATCCTTTGAGTATATGTCCAAAAGTAGCAAAGTTGGATCTTGAGATAGATCAATTTCCATCTTCCTGTGAAACCACCATACTGATTTTTGTAGTGGCTGTATGAGTTGATACACCTGCCAGCAATAGAGGAGTGTTCCCCTTACTCCACAACAACAACACCAGTGTAAGCATTTTTTTGTGTTATTAATCTTAGCCATTCAGCCATTTGAGTTTGTTCCACTGAGAACTCTGTTTAGATTTGTACCCCATTTCTAAGAGTTGTTAGTTTTTCTGATATCTAATTTCTTGAGTTCTTTATATATTTTGAATATAAGTCCAAATTGGATGTTGGGCTAGTAACAATTTTTTCAGTTCTGTAGGCTGCCACATTGTCCAAATGACAGTGTAAATGTTCATTCTGACATGCAGATGTCCCGCAGTTTCATGAGGCCCCATTTGTTAATTGTTGATTTAGGGCCCATGCTAACAGTGCTGTGTTTAGAAAGACTTTTCTTATACCAATGAGTTCAAGGCTATCTCATACTTTCTCTTCTATCAGGTTCAGTGAATATGTTGAATTTTTTCATCCATTTAGAGTTGAGTTTTATGCAGGGTGACCAGTATGGATCTATTTGTTTTCTTTTAAAATAACATATAATGGGTTTAAAAGTTAATTATAATCTGGATTTTTCATTTAATTTTCTCCACCTGTTTACTTAACTTAAAATGTAAATTCTATTACAAAGATCTATTTTATTTATCTGTGTGCTTTTGAATCTGTACATTCCACATATGATTAGATTTCTCTTGGGGCCAAAATAATATTTTTGATCTTCTAGAACTGGAGTTACAAGCAGTTGTGTGATGCCCACTGTGGGTGCTGAGAACTCAGTTCAGGTTCTCTGAAGGGCAACAATTACTCTTATCCAAGAAGGCATCTCTTCCGGCTTTGTAAAATTCATTTGTTTTTCAATGTTCATTTTTAATGGATAGTTTGTTTCTGTTTGTTTTGAGACAAGACCTTACTGTCTCTCCTCCAATCAATAATGCTTCCACTTGAGCTAGCTGAATGCTGGGATGATGCAGCCATGCCACCATTAAACTTTTTAGTCTTAACATGACTGAAAAAGAAGGATAACTTGTGGCATCTTCTAAATCACTAAATGCATCCACCTTCACAATTTTTTTTGAATACAGATTTCCCACAAATGTATAAACAGTGATTCTTCACTGTGTGGTATAATTAGATTCTAGGGTCCTAAAAATTCCAGTAACTTTATTTAAGATCTTTTGAGAAGCTGGAAAAGTGAGTGAGAGAGTCAAAGGTAAGCCTCAAAACAAATTGCTACTATTTTTATTTGTTTTCAAAATAGAGAATAGGGTACGCAAAGACTTAGTCAAAGCTAAATATCTCTGCAAATTACATAATGCTCAGAATCCAAATCTAACCCAGAGCCCTCATGTATTTTCTAGGCAATGTTTAAAACTGGGCCAAAGTGAAATACTCCATTTAATTCAATACTTTGCTGGAAGTAACCTTCTCTAAACAAAGGATGCATCTGAATCGGTGCCTGCCAGTGTGCTACAATAAATGCTGAACACAGCAGCAAGATATCTATAATGTTTGATTCTTCACATCACAGCAAAAATATCCATGTTTCTTGTTTGTTTTATTTTATTTTGTTCATTTGTTTTTTTCTTTGTTTTCTTTTTTTTAAACATGGAGCAAAAGAAAGACTTTGACAATGGACCAAATAATTTGTCTCAATTCAAGTCAACCGCTTATGTTCAATATTTTCCTGCATATAAGAAAAACTGATGTGAAGAAGGAAAGTGAGTAACATTGCCCATTTCTGTTGAAGAGTACACCATTTTTAAAAATACATTTATTGTTTGTGTACATGCATATGTGCATGCATGCACACACATGACCTAAGCAAGTGTGTGCAGCTTAGATAATTTTGGGGGTCTCTTCTGTCCCTTCACTGTGGGCTTTGGGATCACACTTGGGTCACCAGGCTCCCTTCTCCCTGCTGAGTCATCTTCCAGCCACAAAAGCTCTGTGCTTTCACTTTGGCTGAAATTGTTGCTTTTGTCTGATTTGTGGCTATCCTTGTTGGGGTACCAATAGAAAATCATACAAGTATATATAATTTCCTCTGAGTGTGCTTTCCTCTGATTTCAGACAACTAAGTTTGAATCTTATTAGAGGTAGGAAATAACCCTTAGCATTGAAGTTCCAAATCATAATCTCATCAGTTTCGCCAGGTCTTTCCACTTATTACCAGGAACTGGAGAATACATAGTTTACTTCCTGGGAAAACTGGAAATATCATCAACCACATTTCATCTGTATTTCAGCTCAAATGAAAGAGAGAATGCTTTGGGGCTTAATAAAACCTTTCAAACACTAAAATGCCAATAATGATTACCTTTCTTTAGTAATAATATGTTTGACTTGGTGATTTGGGTGTGTTCTCCTTAATTTCATTTTCTCTTATTCAGATGAGTAACCTTTTGTTTAAAAAAAAAGAAAGAAAGAAAAGAGAAAATGATACGTGAGGTTCAGGAACTTTGGGTGGAAAAGGTGAAAGAAAGAAAGAAAGAAAGAAAGAAAGAAAGAAAGAAAGAAAGAAAGAAAGAAAGAAAGAAAGAAAGGAAGGAAGAAAGAAAGATCTTGTTGGCCATCTGAAGTATGGTCTAAATTAGAGAGGAAGAAACAGGTATCAAGACTTTTGAAGAGGATTGTATAGTTTGTGTAAGGAGACAGGACTGGTCCATAGATCATCAAAATCCTATATTCTCAAGAATGGCACATAACTAGCAGAACTCCAGAGCTGAGATTATTGTATAAAGTGATTAACATAACAGCAGAGATTGATAACTAAATGTGATTGACTAGTGCATTAGACCAAGTGGGATCACAAAGCACTGGAGCAGGCAAACTCATCAAACTGACCAAGAAAGTAAGGATTTATACCCAAATATTTTAAAATGTTTTTATTAAGTTTGTTCTCTGACAATTTTATACACGGATACAGTGTGCTCTGATTACTGTCACCAGACCTGCTCTCATCCCCGTCCTGATCTATAACCCCTCCTCTTCACTGTATGTCCCTTTCATACATTCATATCTTTCTTGCTGCTGTTTTTAAAGTGGTGATTTTGTATAAATACACAAATTTCTTTTGCTTTGATAAGAAAACTTTCATGATATATATAATATATGTGATATATGTATATATTATATGTAATATATATATATATGCCATATATGATATAACTAAATAATACCTGACTGTGTATATTTGAAAAGCTCCTTATTTCCATGTTTACACTATGAGTGCATTTTATGACAATGACTAACTCATTAAAGTGTGCTCAGCTTTGGTTACTTAATCATTATGGTGGTAATAATCATTGCCATCAACTTGTCTCATATAACCAGTAGCTAGAGAATTGCAATTAATAATAGTAGAATTTGAAATCTGAGTGAGTGCTATTTATGCCTCAGTCCTTTTGCTTTACTGGGGATGTATCTCAAAAATGGTAGACTGACTCTGAATTCTACCAAGGACTATTATTTAGACAACAACTAACAGACATAGTTTCTCAAGGTGGAAAATACAAATATTACATATAACTCAAATATATTTTTGTGTATTTATACATGGATATATATAAAGAAAGTACAGTGCATTTGACAATGTCTAGAGAAATGACTATAGATGGTACATGTTTATAAGAGCATAGTAAAATAGCTATAAGTAGCATACAGTCTGGGCAGGTTTACGCATGCTTTTAGGAATGTACATATACATATATTCATGTGACAATTGAGAAAAGAAGCCATGAGTTTGAAAGAGAGGAAGGAGAGATTCTTGGAAGGACTTGGAGGGAGAAAAAGAAAAGAGTGAAATTATGCAATTATATTCTAAAAATAAAAATTAAAAAGTAATTTCTAAAAGAGTATGGTAACAAAAATCTTAATTTAAAAGCTTCCCAGTAAAATCATCACCTAACTAACAAGGCGCCTGACTCATTTTTGACATGTGAATAATATTCAAACATTGGAAATTTGTCTTTTAAAAGATATTCCAATAGCCAAAATTTAGTGGCGAACTGGTTTGAAATAGAGCATGGCACTTTAACCAAGCAATATTTTTTGCTTTAAGTAAGGGAAACAAGAGCTTCAGGACCAGAAAGTGTGGAGAGAGTGGAAAATATTTAATCAACAGTTATCCCTCTGCAGGAAAATCACTAGTGTCATAAAATGAGTCAGATGACTGTATTCGTCTCAGCACAAGGAGATGTGCCCTTTCAAGAGGGGAAAGTGTAAGGCTGTGATGGAGTGGGTGGGAAGCAGAGTGGACTCTACAAATACTCACTCCAAGCATGAATAATGACAAGGAGTGTTATTTTTATACATTGTGTACACTTAGGGAAACTGAATTAAACAATGACATACCTAAGGAACTTGAATTCCACTTATTGAAGTCCTTTCCATAACAGTCCAGTTAGGATAAAAGGAATATTAAGTTTTTAAAAGTAAACTGATGAAATTTAAATCCCTTAAAAAGTGTAAGTGGTTTCAATTCTGTGACACTGATAAGTGATCTCCTATCCCAATAAATATCTTGGAACCCATTTTAACACAGCAATCAAGTATGTCAATAATCTTCTGCTCCACAAAAATATTAAGTGATGTACAATGCTCATATTGCAGGAGGTTCAACGAGACAAGTGACTCATAAGGACAAAGTGAGGACCAATGTTACCTTGCTGAGCCTCTCATCAAAGGCACAGAAACAAAATGCCTGGAGTTCTGCCTTTTCTTCCTGCTCATTGAAGAGTCTGAGAACATTAACTTTTTTTGGAGGAAATCCAGAAAAGATATGTTGTGGAAAGTCCTAGCTGTGCAAAAACTGACACACGTGTCCAGAAGATGAGTTTCAAGGCAGAGGTAACTTTAGCTCTTTTCGTACTTGCTACTTTAAAGAGAAGACTTCTAATAAAAATTATATGCTATTGAGAGGAAGATGAGCAATGACAATGTAGTGTTTACAAATTGCATATTCCTCTCAATTCTAGCAACTGTAAACATGGACACCCAGACTCTATCATTGCACTCGTGCAAGTACACACAAACACACAGGCACACACATCCATCAATTTGACTTCTCTCTGCAACAATTAATTTGACAAGCAGGCACTGACTCTGTGAATACAGGGCAAAACTTGATATTTTATATAAATGATGTAAGAAGCCCATTACAGATGAATCAAAGTTGTATTAGAAAATAAAGTGAAATCATCAGAGTTAATGGTGCAAAATGACCTGAGTTCATCATTTGTATTAATAAATGCCACCGGGGCTGAGTTATTTGTGATGCTACATTGCCTCATGTGGTAAACAAAATATGTTGTTTGGGTTGGATTCAGTTTAGTTAGATGGTTGGTTGGTTGGTTGGTTGGTTGGTTGGTTGGTTTGTTGGTTGGTTTTTAGCTATCAAACCTTGGAAATCTTGATGTTCTTAAATGTATGCAAAGAGATGGGATATAACCACAACATGCATTATAAAATCTGTTCATGCATTTCTGTTTTACAATCTCCTGTCTCTCAACACTGAGATGATGAACAATAGAAGTTGTCATAGAAACACATTAGCCTGATTTTGTGCAGAAAATAGATTAAAGAGAGCTGTTTTTAAATTATAAAACTGTTGTTCCATATAAAACCATAAATGGAATCTTGGCTATTAAGGTAAGGATGACCCAATGTAAACACTATGCAAACTGTAGAAATTCATTCTGTTCCTTCACAATTCAGTTGCATATTTCAATTCACTTGAAATATTTTAGAGAACATGGCAAGATATTTGTGGCAATGACACTAAACATGCACATTTCAATAAATTCAATATGGTGAACTAGCTATCAAGTAAATTATGTTTATTGTGCTAATAGTAATTGAACTGTATATTGCCTCTGATTATCTGATAATATATAAGATTTATTTTAAGGTGTTTCATTGGAATAATCTATAACCAGAAGTTTTAATTGATGGACCCATTTAATATGAGCAAGAAACACATGTAGTGCTGTACCTGGAAAGTCTATTTGCTTTATCACTTGAATACTCTATCATGTGGTGAGGGATTTACTGTCTTCCCTTCCTTGTCTTCTCATTAACACTGATGTAAGAAAGCCATATGCATTTAGCTGTTGCTTCTGTCTTCATTTTGCAAATGAAAATGTTTACTTATTTCTTATGCCTAATCTAATAGCATGGTATATTTTTTATAAGTAGTCAGATATATACATATATATATATACATATATCATATACACATATGCACATATACACACATACACACACATACATACACATACATGTATACTCATGTCATATATACATATATATTACTTACAATAGAATTATTATTTTCACATGCAAATGACCCTGTTTCTGCCACAGAATGTGTTTATCACCATTGGAGAAGGCAGTTTTGGATTCTGAGTTTTCCCCACTGTAATTCATTAGAAATGTCTGCCTAAGGAATAGGGGAATGGGCAAGGGGGGGTAACATAATGAAACAGCTAAGTGTAATCTTTTCTCCAGCACTCCTGATCTTTCTGTTGTGGAGCTTTCTTTCATGAATATTTACATGCAGGTGTGTCCTGTCTCTTGCAATGTTTCCTCTTTTCTTACTTTCCACTACTACTTCTGTCTTTTCTCCCCCTCTTCTTTCTCTAACCAGACTGTCTAAGGGTGGGTCTCTCAAATCCTCTGTCTGAGTCTATCTACCTTTTAAAATGTTTAACACCTTGAAAATCAGGTTTAAAGATTGTAAACACTTGTAATGGGATCATTTATTCCACTAATATTGACTTGTGTTAATACTCTGTCTTTTGCCCTTGCCTCCTATGGTCCACAGAAGTCCTCCATTTCACAAAGCCCTACCTCCTGTGAAGATCCTTTTTTCTTGTGCACTCTCACACCTCGGCCTCTCTGATGGTCTGTCACAACTGGTCTTCTAAGGACTGGTGTCACCCAGCCTGAAAGGAGCCCTAAATCATCAGTGTAGAGTCAGATTGCAGTTAGTGCTTTTCAAGGTCCCATTGCCTGTTATTGGAGCACTTCACACAGTGATTAGAACTCATTGCAGTCTCTACCTACCCTCAGATACAACTTCTTAGAAAAGTGAAAGCATAGGTACTTTCAATGATGACTCACAACCAGCTACTCCTCCATAATTGTTTGTTGAGTAGAATTGAAACTCAAAGCAAGCTCTCACCCGGATCCCGGTGGCTGGAGCAGTCACATGGCTGATCGGCTACCCTGTGAAAACTGTGTCTGGAGCCATCCTAGAGAGGTCACGAAATGCAGAGCTGCAGGCAGGAGCACCCGCAAACTGCCCTAGGCCCCAGAAGCACAACTGGCAGTAGGGAGCCCCCAGAGTGCACCTGGCATCCAGAACCCACCCTGCAGAAAACCACTCCCCTTCCACCTCTCCCCTGGACCCCGATGGGTGGAGAAGTCACACATATAATCCCCTGTGGAAACTGCATCTGGAGGCATCCTAGAGAGGTCAAGGAACACAGAGCTGCAGGCATCCTAGAGAGGTCACAGAATGCAGAGCTGCAGAGCAGGGGACACCATATCCTGAAGCATCCTAGAAGAGCAACTACACTCAGAGCAGCAAACAACTAGCTGGTCTACTGCCATGGAGACACCAAATCCTGAGATATCCTAGAAAAGCCACTGTACCCAGAACAGCTGGAGCTCAGGATCATAGAGACATCCAGACCCCAAAGAGCTCTGACACAACCAAAATAACTGGAAAGGCAGACTCCAGTCAGAACCAGTGAGTGTGAGTAGCACTACAGCTAACCAAATGGTGAAAGGCAAGCATAAGAATGTAAACAACAGAAACCAAAGTTACTTGGCATCACCAGAACCCAGTTCCCCCACCATAGCAAGTCCTGAACACCACATCACACTGGAAAAGCAGGACTCAAAATTAAAATCACTTCTCATGATGATGATAGAGGACTTTAAAAAGGACATAAACAACACTCTCAAAGAATTTGAGGAGAACGCAGGTAAACAGGTAGAAGCCCTTAAAGAAATGCAAAAAACCACAACCAAACAGGTGAAGTAATTACACAAAACTGTCCAGGATCTAAAAATGTAAGTTGAAACAATAAAGGAATCTCAAAGGGAGACTACGCTGGAGATAGAAAACCTAGGAAAAAGATCAAAAGTCACAGACACAAGCATCACCAACAGAATACAAGAGATAGAAGAGAGAATTTCATGCGCAGATGATACTATGGAAAACATAGACACAATGGCCAAAGAAAATGCAAAATGCAAAAAGCTCCTAACACAAACATCCAGGAAATCCAGGACACAATGAGAAGACCAAACCTAAGGATAATAGGTATAGATGAGGGTGCAGACTCCCAACTTAAACGTCCAGTAAATATCTTCAACAAAATTATAGAGGAAAACTTCCCTAACCTAAAGAAAGAGATGTCCTTGAATATACAAGATGCCTACAGACCACCAAATAGACTAGACCAAAAAAAAAAAAAAAATACCTCTAGTCACATAATAAAGCATCAAATATACAAAACAAAGAGAAGATACTAAAAGTAGTAACAGAAAAAGGCAAAGTAACATATAAAGGCAGACCTATAAGAATTATACCAGGTTTCTCACCAGAGACTATAAAAGCCAGAAGATCCTGGACTGATATTATACAGACCTTAAGAGATCACAAATGCCAGCCCAGACTACTATACCCAGCAAAACTCTCAATCACTATTGATGGAGAAACCAAGATATTCCATGACAAAACCAAATGTACCCAATATCTTACCACAAATCCAGCACTTCAAAGAATAATGGATGGAAAACTCCAATACAAGGAGGAAAACTACAACCAAGAAAGAGCAAGAAGTTAGTCTTCCAACAACCCCAAAAAGGTGATAGCTACACAAACATAATTCCACCCTTAATAACAAAAATAACAGGAAGCAACAATCATTTTTCCTTAATATCTTTTAATATCAATGGATTCAATTCACCAATAAAAAGATAAAGACTATCAGACTGGATACATAAACAGGACTCAACATTCTGCTGCATACAGGAAATGCACCTCTGTGACTAAGACAGACACTACAACTGAGTAAAAGGTTGGAAAACAATCTTCCAAGCAAATGGTCCCAAGAAACAAGCTGGAGTAGTGATTCTAATATCAAACAAAATCGTTTTTCAACCAAAAGTAATCAAAAAAGATAAAGAATACTTCATATTCATCAAAGGAAAAATGTACCAAGAGAAACTCGCAATTCTGAACTTTAAGAAAGTTTAAAGTTTAAACTTTAAAGAAAGTTTAAAGAAACTAAAAGAAACTTTACTAAAGCTTAAAGCATACATTGCACCTCACACAATAATAGTGGGAGATTTCAACACCCCACTCTCAGTTATGGACAGATCATGGAAACAGAAACTAAACTGAGACACAATGAAACTAACAGAAGTTATGAACCAATTGGACTTAACTGACATCTATAGAACATTTCATCCTCAAACAAAAGAATGTACCTTTTTCTTAGCACCTCATGGTACCTTCTCCAAAATACACCATATAATTGGTCACAAAACAGGCCTCAACAGATACAAAAAGATTGAAATAATCCCTTGTACCCTATCAAACCACCATGGTCTAAGACTCGTCTGTGATATGGACAAAAACAATGGAAAGCCCACATACACATGGAAACTGAACAATGCTCTACTCAATGATAACTTGGTCAAGGAAGAAATAAAGAACGAAATTAAAGACTTTTTAGAATTGAATGAAAATGAGGACACATCATATTAAAACCTGTGGGTCTCCATGAAAGCAGTACTAACAGGAAACTCATAGCTCTAAGTGCCCACAAAAAGAAAATGGAAAGACCATACATTAACAACTTGACAGCACACCTGAAAGCATTAGAACAAGAAGAAGCTAATATACCCAAGAGGAGTAGATGACAGGAAATAATCAAACTCAGGGCTGAAATCAACCAATTTGAAACAGAAAGAACTATACAAAATATCAACAAAACCAGGAGCTGGTTCTTTGAGAAAATCAACAAGATAGACAAACCCTTAGCCAGACTAACCAAAGGGTGCAGAGACAGTACTCAAATTAATAAAATCAGAACTGAAAAGGGAGACATAACAACAGAAACAGAGAAAACTAAAAAAATCATCAGATCCTACTACAAAGGCCTATACTCAACAAAATTGGAAAATCTAGATGAAATGGACAATTTTTTAGATAGATATCAGGTACCAAAGTTAAAGGAGGAGCAGATAAACCATCTAAACAATCAAATAACCCCTAAAGAAATAGAAGCAGTCATTTAAAATCTCCCCACCAAGAAAAGTCCGGGGCCAGATGGTTTTAGTGCAGAATTCTATCAGACCTTTCAGGAAGACCTAATACCAATTCTCCTCAAACTATTCCACAGAATAGAAACAGAAGGAACAATACCCAATTCGTTCTATGAAGCTACAATTATGCTCATACCTAAGCCTCACAAAGACCCAACAAAGAAAGAGAACTACAGACCAATCTCTCTTATGAATATTGATGCAAAAATACTCAATAAAATTCTTGCAAACCGAATCCAAGAACACATCAAAACAATCATCCATCAAGATCAAGTAGGCTTTATCCCAGGAATGCAGGATGGTTTAATATTCGGAAATCCATCGATGTAATCCACTACATAAATAAACTCAAAGAAAAAAACCACATGATCATCTCACTAGATGCTGAGAAAGCATTTAACAAAAATCAATATCCCTTCATGTTAAAAGTCTTAGAAAAATCAGGAATTCAAGGTCCATAGCTAAACATAGTAAAAGCAATATACAGCAAGCAAGTAGCCAACATCAAACTAAATGGAGAGAAACTTGAAGCAATCCCACTAAGATCAGGGACTAGACAAGGCTGCCCACTCTCACCTTACCTATTCAATATAGTACTGGAAGTCCTAGCTAGAGTGATTAGACAACAAAAGGAAGTCAAAGGGATACAAATAGGAAAGGAAGAAGTCGAAAGGACCCAGGAAGTTACTGCCAGCCCAGAACACTGGTTCCTTCCAGTCTGGGCCAGAGCACTGAGCAGATCTTGGGTGGCAGCTCTGCCCTCAATCTCCAAGAATCCAGAGGAAGTGGGGATCCCAGGTGCTCTAATTCGGGCAGTATCTTAGGTAAGCAGACAGCAAGGCCTGCCCCAAACAGGGAGTAACTGGGACCCACAAGGACCCAGGAAGTCACTCCCATCCAGAACACTGGTTCCTTCCGGTCTGGGCCAGAGCACTGAGCAGATCTTGGGTGGCACTCTGCCCCCAATCTCCAAGAACCCAGAGGAAGCGGGGATCCCAGGTGCTCTAACTTGGGCAGTGTCCTGTCTGAGCTTGAGCGCTGAGCAGATCTTGGGTGGCAGCTATGCCCCCAAACTTGAAGAACCCAGAGGAAGCAGGGATCCCAAGTGCTCTAACTCAGGTAGTGTCTTAGGTAAGCAGACAGCAAGGCCTGCCCCAAACAGGGAGTAAGTGGGACCCACAAGGACCCAGGAAGTCACTCCCATCCAGAACACTGGTTCTTTCTCGTCTGGGCCAGAGCACTGAGCAGATCTTGGGTGGCAGCTCTGCCCCGAGTCTCTAAGAACCCAGAGGAAGCAGGGATCCCAGGTGCTCTAACTCAGACAGTATCCTGTCTGAGCTTGAGCACCGAGCAGATTTTGGGCCCCAGCGCTTACCCCAGTAGTTACACCCACCCCACAAATTCTGATACAACCAAGAAAATAGGAAAGACAGGCTCTAGTCAGGGACAGGGCAGGTAGCACTGAGGAGATACAGATGGCAAAAGACAAGCTCAAGAACATAAGCATCAGTAACCCAGGGTACTTGGCATCATTGGAACCTAGTTCTTCCACACAAGGAAGTCCTGAATTCCCCATATCACTAGGAAAGCAAGATTCAGATTTAAAATCACTTCTAATAATGATGATATAGGACTTCAAGAAGGACATAAATAACACTCTCAAAGAATTTGAGGAGAACACATGTAAAAAACAGGTAGAAGCCCTTAAAGTGGAAACACAAAAATCCCTTAAAAACTTACAAGAGAACACAACCAAACAGGTGAAGGAATTGAACAAAACCATCCAGGACATAAAAATGGAAGTAGAAACAATCAAGAAACCACAAAAGGAGACTACCCTGGAGATAAAAAACCCAAAAAAGAAATCAGGTGTCATTGACACAAGCATCACCAACAGAATACAAGAGATAGAAGAGAGAATCTCAGGTGCAGAAGATACCATAGAAAATATCAACACAACTGTCAAAGAAAATGCAAAATGCAAAAAGTTCTTGACACAAAACATCTAGGAAATTCAGGACACAATGAGAAGAACAAACCTAAGGATAATAGGTATAGATGAGAGTGAAGATTCCCAACTTAAAGGGCCAATAAATATCTTCAACAAAATTATAGAAGAAAAACTTCCTTAATCTAAAGAATGAGATGCTCATAAACATATAATAAGCCTATAGAACGCCAAATAGACTAGACCAGAAAAGAAATACCTCCTGTCATATAATAATCAAAACACCAACTGCACAAAACAAAGAAAGAATATTAAATGCAGTAAGGGAGAAAGGCCAAGTAACATATAAAGGCAGACCTATCAGAATTACACCAGACTTCTCACCAGATACTATAAAAGCTAGAAGTTGCTGGACAGATGTCATACAGACCCTAAGAGAACACAAATGCCAGCCCAGGCTACTATACCCAGCAAAACTCTCAATTACCATAGATGGAGAAATCAAGATATTCCACGACAAAACGAAATTTACACAATATCTTTCCACAAACCCAGCATTACAAAGGATAATAGCAGGAAAGCTCCAATACAAGGAGGGAAATTATACCCTAGAAAGAGCAAGAAAGTAACCCTCTTCTAACAAATCCAAAAGAAGATAGCCACACAAAGATAACTTCACCTCTAATAACAAAAATAACAGGAGACAACAATCACTGTTCCTTGATATCTCTTAATATCAATGGACTCAATTCCCCAATTAAAAGACATAGGCTAATTGACAGGATATGTAAACAGGACCCAGCATTTGCTGCATACAGGAAACCCACCTCAGTGACAAAGACAGACTTTACCTTAGAGTAAAAGGCTGGAAAACAATTTTTCAAGCAAATGGTCCTAAGAAACAAGCTGGAGTAGCCATTCTAAAATCTCCAGCCCAAGAACACAAAAAGAGGGACTCATGGCTCCACCTGTATAGTTAGTTGAGGGTGGCCTTGCCAGGCATCAGTGGAAGTGGGCAGCCTTGGTACCTTAAAGTTTGGATTCCCTAGTGTTGGGGAATATCAAGAGCAGGAAGGTGGGAATGAGAGGATGGTTGGAGCACAATTTCATAGTAATTGGAGGAGGAAAGATGGGGTAAGGGGTTAGGCATCAGTGGAAGTGGAGGGCCTTGGTGCCTGAAAGATTGGATTCCCTAGTGTTGAGGAATTTGAAAACAGGGAGGCTAAAATGGGAGGATGTTGGGAGCACACCCTCATAGAAACTCCCAGAATTATATGAATTAGACATGATACAGGCAGGCTGCCAGAAGACTAGATTCCAGAATTCAAACAAACAATTATCTTGATACTAAAATTTGTTTTGAGAATTGTATATTGCAGAATACATAGCCTTGGTGTATCTACTCATCAGGCAAGCTGAGCAGACGTGCTCAAACCTCTGATGTCCTGGAATTCCAGCTGGATGCAGTGAAGAAACTGTGTCAGAGGCTTATCAATTTACTCTTCCCCCATCCCCTCTTCTAATATCTCAACACCCATAATCAGCTAGAAGAAGTCAATGAAGAGTCAGTGCCCCTATTCCCTGGGCTTGGGAACTAAAGTGGATAATATTGGGCTGTCTTTCTGGGGAAAATTAGTGGTTTTGGTGGAACAGGGAGGATTAGCTAGGATTTATTGCATAGCCATAACCTATTGGTAGAAATATGTATAATTATTATCAAGATGAAGATATAATTTCTTAAATGGTACAAAATTTACTTTTATTTCAAATTTAAGGTTTTCATTGGTATGAGCTTCTTATTGATATAAAATTGAGATGAATATTGATACACTCATGGGCATTGTGCCTGTATAACACATTTAGGAATACAAGGCTTAGACCCAGTCCTTCTTTAACTTTTTAAACTGATTTGAGATGGTTAGACTGTGAGTTAAAGGCCTATAGCAAATTCATGGCTTTGATTTTATTGTTAGGGAGTTTTCTATATTTTATTTAGAAATAGCTGAGAGGAGTTAACAGACAACAGTCTAGATTATCTTACATGAATAGTTGGTTTTCAAAACGTCAGAAGTCCATAGAGTTGACGTTACAAACATTTCTATATTAATGTTCATTTTGATTAGAGACCTGCTCCTGACAGCTTCCTGTCTTGGATTCTAAGAACAAATTGAGCATCTTTGGAGTTACTCCAGTTGTGGGGAGAAAGACACTAGGCAAGAATTGCCTCTTTCTATCTACAGACAAATTATTGTCCAGAAAAGGACACACTTGCAGAATAGTCGACTGATTATATCTGCCTAGACAGAGTAATCAGCCCTTAATAATTCTGCATCACTAGGTCTGTCAGATGGTTCTGGGCCAGAAGGCTGAAGATTTGATGCTCCAACATTCTGTAGTATAGGGACTGTCCAGGTGTTCAGCGGTCTCTTTAAATTGGCTATGTTTTAGAAGCTATGCTTAGTGCTTCCCATAATTTCAGTTAACTCAGTCATTCTGGATTTCTGATGGGGCTGAAAACTTACAGTCTTATAGCCAATCCTGGCTATTTTACTTTGAGAGAAAAGATCTGAGTGGATGGTTTTCAGCTGGCATGCACTCTAAAGCCAAGAAAAAAGCCAGGTTCAAAACTAAGTGTTTTAGTTAGGAGAGATGACAGAGGTTCTGGTTAGTCAACAAAATGATGGACTGGGTATTAGGACTATCTTGTACCTCACTGGTACAATTAGGAATAATTATGCTCTAATTGAATTTTGAGAGAAAAGTTTTATTTTAACAGGAAGGGTGATATGTAGGAGGAGCTAAGGGGGAAGGAGTACCAAGAGGAAGAGAAGGAGTAAGGAGAGGAGAAGAAGAAGGAGAGGAGAAGCTAGGTGATGAGAGAGAGAAAGAGAGAGAAAGAGGGTGGGGCATGGAGGCAGATGTTCACATGTCTCCACCAGTCAAAGATACTTGATATATCTAGGTTGGGTATTGGGTTACACTTCTGATTGAGCATTACCAAACTTATAAAACCTTTGATTAACATTTTTAAAAAATTGTATAAAAGTAAAAAGGAAAGGGGGGCATGGGGTAGGGGTTTTCTAGGGAGGGAAAATGGGGAAAGGGCATGGCGTCTGAAATGTAAATAAAATATCCAATTAAAAAAAAAAGAAACTCAAAGCAATATGTAGTGATTGATCCCAAGGCCATTTTTTAAACACTCCAAGTCAACAAAACACCAATGTACACTAGCCTATAAGACTGTCTCTGTTTTCCATATGACCTCAGCAAAGAGAAAAGACAGAGATTCAAGGGAGAGTGGAAAAAGACCAGGTTATGTGATAACAATCACAAACTAGTTGTTGAACAATCCTAAACTGAAAACATCTTGACTACCGAGATCCACTTTTAAGTGGAAATCCTATAATTAAAAAGAACTATTTGTATAAAGGAAGTAGTAACTTTGGCTAACAGTTCACCCACCACTGATTTGAGAATCATAGACTAGGTGATTCCAACACAGAAAGGCTCAAAGTAAATGAAAATGTATCCAAATCACAATCAAAGGAAACTGTTGCAGACAGGATTGTTGGGTGAAACGTTTTCATGTCCTAAATTTAACCATACGGGATTCTTTTCCAATGATCATTTTAGTCAATTGCTGTGAATGAGGATTTTAGTTTAATACCAAACCACTTTTCATCACAAAGATAAAGCCCAAATTTGATTTAGTTACTTCTTGACCACAGTTGTCTGTGCTGTATAACCTTTTCAATCCCAGCAGGCTGAAGCTACCGATGTAAGGAATGAACTGTGGAGGCTGTCTGTTCTCTTTCCCCACTGACCTGAACCACTTCCACTACATCATTTCAGTAGGGGCATCACAGCTAATTTTCTACAATGAAGCATAACTAAAGGGCTACAAAGGGCAATTTTATGAGCTAAGAGTGATGCCTTTAAGTCATTTCACAGACAAGCACTCCAAAAGCCACAAGTACTGACTTATAAGTTCAAATGACAACAATAGACATTGTTTACATCTTACCTTCCTCAGTGAGACTCATTTCTTAAATATCCAAACATTTACAAAGTTTCTCTTATGTCAGACTTCATGAGGTTTCTGATATAATGTTGAATTCTAAGTTTAGCTTTGAATTTGTATACCAGGTTGAGTAAGATATGGCTTCTAAATGTCTGTTGAATAAAATTAGAATTCTAAACACTAAGTGACAATCTGTTGCAGTGTTTCTTGCAGGAACAAACAGTCAGAGGAGTGAGATTTGTAAAGTTGCAGTTCAGCGAGGACAAGAATGGTGACTTGTCTGGATCTGCTGGGTGAATGAAGCTGTAACTTTCAAGTTTACTAGGACAGGATTGTCACAGATGTACAAACAAAGTTAAGACATTGGAAGCAAGAGAAGAACAGTAGAGAAAATGACTGGAAACCCAATAGGAGAAATAAGTGTCATATAGGAGAAAAAAGTATCAGGTTTTTAATAACAGGTGCATGAAAAGGGAAGGGAGATACGGCATGTGGATTTCTGGGTTGAAATACAACTAATAACTGGTAGGTTTTAATTGTATTCTCTTGAAGTAGATACTGAAACAGAAATTTGGCAGCTGGATTTTAATTAGAGATGATATTCAATGAAAGGGAGGTTGTGGAATCACAGTTATGCAGAAGAATATGAACTGCAAGGTTAGTCCAACAAAACTTTGGTAAACATCACAAGCTCTGGAGTGTAAAGAGCCTGTAAGAGTTGCCCTGAGCAAGGCAACAGTGACCTGGTCTTCCCATTGTAATTCTACTCACTGGCTGATTATAATCTGTTTTACAGAAGTCATAATGTAATTTGAGATTGTTAGCATTTTGTCTAAGTTCCGCCCACAGTTACCTGCCAACAGCCAAATGAGCCTGACTCATTATAAAAGGGGCTGCTCCCCCCCCTTTCATTTTCTTGCTCTTGTTTTTTCCTCTCTGTCTCTTCCCCCTCTGTTCCCATTCCCCTCCTTACTCTCTCTCCCTCTCTCTCCACGTGTTCATGGGCAGCCTCCACTCACCTCCTCCTCTACTATTCTCTACTCTCTATTCTCTCCTCCTATTCCTCTAATCTCTCTATCTTTCAACCTTTCTCCATCTCTACTACCCTCTCAATTTCCCTCCTCTTGCACCAAAAAACCAAAAAAAAAAACCAAAAAGCCCCTCTATTCTATAGGATAGTCCTTAAGAAGGGAGGGATGCCTCACCATGGGTCCATGAAGGCACTCCCTTCCCCCACACATGTCTGAACATCCACCAAACATATTCCCTCTCTTCTTATCTTTTTCTTCTTCTTTTTTTTTTATAAATTGGATATTATATTTACATTTCAGATTTTATCCCTTTACCCCATTCTCCCCACCACCCAGGACCCTCCTATCCCATCCCCCCTCCTCCTGCTTCTATGAGGATGTGACCCCACCTACCCCCTACTCCCACCTCCCCACCCTTGAATTCCCCCCACTCAGTGTTCAGCCTACATGGGACCAAGGATCTCCTCTCCCACCTATGCCCAACAAGGCCATCCTCTCCTATATATACAGATGGAGTCATGGGTCCCTCCCTGTGTGCTCCTAGGCTGGTGGTTTACATCCTGGGGAGCTCTAGTTAGTTGGTATTGTTGCTCTCCCCATAGGGCCACAAACCCTTTCAGCTTCTTCAGTCTTCTCTCTAACTTCTCCATTGGGAACCCCTTGATCAGATCAGTGGTTAGCTGTGGGCATCGTCCTCTGAATGTGTCAGTCTCTGGCAGACCTCTAAGGAGACAGCTATATCAGGCTCTTATCGGCATGCACTTCCTGACATCCACATCATTGTCTACCTTTGGTGACTGCACATGGGATGGATACCCATGTGGAACGGTCTCCAGACAGCCCCTCTTGTTTCTGTCCTACACTTTGTCATCTCCATACAGAGATGCCTCTTGAAAAGTGAAACAAGAACCACAAAGGCTACTGGTGACCTTACCAACAGTCCCAGTAAATCCTACCTTGCTGAGGATCTGCTGAGTCAAATAAGGACAGGTTTTGAGATAGTATAAGCTCTGTCTTGGCTGGTTGGATGTTAATTGTTCCCTAAATATCCCAGCGTTCAAGGACTTGTTCTCACGGTGGTCTTGTGGAGGTGATATAATTTTTAAGACGGTAGAGGTCCTTTGATCACTGTAGATACATCTTTCAAAAAGATTATAAAGCTCTAGGCCATTCTTCATCCCATTTTCTTTCTAGCTTCTGAGGTATGCTATTTTTTTTTCTCTGCTATTTGTTTCCTGTTGGAGTATGCTACTGCCATATCCCCAAAACAACAAGGCTATCTAGCCATGGACCAGAACCCGAAAATTAAGATAAATAACCTTCCCTCTTTCTTACCCTCTCTCATCAGTCTTACTGGGTGGACATAGCTGGACTAGAATAGAGAGAGGGTTAATCTCAGATGTGTGAACATTTTCTCTGTATGAATTGAGTCTCTCACATGGTATGGTAGTGCATACCAGTGATGCCAACACATGAGGACAAAACCAGGAGGCTAACTTCATCTACAGGGCAAGTCCAGGATGATCTTGTGCTACATGAAACTTGCCTCAAAATTAAAAAAATAAATAAATAAACAAAATATAACTAGTTAAAAGAATAGAAATCTGTATAACATAGTTATATTAAGATCGAGGGCTTGAAAATTATCTAATCTATTTGCTAGCTCAGCCAGGAGATGCCTGAGCATAGAATAGAGTTTTCCAAGAGACCTTCCTTGAAGATTACCAGCATTCAAGTGCAAATGGAGGCCAAGAGACTAAAAGAATCTTCACAAAGCAAATGTGGAGAAAAGATCCAAGCCAAAAACCAGCAGGAATAAGGCAGCCAGCTGTGGAAATATGCAAATCTCAAGTAAGGGTGAGAATCCAGAGAAAATCATTTCATGAGTGTCAAAGTAACTTTTATTCTCCTGATATAATTGTTGTATCAGAGGCTCACTGATAAATAAGATCACCCTTTCTAGCTCTTTTGGAACTCTGGTTGTCTGATTCAAGTCATGTGTTCTGGATCAGATACCTCTCCAAACTGACTGATTTGATAAGGCTTCTTTCAGCTTCTGATTTAATTGTTCTGCTTGGTGTCATACACTCCAGCAATCTGTTCTGATCTTCCGGCTCCTTCTCATTCTCTGGCTCATTCTGTCTTCACTTGTGTCTCACTTGTTCTCTCTTGAACCTGAATCTGTAAAACTCTCTGGTAAAACTGCCTTCTAATTCTATGAACTGAAATGCAACAAACTCCGTTCTATTCCACTGCACTGCCTGTCAACCCACTGACTCAACCCAACTAACTGAACTCCCAACTGACAGACCAGCTCCATTGTACTGAAGTCAACCAACTAACGAGCACTCAGAAATCTGCATGCCTCTGTCTCCTGGATTAAAGGCTAGTACTGCCATCCCTAGACCTAAGCTTTGCTTTACCTGAAACTTGCTCTATACCAGGCTGGCCTTGAACTCAGAGATCTGCTTTCTTTGGACTCCTGCAATTAAAGGCATGTCTGTATTCCAGCTAGATCAGACAAATCTAGAAGGTCTTTGGATATTATATTTTGTCAGAGCAGCCATGCTGGTGGATTAAAATTCCTCTATACATGGGAATCAAAGGAAGAAACCTTTTTTGGAAATGACACTGAATAGAAGCTACCAATTGCCTTAGCAAACTTGAGCATAGTAAAAACCAAAAAGTTCAGTACCTGATGAAAGTGTGGATAAAATACAGACATCTATCTGTGTCATCATCGCTAACTCTAGATCTTGTCCTTATCTTTAGTTTTGCAAGAGAAATGGTCTTCTCCTTGCTAAACATTAAATTACGTGTTGATTTATGTTCTTTTTCTGTACTTTTTCTATATGCTTTCCTCCATGCTGATTATTTTTACCAAGTATCCTTATGTTCACATATCTTTCCTATCTTAGAAAAGTGAGAGTAAGTTTTACCTACTGCTATAATCTAGATATCATCTGATCCCTCCTTTTTCTTTTATTGATCTCCTTTCTTACATCAGAGGTATTTATGATGTAGGTATGAAGCATTTATAATTTTTATTTCCCCTCTAACCATCATTTTAGCTTCCAGTTTTCACAATTGAAATGTCCATTCTCTCACAAGTCATTAATAATTAACTATTTATAAAGCAGAAAAATCTTCTAACCTTTATATTCAAGTTATTAGGTATGGGTCATAATTTTAGATTTACCATTGACACTCAAATTATTTGATTTACCAGAAACTAGAAAAGTATTAAATAAGTGAACCATGATTCAGGTTGCTATCTGCCTAGCCCAGAACTTTCCTCCATCATGTAGTTTTGGTTTCTTTGTTTGTTTGTTTGTTTTTGTTTTTTGTTTTTGCATTTGGGGTCGTTTTTATTTATTTTTTCATAATCTTTATTCTGGAATTGATTTGATATACTAGCTTCCTTTTCACAACCTTTGCTACTATACAATCAGCTCCTTTGAAATATAGATCTAACTTTGGAAACTTCCCTCTCTCATTTCTAATACGTCCAGAAGATCTAGCTTTACCCTCAGATCTAAAGACAATGTGATATTAAAGAAGCAAATATGGCAAATTCAAGTGTGCATTGATATGTGTATGGTTCTTTTAGGGCACCCCACCCCCTTTTTGTTATCAGTCTGTTGCTTCTGGGAGAATTCCCATGCACCAAGCTTCAAAGATGAGACTACTGAAAATAATAACTAACATATAATTTCATGGCATCCATGTCTTTCTTTGTACCCTGATTATCTGGTGCTTGCTGGTGTCTCTCTACCTCAGACATTACAGTTAAAATTTACAAGGCCTGTATCCATCAGAGATGAGTCACCAGCTGGCCATCTGCTCTTGCTGCAATGGCTATGAATCTTCTCATTTTATTTCATCTTCTTCTCATTCTATACCTGGTCCTAGTGACTACCAGACTGTTGGTCCCTGGAATTTTAATTTATGGTGATTAAAGTCCACATCTCAAAATAATCGATCTTGCAATTCTCCAAGGACATTTTGTGTTATAGTTTGGGTTTTACTTTCCATGTAATTTGAACCATTCCTGGATGCTTCAGAGCATTTGCCAGCCAAAACTTCAGTATTCTGAAACTCAAACATAGCTCTAATATATTTGGCCAATACCTGAGCAGGCTACCCCCAAGCCTCAGAGGCGAAGCACATAGTTAAACAATAGAATTCATGTCTTTCTTCCCAACTTAAGTAGAAGAGACATGCACACTGATTTCGATTATCTTTTGGATGTCTCCATGTTTTAGCACCATGCTTCATGCTTGGTAGTTAGTAAATCTTTATAAAATGAAGCTGACTAGACTTACAGTTTCAGTTTTTAACTGTGCCAGACACTCTCCTTCTAAACTGTAATGATTCAACATTTCCCTTACATGTAAATCAGTGTGCTGATTGGAATTGTCTATAAAACAGTGTAACATTTAAGAGTCTCAAGTGAATACTGTAAAATGAATTTTATGACTATCACATAGTCATAAAACCCCAAACAAAAAAAAAAGGTTTTCATTTGTTATGAATTCTGAACCTAATTTCATTTTTATAATAATTTCTTTAGAAAAAAAAATCTGGAGTTTGAAGGTACTTTATTTTTATTTAAATTGAAATTGGGAAAAATTTAAAATAGTAGACACCCATATGAGATTATATAAGATTTGATTTTCCTAAGTAAAAATCAGGATTTCCCTTATTCATGTCTCTAGTGTTAATTTTATATTTTTAGACGGTAGTGTGTTCTGTAGTTTGTCATCTACACTTTGAAATAGGATATACATCTATGTAACCATAGAAATTCTAGCTGAACCCTTCCCTTTGTACTGGATGTGGTGAATATAATCACAGAGGTCTATACATTTGTGTCTTCAGGACAACGCAATAATTCCAAGAATGGATACAACTCAGCTCAAGGGAATCAGAAACTAGCAGAGCAGCCTGTTTATGAAATGGTAATCTCCACCAGTGTCAAAAGCCAGGCATGCTGACACATGCCTTTAATTCCAACATTCAGGAGACAAAGAAAGATGGATATTTGAATTCAAGGTCACACTGTTCTACATTGCAAGTTCTAGGACAATCAGGGGTACAGCAAAAAACTGCCTCAAAAAAAAAAAAAAATGTTGCTACTAAGAGTTTTGGGTCAAAAAGCCTAGGCTAAGAGTACCAACAGCCTAGGATCAGCCCTATACATCAATTAACAAACTGAGTAATGGTAAAAAACAGAGAAAAGAAATGTGACGAATGTGGAATGTAATGATGTAATGGAAGGTGAACAAAGAAAGTGGTCTAGTGGCCACATATCCATCTTTGGGACACTGATGTGAGCCTTAACTTTAAACAGAGGTGGAATATAGTGAAAAAGATTAGGAAAAGGGTGAGAAAAAAAAAAAAGCACGCACAATGAATCAGTGTGAAGCAAAGTGTGGTCAATTAGCTCACCATCTCAGCTCCAGTTCCATGGGTAGTAAGAATAGATGTCATTGCTTTAAAGTCACTGCCTTGTTTCCATAATATAAAAACTCCACAGGAAGACCAACAGAGTCAACTAACCTGGACCCGTGGGGACTCCTTGAGTATGAACCACCAACCAAAGAGCTACCATGACCTGGCCATAGGCTCCCACACAAATGTAGCAAATGTGCAGCTTGCTTTACATGAGGATTCTTCAAAAAGTGGAGTCGAGACTGTTCCTGAATCTGTTGTCTGCCTTGGATACTGTTCCTCTAACTGCTCTGCCTTCACTGGTCTCAGTGAAAGAGGATGTGTTTCCTCCTGCAGTGACTGATGTACCAGTGGGGGAGGGGTGGAGAAGAGGTGATATGGGTTGGGGTTCCCCCCTTCTTGGAGGAGAAAGAGGGGGGAATGGGAAGAGAACCTGCTAGAGGGGTAGATTTGGACAAGAAGGGCAGCTGATGTTGGCATGTACAGTGAATAAAAATAAATTAAAAAAAAAAAAAGGTGACTCCTGCTCATATGGATTGTCCTGTGAGGATTTTGTGTTCCTGGAATACAGAATAACTGCAGGTGTGGGACACAGGTTCTTCTCTTCTGCTTTGAAAAAAAATTGTAATAAGATAAGCATCACCAGTTGTGGATAGATACTTATTAAGGTATTAATATACTATAAAGAGCTAAGTGGGAAACACAATGCAAGCAGAAAGATACCCATTTTCCTTCTGCTTCCAGCTGCTGTGAGGGGCCATGTGACTGGACATTCCTTAGCAAACGCAGTTTCTAAGCACCTGTGTAAAATGGCTTTTGGGGAAATACCGTTGCCATGTGAGGAGGCTGTTCGGTGACTAGTTACTTTCTCCCCTTCAATTCTAAACTAAAGCTGAAGCACAACAGAGTAGTGCAAGTGGAGATCAAAGGGCAGCTCCCGGAGAACTAAAGAAACAGACTTCCAATGAAGCAAATGTACTCACCCACTCAGTCTGTGGGGAAGGCAATCCAATGCCTCCTCCAGCAACTTTCCACATGGTCTACCAGAGCAGATTCTCTACAGACACCCAGACAACTGGGAGTGGGAGGAATTACACTTGCCAGGTTTTACTGGAAAACTTGCCAATCTTTCAGTGACTCCTCATCTCCAGGAAAGAGAGAGCAAAGAGAAAGAAAAAAGAAAATTCCATTGAAAAGAAACAAAGAGTAGAATCCAGGTGCATTTCCCCACCCACCAGGAATCAGCCTACCCTTAATCAGGTCTACAGAATAGTGTCTGAGGACCAGTGAGGCATAAGAGCAGATTTCGATGCAGGAGAGTTTTCAGGATGGTGCTTCAATTTCATTGCCCAACAACGGTTGGTTTTGTCTCCATAGTACCACCTGTTTTGAAAGAATTTACTCCATCATTGATCACCAGAAGAAAAACTCATTTTTTTGAGTGATGTGACTATGGATTATTTTTTTAATTAATTAATTAATTAATTCACTTTACCTCCCAATATCAGCCCGCTCCATCTCCTCCAAGTTCCTCCTTCTATTTTCCCCTCCATTTCTCCTCTAAGAAGGAGGAGGCCCTCTGGGATCACATCCCGCTGGTACCAACAGAATCAACTAACCTGAACCCTTGGAGACTCCCAAAGACTGAACCAGCAACCAAAGTCCCCCCACCAATATGTAGCAGATCTGCAGGTTGATCTTCATATGAGTCCCCCAAACAACTAGCTGTCTTTGGATTTGCTGCCTGTCTACAGATCTCATTCTTTAACTGTGCCACCTTGTCTGGCACCAGTGGGAGAGGATGTGCCTGGCCCTGCAGGGACTGAAAATATCATTTTTAAAAAGTGATATTCTTGTGGAAGAAGGCAGACAGTGAGCAAATGAAATGCTTATACAGAACTTGAGGTGGTAGGAAGCACTAACAAGAAAGCTAAAATAGAAAAAAGAAAGATATAGAAAGATATCAAGCAATTTTGAATAGAGAGATAAGATAGATTCAAATAGGACAAATGTTTGAGCCAGAAATAAGGAAAGAACAAGCCAGACAAATGTGACTAATACTCTTCTGGGTTTGATCTAAGGGAGATAGATGAGAGACAATACAGGCATAGAGGTTAAAGGGGAAATGGTACTTTAAAATCATAGGTCTTACAGGCAAGTGCAATAACGTTGGCTTTTATGAGAAGACAATGCAAACAGGTAGCAGAGAGTATAGTCTTTATATTTTAGGCAGAGTGATTCTAGATACTGTCTTAGATTGTAGAATCACATTGGAAGAGAGAGAATAACTAAAATAACTAACTAAAATAACCCCAGCCAGCCAGAAATATTATTGACATGTCTACCAAGGATGACAACAAAATTGGAACCTAAAACAGATGAAATTGATGCTCAATGCTATATTATATGGGAAATTTTTAGATGTTTTGAAGAGCGAAAGGGCCTTTCTTGGTGCTTGGGTTGCCTTAAACTCAGGAGTCAGGATTCCAGACATATCACACAAAGCCTCTAGAGTCAGTGACCTCCAGAATATTTATCTCAGGAGTTCCAAGAATAAAATTCATGAATTTATGGCAGAAGAAGCTGGGGTAAATCATGGAAAAGATGATTAGCTCGTTTATTCATGAGGACCAAAGTATCTGGATCTAGCCTTATCTTGGTCTAGCCTTGAGGTTCAAAGTATCTGGATTAGTCACATCCTCATATAGCTTCCAGAGAAGGGTAAGAGATAGCAAGAAACCAGAAACCTGAATCTTGAGTCATTCCTGGCCTCCAGTACAGATATTTTCAGAACAGCTGCTTTGGAGTTAATGCATTCATGAACAGTTTTTATCTCATTTTCCCAACAATAGGCCAGAAAATACTGGTCAGAAAATACCTGTGTGTGTAGATAAATTCATTTGTTTGTTTGAGAAGTTATTTTTTACCCAGGTTTATAAAGTGCATTGAGCATATCCCTCTCCATATCCGATGATCCCTCCCCTCCACTCTCATTGATCTCCTTTACTCCCCAGTTTCCCTTCTACTTTCATGTCACCTGTGCATACATGACATCATCCATTTATAACATCTAGATCCCTCAAGTGAGAGAAAACTTGCAGTATACTTCTTTCTGAGATGGACTTAATTCATAAATATTATATTTTGCAGTTGAGTGTTATGAAACCAAGTATAAATGGAAGAATCTGAGGGAAGTTCATCCATAGATAGCATCCAGCTTGTAGACACTGACTGACTTTACATATACAGAAGAGAAGGGTGGATACTGCCATGTGCAGTTTTGTGCTCTAGGATAGGGAGATGTTTGCATCTGGTGATCTCTATTTTCCTGTCAATCTTGAAGTTATTCCCCAAGAGAAAAGTTTATAAAGCTATTAGCCATTATTAAATGGAAAGGTTATCAGGCACTACTAAGATCCCAGCCTTGAAGATTCTAAATTTTAAGTAATCCTAGTTTGTGGATACAAACAAAATCTTGCTTCCACCATGTGTAATACCTTACATTCTAAGAATATTTTAAATTTCAAGCTTACAAATTACTGCAGTGGTGTGGAAAATAGAAAAGGTAGGAGAAATGAATGTTTCCAGTAAGAGTATCAGAGAATTGATAACTATAGAATCCAAACTGATCCAAAAATTATCTAACAGAGTTAGATAACATTAATATTTTATAGAAAATTAGAGTACTGTATTAGTAGAAGTCAAATAAACTATATATTATATATCAGAAAGTATGATTTATAGCAACAAGATCCTTATTTGCACTAACCAGAGAAAGTTCATATACTATATAGAACACACAATACATAGGACATTTAATAAGAACAAATGTCCTAGTAAAATGATTTTGTTTCATAGTTGTGACATTTAGTTTACCACTTTGACAAACTATCTTTATTTTGTGCATTCCACACTGGTTTTATTTGGTTCAAGCCAAAATCCCATGTGATTCTGTCTGTTGTTCTCTGGAATTTTTCAGTAGACATAGGCAGGATAAAATAATTGAGGTTGGTCAAGTCTCTTAACAAAGGATTGAATGTCCTCTTACAACATTCCAAAGAGATGATTTAGCTAAGCAGAGGAAAGCACAAAAGAAGCTGTGGCCTTGACCCATGGAGAGTCACTGTAGACGGATTTGCCTTATGTTGAATTGTTTCAAAGGAACAATCATTAAGGGGATATTGCACTAATAGTCTGCAAAACAGAAAAAAAGGGATTTAAGGACTTAAAGCTAGAACAAATGAATGTCTATCCTATAACACTTCTGAAATATCAAGGTGCCAATAAATGAGTAATAAGGAATTCTTAAGCTACATCCACAGAAATGACAATATAGCAGTAGCAAAAGCCAGATCTGACTAGTTTAGGGGGCAAAAGGAGTGCACTAAAGGGTACCAGAGAAAACTTTACATGCTGACCTACTACTTTGGAGAATTGTCAACATGCCTTGAATCCATCTCTTTGAAGGTTCTAGAGCTTATTGTTCACACTTACAAATTATTGACATAATTAAATAGAACATTCACCTTATATTAGATGCCTATCTTGGGGCAATGGAGAGGATGTTAGTTTAGTAACAACGTTTATTAATATATATGTATCTTTAAGAGATCATCTCTGTAATGGGGACAGTTTCTGGATGAGAGGAACTCCTAAATCAAACAGAGATAAGACATTCTACAACATGAGATTTCCAAGGTGAGAAATGAGAAAGAGAAGATAAGAAAGTTAAAGAACACACTGTGGTGGCTTAAATGAAAGTGGTCCCCATAGGCACATATGTTTGAATGCTTGGTCCCAGTTAGTGAAACTTTTTGGGAAGGATTAGGAGCTGTTGCACCTTTAGAGAAGGTATGTCACTATGGGTAGGCTTTGAGGTTTCAAAGGCCTATGCCAGGTTCAGCCTTTCTCTGCCTGCTGCCTGCAGATCAGGAAATAAGCTCTCAGTACCATTTCTGTCTGCCTGCCTTACTGCCTACCACCACGCCATGAAAACCATGAAGTTAGCTTCTGAAACTATAAGTAAGCAAGCCCCAAATAAATGTTTTACAAGTTGCCTTGGTCATGGTGTCTCCTCACAGCAACAAAACACTAAGACACGTGCATATTAGAAGCAATGTAAGTAACCAGGCAAGAAAAGAGTTACAAACTGAAGGAAATGGTATATGAGAATTATCTAATCCAAGAAGATTCCAGAACTGCTAAGAGCCTAACATACTGACCACAAGTGTCAATGTCAGTGCAGCCTGAGTAGGGAGAGCATGGGGAAGCAATAAGAAGCAAGAAAGCTATGTACTAAAAAACTCTCCACAAACCATGTGGGGATTTTGAAAGTGACTCCTATGACAATTAAAAGCTATAAAATAGTTGTTGCTGGAATTAGATGTGATCCTGCCAAAATCTTTATTTATTTTATTTATGTGTATGTGCGAATGCCTGCTAGTCTGTATGTGTACTATATGCATGGAGTGCCCTAAAAATCCACAAAAGACATTAGAATCCCTAGAATTGAAAGTATAGACTCTTGTGAACTGAGAACTGAACACAAATCCTTTACAAGAGCAGTAAATGCGCTTCACACTGAAATGTCTCCTGGGGCCCTGGATGTCTCACTAGACCCCTGAATTTGACATTTTATGTTTTATATGTATCAGTGTTTTGCATGCATGTATGTCTGTGTATCACATCTAGTGCCCAAAGACTTCACTGGTTTTTAGAAATGAAGTTACAAATGGTTGTGAGATACCATGTAGGTGCTGGGAATTGAACCTGGGTCATCTGGACAAGCAGCCAGTGCTTTTAAGTGCTGAGCTTTCTCTCCAGCCCCTGGGTTTGGCCTTTTAAAAACTGCCTTGATGCAAATAGTTTAAATACAACCATGAGCAAGCTACCTGGAAAAGTAAGGTAAAAAGACCTTAAGTCAGAGAATTCATAGTTGGAGACCTGGAACAATTGACTACTTATGTTAGACAAAATAGAATTTACTCCTAAAATTTCAACATAGGCCTATGTGAAACAGTGATTACAATATCTACACTGCAGCGCTACTGCAAATTTTTATATAGCCATCGACTTTCTTCTCATCTCCTTGCTACTTAGTTTTCAGGAGTGAGTCCTTTCAGAATGGCATGGAAGTCTATGGCCATACCACCCTGAACATGCCTGATCTTGTGTGATCTTGGAAGCTAAGCAGGGTTAGGCCTGGTTAGTACTTGAATGGGAGAATTTAATGAAAACATAAAAATTTTGTAAACATTTCAGCCCCAGGACAGTCTTCTAAGCTAATTATTCTCATTTGCATTTTTATTTTGAAAATATGGATTCTGAAATGTGGTAACCTACGTTACATGCTCAAGATATGCAGGTAGGGATAGAATTGTGTGCTTATTAGAATCAGAAGGAAACTCAGATTTCCATGGTGGGGGTCTGTCATTGCTGTACAGGTATCAGTAGTTAGTGTGCATTAAAAAACATATAGATCAAGCCTTCATTTAAAATTTCAGATGTAAATAGTTTACATAGGAGTCCACAAGAATTCTTAAACGTCTCTGTTTTTCTTTTCTTACATTAGTGTGTGCATGTGTGTGTGTGTGTGTGTGTGTGTATGCGTGTTTCTGTGTATGTGTAGTGTAGATGTGCCATAGCACATGTGTAAGGTCCAAGGATAACTTGAAGGAGCTGGTTCTTTCCATGTGGGCCCCAGGGTTCTATCTGAGGTCACCAAGCTTGGTGTGAGGCACCTCTCCTTGAGCTGAATCATGTCACTGACCCAAAATTTATTTTTAAGTAACTGAATGCTGATTCTGTTTTATTTTACCTTTTGATTTTGTACTTAAGGAGAGATGTGACAGGTAGCTGTTCATGTATAAGAAACCAATCTCAATATGTAAAAACAAAAACCTCAAAATCACCCCCAATAATAAAAAACTGTTTATTATTATAGTACATGTGTTCTGTGGACAGCCTGATTGGTTCTTCTGGTCTGGGCCAACATAGTTAATCTACACTGGCTTCTGACATGTGGCTGTGGTCACTTGGCCAGTTTTCTGGCAACTTGATGATCTTGCATAGTATATTAGTTTCATATTGCTCCTGTAATTTGTTACCACAAACTTAGTAGCTTAAAACCACACAAATTTATTACCTTACAGTCCTAGAAGTCATAAATCTAATGGAAACTAAAGAACTCAGAGAGAGGGTTGGCGATTCTAAACTGGTAACTCTGATTCTGACTCTCCTATCTCCTTGTGATGAAAATAAATGGAGCAAGAGAATCCAAGATGATCTCAATTCAAAATATTTAATTTAGAACATGTTTGAAGTAAGATATCTGCTGGCTCTGAGATTATGATCTGAGAATCTTTGGAGAATGGGAAGCTCAATTTGCCTTCCACAGGTACTTTTTTAAAAATGTGTTAAAAAGAAAATGGACCTTAGTTGTCTTATTTTCTGTGATGTAACAAATTATCTCTGTAGAAGTATAATAAATATATTGACAAATATTCTATAAGCTTCTAAATTATTGTACTCTTATTTAATGAATCACCAATGTCATATCTATTTGTATTTCTACACTGGAACCTACAGTTCATTGCTAAAAAGATAAAAAGGGAATAAAAGAAAGTAGTCATCCTAAATACAGGTCACAGAAAAATTTCCCTTTAAGTAAAATGTTGCAATTTAGGAGCCTTGATATGACAAATTAGTTGTGTGAAATTTAAGGTATCTACAGACTTCTGCCAAAGATTCTAACAGCAGATCTCTAAGGCAGTGTTTAGTTGGGTGGCCAGTCAAAATTAGGAACCCAAGGCCATCTTGCCTGTAATTTTTTCAAACTAAAACCAAAATAAAAGCTGAGATATTTTGGGAAGTTTCCAGGAAGGTCTTTTGGGGCTGACTGATTGCTTCTAATACATAAAGCGAAAGCAAAGATTTCTGAAATTAGGTGACTCAGTACAGAAGACTGAAACAGAGATACAGCACAAATAAGCAGACCGCTCCAAATTGCTAGAGGAATTAAAAAATCAAAAGAGAGATGGTGAGTTACAAGAACCAGAGCTTGTTTGGAGAAAGAATGCTCCGTGTGCTCTAACCAAGAAAGTCAGCTATAATCCCAGTTTAAATGAAATGTACATATGTTTAATATGATGAAATAAGCAAAGGGAACCCCGCCCCTGTGTTTTGTCAAGGAATGTTCTGCAGTTCACACATTGAGTGGAGGAAGGAGGTGTGCTGTGATTTCCCCTAGGTCAGATAAAGCTATTTTTATAACCTGACTCATGAAGGATAAAAATGAATAGACAGCACCAAATCCCAAGAGCAACAAGGCTAGCCAATGCCTAAATATCCTGAGAGTAATTCAACTTTAGTGTTAAAACCGTCATTCATAGTGTACAGAATCTGAGTTAGTCAGTCCTGAGATCACAATTTAACAAAGTCTGGGCTTGTAGGGGGTTCATTAAAAACTGTAAGCCTCCTAGGAGAATATGCCCTAAAGGACACATTTGTGCCTATTTGAAACTCAGTCTTGTGATATTCACCCACACAAACTGACTAATGCTCATGTGGTCACTGATGTTGAATTTTGGCACTTTAGGACCCCGGAATAATTTATCACATCTTCAGGACAACCCCAAGATGTAGAAATTAATATTATGCTCATCTTTCAAATGCCAAACTGGGTCTAAAAGTTTAATCATCTGGCCAGGATTCTATCATGATGGCATGTCATACTCTAATCTAAATAGGGAGTTTCTGAAACTGTTCACCAACCAGAACATTACATTGTCTCTTTACTAGGACACTGTGTCACTGATGCTCAAGAGAGTATTTAGCATGCATATATGTAGATGATATGACAATTTCCTAATAGTAATTTCAATTAAGCAAAGGCCTGGAACACACTACACAAGTGTCTTACCACTGAGCCACATGCTTAGTCTAACAAATACAACCTGTATATAAAGTTTGAAATTTTTATTCTTTTACATTTATTTGTTCATTTAGTGTGTGAGCATGTGTGTAGATATGTGTGTGTGTGTATACATTCTCAAGCCACAGTGTGGGTGTGGTCAGAGGACTAATAGAAGTTAGTTTTCTCTATGACAAGGGTTTTGGGGATTGAAAGGCTGTGAAGCTTAGCAGAGAGGCTTAAAAGAGCCTTTGCCTACTAAGTTGTCTTACCAGATCTTGAAATTTTTTATTAGACTTATTCCTCAAAACTCAGAGAAAATGTATATGAATTGGGAGTTAACCATTTTGAAATTTTTCTTATAAATTTCCTCACTAACTAAAAAAGAATATATCTGAGTCCAAAAACTTAGTTATATAAAAAATAAGGTTTAATCATTATAATTACTATTTAAATTCACATTCATGCCTCTCTTTTGCATTCAGATAGCATGGAATGCCTTCTGTTATTGTGGCCTATCAGATTATCAGATAAGGCCCAATGATTTATCAGTTTAATGAAGGTAAATATGCCATCCATTCTTTACCTATTACTTAGGATGTCTGAGGTCTCACTTAATTTCTCAAGCTTGTATGATCCTTGCAAGTCTGATTGCTCAGCTCTATACTTCCTGTGTGGTGGGAATAAGACTGGCAGGGCTCAGAGCTCTCATGGCCAGGCCATCCCCTTTTGATGTGTCTCTTCAAATATCAACTTGTCCCTAGGAAATTACCTTAATATCTAATCATAGACTTCTAGTTACAGACTAAACATTTCTCTAGATTGTTCAAAATTCCTCTTCCTACTAGAACTCAAAACCCATCTCCTATCTACTGGGACACATGGCACAAGCTGTTTAAGATGTAATCTTAAGTATTTATTTTTAAAAAAAACCCTCTAAGCTCAAAGATTTACTGTACACTTTGCAAAATACAATGCTGAATATTGCTAAAGACCAATCTCTTTCCTTTACAAAACAAGAAAGAAGAAATATAGGTACATAAATTAATATTCTAATAACTTATCTTGCTTCCTTATAATTATGGTAACAAGGTTTACCTTGGCCTGATCAATGGCTTGCCTTATCTAAAGCCAAAGGTTCTTAAAGTGAGATCCTGGATCACTGGAAAGTTTAAAATACAAGTTGTCATGACTTCATCCTCTCTCTATAGTATCTTCAGATCTCAACACATGAATCTTTGAAGACTCATACTATAATAGCCTACATACTCTACAAATTTACTAATTTCTTGTCTTCTTCATGGAATTAAAACTTCTTTAAGAACAAAATATGTCTTTCACTTTATGTTTTGGACTACTTAAAATTAAGAGTAGAGATGAAGACAGGAGTGTAGAGAAGGATCATGAATATTTGTTGAGTCTATGAATAAAGAAGTGAATTAAGAAATGTTTTGTCTTGAAGATTGCTGTTTCAGCTTTGAAAGGTCATCATTAAGATTAAAGTAGGGAGTTTGCAATAGTTGGTAAAATGAATTTAACAACTTTTGATGATATTATAGCCACTTGAGCCCAAAATCATTCTTAGGTGAATTAAGAAGTGATCTATCTTGCATTCTTTCCCAGGACAATTGTCTAAATTTATAGGTTTATTTACTAAGTATTTATTGAAAACCTACTTATTTTTGGGTTTTCTGTTGTAAGCTTTTGGAGTTTGTTCAATAAATAAGGCACACTCTTATATCAAAGAAATGCATATTTCTTTAGCTAAATTAAATTAATTCTATATCATTACACAAATATGTTTTGCATCATGAATTATTGGGAAATGAGCACATAGAGTTTTATATGTCTTCTGATTCAGCATGAAACTTAATGGACACTTGGAATTCTACAACTTTATCAACAGCTTTAAAATGTGATCTCAGATATTAATGATAGATCGTTTAAAATTAAAGGAATTAAACACTTGGATTTTTCTCCATGTTTTAGATTTCAATTATACACTAGTCATATTTATTTCGGTGATACATTATTCTTTCAGTTTTCAACTATAATTCATTATACTTATTAAATAAATATATGTGATTTTTACTAGGCTACATAATACAAGATATACATCATGATTATATCCAGCTAACATTCCCATAAGAGCAATTCAGGGCTTTCTCAAAGACACAGTGACACAGTAAAATTTAGCAAATCCACTGTCAGTCAGATCTCTTTTAACCTGAGTTTAAGGACAGGTTAAGAAGAAAGATTTTTGGGCTGAGCTACAGATTCATAGGTTTGGTACTATTATAACAGTTTTGCCTTCTGTCTTTCTCTTTATTTACCAAACTATTGAAACAATGGGTCTCAAGAAATAAGACCCATTTGAGTTCATACAGAAAGCTTTACCAGGAGAAAAAAAAAACAGACTGAAGCCTTAGGGGCATCCAGAGAAGGAACTTGCAGCCAAAAGAGGAACTTGTCACTTGTCTTCTAGAGAAGTCTTTACAAATTGTCAGATGACTTTGAGAGAGACTTAGCACACAGACAATGATATACAGTCTCCTGCCAAACTGCTTAGTAGTTAGCTGTTTGTTTGTTTGTTTGTTGAGATTTTGGTTTTTTGGTTTGTTTGATGGTTTGTTTGTTTGTTTGTCTTTATAAATCTTGGCTTCTGTTTAAGCCTTATGTCAGGACTCTAAAGATGGACTTTGGGCATATTGGATTCTTAGTGCTCCTCTCCATAGCCCTTATATATTATCAGACAACTTGTTTGATATAAACTAAGGTTTCTATTGAGAAATCCAAAGTTAAGTTTGTATGTTTGCCCTTGATTGGATGTAGGCAGAAGGCATGCTTGGAAGAAGTACATTGGAATATTTGGTTGCCTCTGATTAGATCTGGTGTGAAACAGTCCTCTGGGTTCTTTGTTATAAACCTTTGCAAAACGTTGTGACTGATCTCCAGAATGGACTGGCCAGAGTCCGTCATCACAGCCAGTATTTATTTAATTAAAGTTCACTTTAAATTTTGGCTCAAAAATGTGGTAGTCATTCTATTGTCTCGCAATAGGATTAACACTGTTTTTACATTCCAAAGAGTAATCCAATTCTTACAAAGATGTTAGGTCACATATAAAACAGGACAATAAGTAGCTATTAATGGGTCAAAGATGGCCTAAAGTCATTTGGTTCTGAACTAGCAACATTCTGTCCTCTCCACATCATTAAAATTCTGATCAGTTAATCAGCCTATCAGAATGTTCTCTGTAAAGTGTGTTTATTTCCAGGAACTTTCATTCACATGGCCAAAGTATATTGTGGGTGTCATAGTCACTGATCTATTGCTGTGCAGAGAAATCATGACCAAAGTAACTTATAAATTTAGGAAAGCATTAGTTGGGGGCTGTTTCAGAGTGTTAGTTCATGACCATAGTGGCTGGGAACATGGTGCTGAAACATTAGTTAAGAGCTCATATCCGATCCATAAAGAGCAGGCAAAGAGAGAAAGAGCTAACTGGGCCTGGCTGGATTTTTGAAACCTTGGAGCACAACCCCCAGTGACACATCTCCAACAAGAGCTACTCACCAGTCCCAAACAGTTACACCAACTGAGGGGAAAGCATTTAAATATATGAGCCTACAGGGGCTGTTCTCATTTAGTTATCACAGCATGCATTCCCAGGGTGGTTGATTGCTTACAAGTTATATCAACAATAAAATGGTATCTGTAAAAAACTGTATGTTGTAGGATATTTGATCATACTGTGAACTTGGTGATTGTGTTGTTTACTGGGGAAAAAAAAACTGTTTCTAGTTGTGGTGTGATTTACCCTTAGCACACACCTTTAATCTCAAACAATGAAGGTAAAGTTAGTATATAAAAGGAAGCACCAGTGTTTGAAAGTGATGTCTAATTGAATGGCAAAGTGTTGAATCAGAAAAAGATATGACAGAATAGAACATACACAATTATCATAGGAAGAGAGAAAAAGGGAAAGCTACGTAAAACAGAGAGCTCTACTCAAAAAAGAAGGAATGGGTGAGGGAGGAGGCAGTTTTATCAGGACAATTATTGAGACAGGTTTCAGAGAGAGAAGAGCTAGACATATATGAAGACAAAACAAACCAGAGAATGAGAAGGAGCCAGAACATTAGAACATACTGCCAAAATTAGTTAGAGGCCAACCATAACAATTCAGAAGCCAAGAGAGAAACCAGATTGAATCAGTCAGCTTGGAGAGGAGTTTTAGCCAGAACAGCTGAGTTGAACCAGCAAGCCAGAGTTCAGAAAGAACTAGAAAGGGTGAGCTTATGCAGCAGTTAAGTCTGAGAAGCTTAAAACATTCTAGCCCTAGATCAGATTTATGGAGGCTAGAAGCTTCCAGAACTAGGCCTATGTTTGTAGACAGAGGCAGTAAGCCTGGGAGACAACAATTATACCAGGTAAATAAAAGTTACTTTTAAAACACTATGAGAAAAAAATAACAATACAAACTGAAAAATGGTGTTAGCTAGGATCAAGCAGTACAACTTTAGATAGTAGCAACAATGTATTGTCCCTGAAAGTGATAAATAAGCCATATGCTAAGATGGTAAAATAAAATGGACTATTTGTAAGGCAGGCATTCATTCTATAGATTTTCCCTTTTCTTTGTCGTATCATGTTTTCAGCAAATTTCACTCCAATGAATATGTATTACTATTATAATCATCAAAAATGCTTTGGGTTTTGAGCATTACTCAGATTTCCAGGCAAACAACTCACCTGCCAACTTCAAAAGAAGAAATAGTTTAGTTTCTTTATTATACCCTAAGCCATGTGGTTTTCAAATTCATTCTGGCTGGAGTACAGAATTGAGAGAGATAGAAATGTAACCCCAAACAATAGCTCTGTTATCCTACATAATAATCAGAATCTGATTTTTTTCATAATTTGAGAGGAAAGTATCGTGAGAAACAACTGGGCAAAAAGACAAGATTGAAGGAAAGTCCATTTTTATGTCTTATTTGTGATTTTTTAAAACATGATATACAAATAGCTAACATGATTATGTCATTCTTGACCAAATATGGGCTGAGAAAAGAACCATTGCTAATAGTTCCCCTGAAAGCTAATCAAAACCTGTTGCTTGAAGCAGAATAATTAATTTTATTGTTTAATAAGATGTGTCTTTCGGCCTAGAGGATAACTGAAGACAGTCAGAAGTTTTCAGCCAAATGACAAAACTATTTTAAGTCAAAAACTCTAAGTACGTTTCACACAGGTTGACTACATGCATGATATTAGCATGTTTTACTTTTCCTAAAAAGGGTGAAAGAATGTATTTAAAACATACAAATACGACTAAATTGTAGTGGACAAAACCACATTTTTGATTGCTAAATTTAGGACAAAAATTTAAGAAGTGATTACTACAAAAATTATAACAGAATTTACTTCCGAGGGAATGGAAAGAGTTGTAATGAACAGAGGATTATTGTAAGAGTCGTGAATCACTGAAAAATAACAACCCAGACTCGAGTAGTACGTAAAAGCAAAGTATTTATTCTGCAGAAATCCAGCATCCAGGGGTCTACCATTCATCAAAATTGCCCCTTTGAGGTGATCTCAAAGGTTCAATTAAGAAACCAATTAGAGGAATCCCAGGGAGAGGTAGGTGATTTTTGTCACTATTGGGTGGCTCTATTTTTAGGGGTACAGGTGTTGGAGTACAGGATCCAATCTCTGGGACTTTTCAGAGCTTTTGGTGACTCAAGCCAGATGGCAAAGCACCTCCTGATTGGCTGCCTAAGGGCTGTGGTTTTTCCTGGAACTGGATCATTCAGTTCTGCTAACAGAAACTTAGTCCTAGAGCCCTGAACTGAAATCTTGCAGCTTGCCATGGAGTCAGCCTGGCTCAAGCCTTTCAGTATCAGTGCTAGATGGCAAAGTACTATTATTTTAGCTGGTGTCGGGAATGTTTGTTATAATAATTTATTAAACAATACAATAAATTTAAATGAATGCATAAATACCCACAATCATTGTGTATTTGGCATTAAGGCTGATATTTTGAAAATTTCAAAAGTGATTCTTAACTGGAAGTGTTGTCCTGTCTCCTCATTCCACATTAAAGATATAGACATGGAGTAATGCATAAGCTCCAACCTTTATAGTGACCATTGTAACAAAAGGAACAAGGGGATAGTATTAATTCTTTAAATAACAAGGCACATAAACATTCTAAAGCATAAAAGAAGCTCCTAAATCTCAATTTCCACCCTTAGGAATTTTCAGAATATCAGATTTAATGCCAAGTATACATGTTTTGTGGATATTTATGCATTCACTTAAAATAATTGTATGATTTAATAAATTCTTGAAACAAACATCCCTGACATCTAACACACACTACAGAGACATATACAAACAAACACACACACACACACACACACACACACACACACACACACACGCATGCATCCAAAAGGGATACTAGAATGAAGACACTGTGGCTTTTCCCCATGTGTGTCCAGTGTTTTCTACAAGGTTAACCCAAGCCTATTCACTGTGGTGAAGGCCTAGGGGCTAGAACAGAAATATACAAGCATTTATTTTAAGCCCCTGCTTGTATCAAGGTCACTCTTATCCCATTGGTCAGAGAAAATCATCTGGTCAAGCCATAAGCCAGCCTTGAAAGGAACTTTTAAAGCATGAAGATGAAGATATAGGGACTGCGTGAAAAGTTAGGGTAATTACAATCAAGTTATTTTAACAGATTACAGAGTGGTTTTCAGAATCACTGTTGTGATTGAAACTTTTCCTTCTGTGGAGAGAGCTCATAAGACTCAAGAAGCTAATAAAATTTAGAAGATTCGCTTCATGAAACAGATTTTCAAGGATTCTACCCAAGATTCTAAAAGCAGTAATCAGTTGTTGGTAGAGAAGAAATCCTGTGTTGGATGGAGTTTCTTGGAGACGGCAAAGCTTCAGGAATTCAGCATTTATGAGCTGAGCTTTCTGTGCTCCATGTATTCTTGAGTCATATAGACTCCTTACCCACCCACAATCTTGTAAGTAAACCCAGCAAACTCAGTAGTTCATTAAATGAGAGTTGAGTGGAACTATTTCCTTGGTTTGTGCCCCATAGTGGGTAAATACACAATAATTCATGTCTCTCCAGGTGAAGTCATACAACCATCACAAATGCCTGTGTATGTAAAATATTTGTTCAATACATGGCATATAATGTACCCAAAAATTGTTAGTGATGAAAAGTAGCAGGTGGCTACGCACAACATTTCAGACTTCCTATCCAGTATAATTGTTATATGTATGTGTTTGTCTTTTTAAAAAAAATTTTTAATAGTACACTGGAAATTTCATCATATTACTGAGAATTTATTACTTCGATATGGGTTGACTAACTTTGAACCTTTTGAAAAGTGCAAAACAAATAATAAAGAAAATATGAAGAAAATGAGTTTTTCTAGAATTGATTCATAATGATAGACAGTTGGTATAAATAATACATACAAATATATGTTTTTAGTGTGAAGAGTTTATTCTCTCCAATGAAGTCTAACAGAGAACCTTGAATATTTTGAACTTGAACTCCAAGAAGTAGGAAAATTCAAAGCAGTTTCTAAGTAAAGTTCTTCACGGGATCACCGAATAAATCTCACTCTTGATAAACAATTATGAAGTAACATAGTATTACTGGACCTTGAAATAGCTTGAAATGGCTTTAGAAAAACAAAGGTTTTCAATGAACCTTCAGAATGTGCACTGACCCTACCCATAGTTTGACTTTCATGCTTAAACATGAAATGTACTAACTCAGGATAACTTGGGATATAGGCTACCATAGTATATATCCTGTGCTACGAGAGAGATTAGAGATCCTTGGAACCTAGGAATACATAAAGAGCCCATCAGATAGGAAGTGCCAAACCATTCCATTTCAATGAATAACTTCATAGTGTGCTTTCCACTTATAAATCCATCGACAGAATATGTGTGTCTCCCCTCTCTCATGCATCACTGGCCAATACAGTCCATTAGGGCAGAGGGAGCAGAGATGTCAAACAGGAGTTTCAGAAGTTCTGTGAGTACTTACGGTGAATGATTGAAGCCCTATAAAGTTTTGGGGGAGTGAGAGTAGGAACATCCAGGATGGGCAATGCCCATTGGCTCGGGGCTTAGGGTACATGGAATGCCTCATTGGGATGAAGAAGCATTTCAGAACAGAAGAAGCTGGCTGAACAAGTTTTGTCAGGAGAAAGGAAATTGGTCCTGTAACCTAACTGAGGCAATGTGACATTCCTCAGCTAGAGGCATGTCTTGAGGGGCTTAGAACTCCCCAGACAAGGTCAGAGAACAAGAATGCCTGCTAAAGGAGGAAGTCTCATATTATGCCAAGCCCAAAGGGTATGCTGCCATGGTGAACTTTGACCTTAATTAGCAGAGTTTTTCTCTTCCTGTATAGAATAGATCCTGTTCATGACATCAAAGGTTAACAGACCTTTGTTCGTTACTATTTCTTCTACATTTTGTAACGTTTGCTTACTATTGAAGTTCTATCTCAGCTATCCTCTCCAACATGCAGACTCGGTTCTCTTCTGTCAGTCTCACGGGACTTGCCTTTAGTAGCAGAGTCCACTGCTTTCCTCTGTGTCCTCGTCATGAATTACTTTTAGCCTGGTATTTATATCGTAATTCTTCCTGAGATATATTAGCACACATCTGGTGAACTTCGAACAGCACAGGTGTCATATCTTCTATTTCCGGAAATCAAAAATCTTAACGTAAAGATGTCAATAGACTCCGAGAAATCACTTTCTTGATTTTTGAGATTATTGTTGCTGTTGTTGCTGCTGGCGGTGGTGGGTTTGAGTGTGTCTGTCTCTTGTGTGTGTCTGTGTGTGTGTGCATGCATCCGTGTGTACATGCACACGCCTGCATGCCTGTGTGCTACAGCACACATATGAATGTCAGAGGACAACTGTGTGGAGGTCGTTCTCTTTTTTCCACTTTTATGTAGGTTCTACGGGTCAAACTCAGATAGCTGGGCTTATGGGGCCAAAGTCTTTACCCACTAAACTGTGCCTAGCCCAACATTTTAACTTCTTGATGTTTCCTGCATTCTTTCGTGCCTGCTTTCAATATGTCTTTTTATTTACAAATACAAGGGAGTAGTGAATTTGATTAAAACATTATATACACGTATGAATATTAAATAAAATATTTTTTAATAAAGAGACTGACTGAAATTCAAGGCTGTGACACTCCATCAAATTTTTGGACTAGGGAGACCAGAGAGCCTTGTCAAAAAAGTTTATGAGCTGAGATTAGGTTTTAATGAACAGGATGCAGATAAACTGAAATATTCTATAAACCTTGAAGTGAGGAGAGATAGGAAAACTAAAAATAAGACCACTTTTGTTGAAGGGTATGAGGATTGTCTTGTCTTGACCAGAGACGTGTTTAAGGAAGAAACAGGAAATGAGGGTTGGTAAATTTGATGAAGATTTCTGTGACACTTTCAAAAGTAGCAAAGACTTTACAGCTGATACTTCAGATTCTAGGTGCTTCCTCTGGCTTCTGAAGAGCAGAGAAACCACGGGACATGTCTTGAGGGAAACATGGCTGTGACATGCAGCAATAACAGGGTAACATGATTGACTCCTATGTGGAAAGAGTGGGGCTAAGCTGTAGCAGAGAAAAATGAACAGAGAACAGACCCTCTCTCAAGGAAAAAGCTTGGTTTACACTGAGTTAATATTGAAAGGAGACAATGTTGAGAGAAACACCAAAGATTACTGTGTAAAAGCCATAGCAGATATTCAAAGGGAGGACAGTTGGGTGCTGGAGGTAGCAAATTTGGTGTGGAGATCAAGGAGTACATGATTAGGCTATGGTGTGTTTTCAATCATGAAGAGGCAGACGATGTTTAGTAATATGGAACTGGAGAGGTACAGAAGGAGTGATGAATGAATATAAAAACCAGTCATACTGGGAGTAAGAACATGCGTGGCACCCTTCTGAATAGTCTCTCACACCCATGTGTGTGGGCAGGTAAAGTCCGACCACTAGGACATCATCACAGTCAGTGCTCAGACTGTGATGCTGTACTCTTTAGTCTAAAGCATAGTTCTCCGGGGACCCCTGACTCTGTGGATACAGGTTGTATAGATGCCTTGATATGACTCAGATTGAGCCTTTGTGAGACATACAGGTCAGGCACAATGTCAAGTTGAAGGTAACTCTCTCCACTAAATACCTAATGAAGTGCTATGGCCTTTTTTTGTCTTTAATAGATAATCATCTGAAAAACAAGTCATTCTGCCAAAGTATAGGATGAAGACAAGAATACCATACACAAGATCCAGGCTTGGAAGTTGCTGAACATTCTCTTGACTGGTGTTAGTTTTCCTTTTATAGAGCTCAGGATCACGAATGAGATATGATTTATTGAGGGAAAACAGAATAGCATTTGTTCAAAGGGAAATTAATTAATTCTAGTGGATGCCTAGCAACGCTTTCTATGAATGCCAGAGCTTTCCTTTCTTTTCTTACTTTCATGCTTATAGCATCAATTGTCAGTCACTCAATGACATTTTGTTGCTATGGGGATAGGTAGAATAATTAACTATTCTGGCTTTAGTTATTCTTTTTCTGTTCTAATTTTTTCCGCTAGATTGATAACTAACATGGCCATGAACAACAGGTAACTACTTTATGTTTTGTGCTTACACACTTCCTCCTTGATCAACTGTCATATGAAAAGTCAGTAAGAAGCTTTAACTTTCCTATAACTTTTGTCACCTTCTACTTGGTAATTTCTATTTAGCCTTTGACTTTTTGTTCTTATTCCCCATGGAGAAAAGCACATGTCTTCTGTCTTTTTGTTCTGATTTGGCTTTTGTTTTTCTCTTTGAGGTAGGATTTCTTTGTGTAGCTCTGGCTGTTCGGGAATTCACTCTTGTAGACCAGGCTGGCCTCAAATTCAGAGATCATGCTTCTACTTTCTGGGTGCTGGTATTACAGGGGCGTGCCACCACTACTGGACAAAGTACTCATACTACACAGTAGTACTTTCATTAGAACCAGTCAGGGTGGAAAAAGCATTTGCTAGTGTAGAGTGAAAAATTATAAATATATATATATATATATATATATATATATATATATATATATGCTTTTTCTTTATCCTATACCTGAACAAGAATGTAAGTTCCAGAAAGAGGAACTGAATGTAAGATTTTTCACTACCCCAGGACACATTCCGGGTGGAGGACATTATCCCTGAATCAAGCCTCAGGCAGTAGGCCCGCCTATGGTTGGGAAAGGCCCAAGGCAGAAAAGCATTCCTGACCACAGATAAAGATGCAAACCACCTAGGTGGGGTTATAGCCAGAAGAAGTGAAGATAGTTAATCTGAAGTAGTTGGTAAATGACAGGGTATGACACAATGACATGGTAAAAACCACATTTTTGAGAAGAATGAGTATGCATGAGAATGATTTTCACATGACATTAATCATTTAGGGTAAGTACCTCTGAATTGTTCCACTATTTTTATGTTTTGTATCCTTGACAACCCCTCACCCCCTTCCCACTCCCCTGATTTGTGGTTTTTCCTTTTAAAACCCTCCTCAGACTGGCTGTTGGGGTCAAACTCCACTCCTGCATGAGTGTGTGTAGTGAGACTGCTGGCTGCCAGGTTTCTTCCCTAATAAACCTCTGCTGATTGCATCCAGGTATGGTTTCTTGTGATCTTTGGGTGGTTGTGATTTCCTGAGACTTGAGGAAGGGTCTCCCGAGTATGGGGGTCTTCACTAGACAAGAATCAAGACATGAATTTAGACTTCCAGCATTCATATAAAACCAGACATGGTTGTGTGTGTATGTCTGTAATCCCAACATGCCTATGGCAAGATATGAGGTGGAGACATGACAATCTCTGGAAGCTTGCATGCCAGCAAACATGGAATTACACAGTAGTGAAAAAGAAACTCTCCCAAACAAAGTGGAACTTGAGGGACTGCCAAGGATCAGTCTCAGCATGGAGAAGGGGCATCTGGGAGCAGCTAAAACAATGACTTGTAGTCAAATTGTGGCTTTAAGCTAGCAGCCTAGGTTAGCAGCCTAGGTTCTGCTGAGATGGCTTTCTAGATATACACACACTCTCTCTCTCCCTCTCTGCCTCCTCTCTGTGCCTGTGTACATGTGTGTGTACATGTGTGTGCATGTGGGCATCTGCGTGTGTGTGTGTGTGTGTGTGTGTGTGTGTGTGTGTGTGTTTATGTGTGTTCTGCTCTGCTCTGCTCTAGGCAGCTTTTCCTTGCTATTCTAAAAACTCTCTGATTGAGACAGCTCTCTCTCTCTCTGCAGGTAAAAATTCTCAATGCTATCTAGATAGTTCATAGCTTTTCTGATTAAAATCAGAAAGTCTGCTATAAAAAATTATTGGTTCTTTCGACCAAGACAGAAATCCTGATAAGAAAAACTCCTAAAGAGCTGTTTTGCTCTCCAGAGGTCTCCAGACAGCTCAGCTCTTGCTAGAGAAAAATTCTAAAGAACTGCTATTGCTTTTTGCTAGCTCATCTCATCCAAAAAACCCAGTTTTTTATTTATATATCAATTCAGTTATTTGTTCCAGGTTCCCTTTGGATTATCTTTTGATTCTTAGGAGATGGCAAGCATTCATTTTTTTCTTAACATAACAAAAGAATTCAGAGATCTGTGCCTTTGTTAAGCACTGGGGATAGGCTAGATGATTGAGACCCCGCGCTGTAATTAGCATTTCTACCACACCTGGGCCTAACCTTACTGTGTCCCAGGCTGACCTAAACTGAGGAATCTGCCTGCCTTTGTATCTTTCTTAAAAGCTGGCTCATAGTATCGCTGTCTTTGTTTTTTTAGATTCATGAAGCTCCTCATAATTTATATTGCATCCTTATATTTTGCATAGTTGAGAAACTAAATATAAATTGAATTCATATATTTAGAGCTCTTTTCCATAGCCTTAAGGGCTGACTTAAAGGTCCTAGCATGTACCATTTTGCGAAGATGTGAAGACCTCCTAGACTTCTGCTGTCTCAGATTGTCATGGAGTCATTAACATTAACAGAGAGGACATTCCTTGGAACAATGTGAAAATCAGTACATTATTACACAAACAAGCCTCCTGCCCACAGCAGCCATCCACACTCTTGGAGGCTCACACTGGGGCCCTGTCCCAGCGCAGGAACCAGACCTGGGATTCAACCACAGCTCTTTCACTTACTAGTACGAGGTCTTGTAAATCAGAGCCACAGATTCCTTACCTGTGAAACACAAAGGTGGTATCTTCATTATAGATTCTGAGAAGGAATGCAGTAGATTATTTTCTCAGTTCAATTCTTAGCTGACTTGCTCCCAACTAACCTAAATGAAAAGGCAGACTGAGGTGCAGGTAGAGAAAGATAGAAGGGTACACAGCATGTATGATCTGAGAAAGAAGCAGATCCAGCATAGAAATTACTTGATGGAGAAATTTCTCCAAGGACAGCCATATCTCTCCCCATTCAACAGTGAATGTTTTCACAATTGAGCCATCATGGCTTAGAAAGAAAGCAATAAAATGGTATGTTTTGTTTTTTTTTTTTTTTTTTGTGTGTGTGTGTGTGTGTGTGTGTGTGTGTGTGAGAGAGAGAGAGAGAGAGAGAGAGAGAGAGAGAGAGAGAGAGAGAGAGAAGAATGAACATAAAACAGTATTTAAATGGATATGATTATTGTAGTAACTCTCTGAGAGGAAAAAGGGTGCGTTCATAGAGAGATGATGGATACTTCACAGAAACACTAATGCTCACAGTTGTTATGTATTGCCAGTTACAAGCATGATATTTTTTATTTTGCTGAAAGGGAATTGTTGACTAAGGGACCATTATTTGAAAAACCCTTCTCCCTAATATGGAATTATTATTTAGGTATACTCTCAGTTTAGGGTGTTCTGAGTTAGGATAGAGTGACGAGGAGTGGATACAAGGGAAAGAAACCACCCAGAATTCCACCCACACAAACTCAGAACATGCTCTTCTACATTAATAAATTTAGTTTTTCCTCTGTGTGTGTGTTGTATGTATAACCATGCCCCTCAGTCAGTGGTACTTCGAGATGCCCCCAAATGAGACACTGAGATGCAGATTGATGCAGAGACAAGAGGTTTATTTTCCAGCATATAGGGGGTCAACCCTCAATCACTCACTCTAGGAGAGGGATGAGAAGGCAACCACGAATGGCTATTTCAAGCAGTTTTCATACTTTTTAGGGGCACAGGTTACATCATCAATGTTACAGTTCAAACTTATTGGCTAAGCATATTGACCTTTAAATCTATTGGCTAGCAAGCATGACTCTCATTTGAACTCTACCTGGAACTTTCTAGAGGGTCAGGTGACTATCAGTCAGTACATTCTGAGAATTTTTTACTCAAGAATGATCCTGTGGGTGGAGAATGGAACTTGGCCTAGCCTTGATCCGAGTGGTGTAAGACTGGTAAAAGCCCCTAGGGCCCTTCATTGTAAACGTTCATGCATGTGCGCATGCTACAGCAAGTGTATGCTACAGTGCACATCAAAGGTGCAGGGGTCAGAATACAACCCTTGTTTGAACCATCTTGTTGATTATCTTGCCTTCATTCCAGCTAGCTAAAACACAACCTTATGAAGATTCTCCTGTCTCCTGTCTACATTTCCCATCTTTCCAGAGTATTGGGATTTCTGATGCTTGTGCCAAACATCTGGCCTCCATATAGGTTCAAGGGATATGTTTGAACCCATGTATTTGAATTATAATCAGTTTCTTTCAACTTAGCCATCGCCTCAGCTCCAAATTTGGGCTCTATAGACAGGGTCTCTTGTTGCTCAGACTGGCGTCAGACTTCTGATCTTCCAGCAATTATCTTCTGAATGCTAGGTAGGCATGAACCACTATGGCTAGCTCCAAATGAGCATGTTCTTTTCTGTTAATTAAACTTATTTTTAAGTTTCATATAAATGTACCATATTTCAATTATTTCCTCCTTCCATACACCCACCCCGTCTTAAATTTATGATCTCATTTTGTATATGCTGAGTCCATTTTTGCCTTACATGTATGTATATGCTTTTAGAGCTTAAGACTTGGTATTAGTTTTCAAAGTCGATGGGTCTTCCTTGGGGAAGACTAATCCTCAGTCTGGGAAATCAGCAATGGTTTGTGGCTTCTCATTTAGTGGTGGAACCCCTTGAGGTTTCCCCCCACCCACATTAGCATATCAACTGGTGTTGTCACTGTTCAAGTCTTATTCAGGCAGCCATATTATTCAAATTTCATAGATGCAGCTTTCCTGTCATATACGAAAGTCACAGTCTCACAGACTTCCTGGTCCTTTGGTCCTTAGAATCATTCTGCCCCACTTCTGTGATGTTCTCAGTTCTTCTTAATGTGGATTATGAGTTCCTTTTTTAAAAGTGATCCTTTCCCAAATCATTTTTTCCCCTTAGTCAAACGATTAAGTTGCAAGGACTCTCACTTTTTTTTTTTTTTTTAATTTTCTCTAATATCACACAAACAAGCAGTAAACTCATCTTTTATCATGAGGCCAAAACGGCAGTACTATTTTCTAAGAACCGATATAAATCAAACCATGTTCAGGGTAGAGATTCCCCTAAGATGCTTTTCCTGAGTACTCACTGCTCTTAGAGGGGTTCCAAGTTTGCTTCTCAGAGCCCATATTAGGTTGATCATGACCACTTATAACTGTAGCTACAGAGAATTCAACTCTTGCCTTCCATTATAGAAGGCACAAGATCAAGTCATTTAACATTCTTGAATGTAGCTCTAGCATCGAGGAGTACCCATACATGAATAGATATATGCACATACACGTAAGCAAAACTAGTTTATAAAAGCTGATGTCTCTAACATTATGACAATCTGAGGCACAGGAGTTAGGATTTCAATGTACAGATGTGAAGGACAAGATGTAATCTGTAACAGAGTTCAAGGTCCAAAACAAAGGAATTTTGCTAACAAATATCTCTTCACTCTATTTGACATAAATTCATTAAATTCATACATTAAATTCTACTTGCTGGGTATTTTTCATATACCTTTTGCTATCATTCTTCTAGCCCAAAGTGCTAGCTAGAGCATGTCTTCCTTTTCCCTTATTTCTGTAACTCCCTAAGGACAATACTGCTACTACATTTAACTCATAGAAAATGCAAGATGCTTCGATTAGCTTCCTAATGTAGAATCAACAGTGCCTTCAAGTGTTAACCAGAAAAATAATCTAATTTATTGATCATTTAAAATGATCTAGTAAGTGTGCTAAGTGTTTTGTGTTCATTATCTGGTTTTATCCAAAATGCTTACGAAGCAGATTTTATTTTCCCTCATTAGAAATTAGAGTTAAGGCTAAGAGACTTTTCACAAAGTTGTTGATTTCAAAAGTATTTTAGTCGATTTAAATCTGGGAAGTCTGACTTTACATGGAGTGAGGCTATACTATGTTCACAAGTGCAGCTACTATCTTTCTTCTTTGTTGCCATAGTTAAAGAGGGAACTGATGCAGAAGGGGACGTTTTAAGCCATAAATGGTGATATCTGGTCATGCAAACTTCTCTCCCAGGAGCCATACATGCTCCTTGGGCATGAGTGTCCTTCACTGCTATAGTCTCTCACCTTTCCCCAAGCTTCTAGTGAAGAAGATCAAGGGTCACAATATAGTGGTCAAATTTGGAAGTAAAAATATTTTAACACCAATTAAAAATAAGTCATAAACACTAGTAGATCTCTCTCTATAGGGAAAACACTTAGAACTCCATACCATGCCCGTTGTGTCCAAAGCTATGTAGGAGGAAAACATCCTTAGTGTAGACTATAATTGTTGATGTCTTCCAAAGCCCACTTGCTTTTTAAAACAAAAAAATAAGAATACAAAAATCTAGTGATGTAATTCAGTGGGTATAGCATTTATCTAGAATGTTCAAGGCTCTTGGCTCCACCTCAATATCAAATGAAAGAAAGAAAGAAACAAAGAAAAACAAGAATGAAAAAAGAAATCATAAATATCTGTGAAGTGGAAACTTCTGGTTTCTTTTGAAAGTCAGTTATGTCAAATGATATTTTGCTGGGGCACACAGGTAAAAAGGATGTTTTGCTAAAGAAGACATGTGAAGGAATGTTTTGCTGAAGCAGACACAAGTGAAATGATGTTTTGCTATAGCAAACATGTGAAAGGATGCATGATGTTCAGTAGGAATATAAATATGACCTCACAGACAGTGGAAGCTCCAGCATTAGTTCACTTTGCTCTGGCTCACTATTCTTTGCTTGTGGTGACACCATAAAGACAAAATTGGAGAGAACTTCTTGTGAGTTTCCTGTGGCTTATCGCTGCTTTGAGCAAGTTGGCAAGCACTGCAGTTTCTTCTGGATCGAACTATCCTTGCTGGTTCATATGGGGTGACTGCCCACAAAGAACTATTTTGAAACAGGTCTACATCCCCTGTGTTATAACTTTTCTTTCCCACTACCTACGGTGGGTGGTGGGCTAGAGAGGAGGATGAACACATATTAGATAAAATAGGTTGGGAAAGTTTATGCCTGCATGCCTGCATCTGAGAGTGGCATATCCCAACTCCCATTGAGACAAATTGACTGCAACCAAAATCGTCACAGATATTGTACTCTGTAACTCTTAATCTGCTACTCTTTATTCTTTATTATCCTCTTATGATATAACTTGTAAATAGATTTAGTTAATTTCTGTGAGCTATTCTACCAAATTACTGAAACTAAAGAGAGTAGGTATCTTCCAACTTCTAGCTCAGTCAAAGAGAAGGTAGGAATAATCTAGAGACCTGTAGTGTTCAAATCATGTCAGAATCACGGTAGATTGTTTAGCAAAACAAAGTTCTTAAATGGTAGAATCCACAATAGCTTCAAGTATAAAGTAAATAATTAATTATTTAAATTATTAATATTTAAATTGTGAGATACTCAATTGACATCTACAAAGTGAAAAGGTTCATTTTTTTTGAAGACACCCTGTGCTTTTTCCCACAAAGCTATTTGTGTTTAGTGAGTGCAAATATATAGAAATTTTATTTCCATCTATAAACTCAAAAAAGATGAGAACTTGATTTGAAATAGTCCCATAGTCTCCCGATGAAAGGGTTAAAACTTTGAGCAACCGTGTTTGACAGATGTTGCATAGTTCAGAGAGAAGTTAGGGTGCTGAAAAGAGTCTGTTTAGCTTTTGATGGCTCTTCATAGGCCTCAATTAACTGCGCATATTCCATTCTGTAGATTTTAGTGAAAACCCTGGTCCCTCATTGCAGAAATCTATCCTTAACTACTTTTATATTTTCTTAGTTATTACAATGCAAAAAAAAAAAAAAAATTCCCTTGAGTGTAAGAAATCTTTCTCAATCTGTTTCCTTGGGCACAGAAGCAGAATAAAAATAATGAATAGTGTGTTGTGAGTTTTTACTATGTAAGAGACACTATACTGAGAATTTACTGTGTCATGTATTCTCTATAAAAGTCAGAAGAAATCACTATTAGTGTTTATTTCTATTCTCCATGTGATTTCCTGAAAGCACTTAATCAGAATATTATAGAATTAAATTATGAACTCCACCTTTATTATTCTGAATCCTATGTTTTTACTGTATAGCATCCCACATTGTTATGGATTATTTTAATGTACACAAGTACCCATGGGAACTGAAAACTTCTCCCAAAGCAATATTCCTACGCCTTTTGTCTTAATAAATAAAGCAGATAACTGCTTTATTCAAATGATCAAACAGAAGTGTAGGGTGGAAAACGTAGTCAGAACAATTCATCTTTCCTCTCTGTACACTGCATTAGCCTGTGACTCTTCTTTTCAATAAATCTAATACCAAATGATGACTGAGGATGTAATTTGTACATTCATTCTAGTGGTTTAATTGGGTGATCAACATGTTAAATTTCTTGTGTATATTCATAAGAGAAGTAATATTATTAACAAGAGAAAAGAACACTTAAACATTAAAAGATATTTCAAGTCTCCATACAATGACTTCTAGTCAGTCCAAGATTTCCTAATACTAATTAGAAAGGACCATTAAGAAATCATTTTTAGATTTTTGTGTGAGTGTTCAGAGATACTAATGGGTTTTAGAATTACTTGGGATTTTTCCTGGGGTCAAAGGAAGAAAATAAAGTATGAAGTGATAACAAAATATATGAGGTGACTAATGGACAGGTTGTATATATAGAGAGATTCCAGCAGAAAAACACTGAATTTTTACAACATGCATTTAAACAAATAGGAATCTCACTGACATAGACTCTTGTCTTCACTTAAGAGCAAGAAGGGGTGATAACATTGTATACAGTCATCTTCCATATCAGATTGTTAATGATTTTTTTAGTCAGCATGTCACTAATCCTGACCACCTCCATAGCCATTGTCACCCTTAGCTGACAAATCTTATGAAAGCTAATGAGAAGATAGTGCTACATTTGATATGGCATTAAATTGATGACTTGATTTTATGTAGTGCAAATCAATTTTCCATACATGGGCTTTGTATAATAATCATTAATACCTGAACTAGCCCATCTAATGGCCAGATTATTCTTCAAGATTTTACTATACATTTTAGCCATCAAGATGATAACAGATAATTTGAAACGAAGAGAATATGATATCATATTTTAAGTTGTAAGAGGGCAATTCAGAATATAATTAAACTTGAGGATTTTGTTTTAAATTGTGCAATGTACTTCTCAATATATAAAATAAACAATTGTATAGATTATTAACATGAATCAGTAAAGTAATGTGAATGACATACAAAATAGGTATGATTACATAATAGACTACTAGCTGATTTGTCCTGTTTTAAAATTGAGTCATAAATGAAGCTAATGAAAGAATTTACATGAGATTATGAATTGCTTAACTGAATCGGTCTCTCAGGCAATCAAGTCTAAATATCTATGATCATTAAATTAATTGACTGCATTATTAACAAACCCTGCTATACAGTGATTATTCTTGTGTGGCTTGGAATATGTGAGGTTTATATGAAATGTACTTGGCCTACCATGTAACTCTTACATACTGTTCTTATATTTGAGGAATGCTTTTTTTAAAAATAGGATGTAATTGATATTTTCCACATATAAAAATCACATTTTTCGGTATATCAGGCTCCATCCCTGTAGTAAAATTAAGCTTGCTTCCAGGTTCATATTAAGAAGAGAGCCATAAAAAATGAATAGATTTTTCTCAAGAGCAAAATAATTCAACAAAAATTATTTTTTGCATAGTGGCCAATCATGTTAGCGCACTGGGGCTATTATATGATATGTATTTGATAAAGTACACTGTGCAAAAGATTTGACTTCAATACCTTATCTCTAAACCCGAAATTATATGCTTACTCTTAATCTCAAGAATTCACATCTAAAATATATAATTTTGTGCTTTGTTTGGAAAAAAAAACATTTGAAAGATTCAAAATAAGTTTAAGTAGTAAAAAGGGAAAAGTAAAAGTTCTTATAAATTGGAAAACAGTAGATTGAAACATTTTTAAGGAGATGCTGGAGAGAAATATGTTAGTGTTGAAGTGTGATCTCATCTCAGAACTGTATAGAATGTTTACCTCATATTTTGATTTGCTCTTCATGGCATGAACAGACTTTTAGAAAAACAACTATATAATGGCAAGGCTCTGCGCCTTGCTTTCCTGACTCCTTGTTGCCCTTTCGTATGGTGTGGTGTGTGTTCTGTTAGCAGTTTAAAATCTGTTAGTTCTCTCTTCCACATGATTAGCAAGTATGCGAGATAAGCTCCTAGGGTCTAGGTCAACCTCTCTCAACATTTGCTGCTCTGTGAGAAACACACATCCGGATTCTTATCTTTCCTCACCTCTCACCTTCCTTTTCTCTCTCTCCAGAGCTTTTATTAGAAGAAAGAACATTCTGTGGGAAAACTATGTAGAAAATCTGAGTGTTTAAAAATATACTAAACAGGTTAGTTTAAAGAAGGGTGATTCTCTATCTTTCTGTCCATCACTACTATATCCTCGCTCTCATTTTCTGAGGTAGTTGGCACTCTACATTTGTGAATTCTCTGTCAATGGATTCAACTAACTATAGACCAAAAATATTTTTTAAAATATTGCATGTTACCAAGAATGTTTGGATTTTCTTGTCATGTTCCCTGAAACTACAATATAACAGATATTTACATGTCTTAGAATTAGGTGTTATCAGTAATTCGGGGATGATTTAGGACATTTCAGAGAATGTGCTTAGGTTTTATGCAAACACTTTAGATTAAGGCCTTTAATATCCGTCAACTTTGGTATCCACAGAAGTCTCAAAGCCAATTCTCTGACAATGCAAGTAATGGCTATATTTTAAAACATAATAAAACTACATTTAAAATGTCTTTAGATTATAAGTCTAATATAAGTAGAGAACAATGAATAACTTCATTTATCATGTTATAGACACTCAAATTCTTATACATTAAGGAATGACAAAGGTTTACATACTTTTATTTTTTATTGTGGTATTCAATGAGACCATGAGAAAGAAAAACTTGCAAATATCATCTAATCAATACAAAGCTAAGTATATGTTAAATGCATACTGAGTAGACAGATATCATAGAAAAAAATGAAATGTATGTACTAGAATACCTTGCCTTTAAAATATTTAACTGAAGATACTATATAGTTTTAATATTGCATGTGCATTTATAAGTACATTTACATAGAGTTTACAAAAATGATAAAAGACAAAGTCATGAGAACTTTAAAACTTAATCAAGGAAATGAAACTCCTATTCTTGGGATAGTCTATAAAATTGGGTCTTAAATCAAAAATAGAATTTGTAATGCTTTTATTAGTATATATCAAGTATGTATAATAATGGGTTTCATTATAACATTTTCAAATGCATCTATAATACTTTTTAGTCATATTCCCTCTCATTGATCACTCTCTTTTGTTTCTCACCTGCTCCTGTGGATCCCCTTTCTCTTTGTAGCCACTCTTTCTACTTTTATGCCTTTCCCCCTCATGATCTGGTAAATTATCTCAGGCTGTTCTCTGGAGCATAGGTTGGGATTTATTTACAGGAGCATGAGTCCTTGAGCAGTAGCTGCAGAAGCGAAGAAAATTATTTACTTCTGCACCAATCACTAAATATCCATAATACTCAGAGAAGAGTTGAGGAGTACATGAACTTGTCTCCCATATGTGATGAGGTGGTGACAGGAATAGATTAAACTGTAACACAGACATGCATGATTTTGGACAAGTTTTTACAGCAGGAAAACCTGGAGACCTGAGAAAAGGTGTGAGTGGTCCACACTGATCATTCATAGTCCTTTAACAGATAAAGGTTGCAATCCTTTTTCTAGTACGTTTCTACCTACCTGATATTTAGACACACACACAATATTCAAAATAAAAGCAACAGACATTACAAAATGAGCCAAAGAAAATAAAAAATTGGAAGGAGGGGAAATCTGTTAGGATGTATGAGAGTAAATAAGAGAAAGAAAAAAGAAAGAAAGAAACAAAGAAAGAAACAATGAAAGTTACATGTCTGAAATTTGGTTCAATGTGGAGCATTAACATTCACTGTGTTTCTGTCTCCCTCTCTTTGCAGATGAACTAGGTAAATACGAAAGGCTGTGTCTTCTCTCACTAGAAAAACATAGACTATTATGGCCAAATTATGTGTCAAGAATGCAATGATAGGTCCCAAGACATTCAGATAAGCATAAAGTTATAAATGTGGAGTTTTTTTTAAAAAAATGTGAATACAAGGATACTTTTGGTCATATAACTGTTTGTTGTAGGAGATTCCCAGCATATAAGAGCATTCTTGAGCAGTTAAGCCTCCTGTATATGAGAAGTGTTTCTCTGTAAATGAGCACACATCCTCTGACAGTCTGGACATAAAGTCAAAACTAACTTAACACATTTACAGTGCACTTTCTCTAAATATTGTGTAGATGGTGAATAAAAGTATGAGTTAGTTATTAGTTATCATTTTTTTTCTTCTGTAAAAGTAGAGAACAGGTTATTCTTTTAGAGAAAGACTAACAGAAGAAGACTTTATCATCATGATTTTTCTGTCACTATTTCTGAGTTTGAGATCATCATCCTAGGTTTTTAAGCAATGTGAATAGAGACACAATGTTACTTTGATATTTTTATTCCTTACACATAAAACATGTATAGTATATGGTACAGATTTAATGCTTGGTCACAAAGTATAACAGTATGAAGAAGGGGGAACATTTTCACTTTACAAACTAATATATGTAAGTATTTGAATAAAACTTTGAAGTATTGAACTGTCATTTTTAGTATTTTTATTCATATAAATTCTCAGATTCCTGTTTTAAAAGTGTTATTCTTTAAATGGCTGTATCTAAATAACACTGAGCTATAAAGTACTAAGGTAATTTTATTGAGTTATCAAAACAACATAATAGCATAGTGATGATTATTCTACTTTTATAGAAAATCTTTTCATAAAAAGCATAGAGAGGAAAGAGGATACGTGATTACCCAACACCACAAACAGGACAGCAAAAAGTCAACACAAATTCCAGTTCTATAGCTATCTGAGCACACACTGTACAAACTATAGAAATATAGCAAAACAATGGTTCAAAAACAATAATTGGTGTCAGACTCTTCATCTCACAAACTGCCAGTTTTTGCAAATTATCTTGAGCATGTTACAATTTTAATCTGAGTACTGAATGATATCTAACTCAAATGTGAAAGACACATACCCAACAAGATACTTTCTTTCTTGGCACTGCACATCTCTCCAGTCAGTAGTCATGGTACTGTTAGCATGTTTCACCCCCAGCATTATGAAGTTTGTCACAGCAGATGGTGTAGATTGTGGGATTTGTGACAGCACCTTTATCATTAACAGCAATATGTACTTCCTGACTTTCAAAATTTCTTCTAAATACACCCTCATATAAACTTGCCTGTTAAAAGTTGTACTCAGAACTTGGGTTGATTACATGTTAAGAAGTATGATGCCCTGCATATGAAGGAGTAGGTTTAATTTTGGAAAGAAAAGGTAAGATTTTCAGTGGAAGACTTCAGTATGGAATATTTTTAAGCTTACCTTCCTGATTATGAAATTTAAAGGGCAATACAGATTTATTTTACGACTAGAAATAAGGAGTACTTCAATGCATGCATTGGGCTTAGCTGATTTAGTTCTTTAACAAGCTCCTCTAAACTTGACTCAAGTACATTTGACATAGGCTTTATTATTACTACTAAGAAACTAAATAACAAGGTTTATCCAGCAAGTAACAGTAATTATATAAACCCAGTGGTACTTCCAGAAAGCATACTTATAACTACAGTACAATTAATATTTCTATTCAAAGATATACATTGATTGATCTAGATACCTTTAACTGTCATCTTAATATAGGTTAGAGTCATATGATGAGGGAATCTCAAATGAGGGATTGCCCAGTCAGATTGGCCTGTGGGCATGTCTATAGAGGATTGTCTTGCTTGTTAGTTGATGTAAAAGGAGTCCAGTCCACTTTGGGTGGCACTATTCCCTAGGCAGTTGGTCTTGGGCTACATTAGAAAGCAGTGAGTGGTGAGTGGATCTAGGAGTGAACCAGCAAGACACTTCCATCCATAGTTCTGTTTTCAATTCCTTCTTGGGTTCCTGCTCTGATTTCTTTCAATAATGTGACCTGAGAGTACAAACCAAATAAATTGTTCTCTTCTAAGTTGCCTTTCATCAGAGTGTTTTTATCACAGCAAGGTCCCTCCCTCTCTCCTTGTGATTTGGGGGAGGAAGAGAGGAACATGATCTGGTATTGGGTGGGGAAAAGGACTGAAGCCCTGAGGACCAGCAGAAAGAATGGAAACAGGAAACCTCAGGAGGTAGGAGATTGGGAGAACTCTTCAGAATGTACCAGAGACCTGGGAGATGAGAGACTCTTAGGACTCAAAGGGAGGAACCTTCAATGAAAAGCCCTACAGTGGGGAGAGGGAACTTGTAGAGCCCACCTCCACCAGAAAGATGGGGCATCAAGTGAGGAATGGGGTTGCCATCCCACAGTCAAAACTCTGACCCATAATTGTTCCTGTCTGAAAGAACTGCAGGGATGGAAGTGGAGAGGAGCCTGAGGAAAAAGGTTCAGCGACAGGCCCAAAGTGGGATCCAGCTCAAGGAGAGGTCCCTGACACTATTGCTGAGGCTATGGAGTGCTCACAAAAAGGGACCTATCATTCATGACTGCCCTCTGAAAGACCCAACAAGCAGCTCAAAGAGTCAGATGCAGATATTTGTGCCCAACCAATGGACAGAAGCTGCTGAGCCCTGTGCTTGAATTAGGGAAAAGCTGGAAGAAGCTGAGGGAGAGGGCAACCCTGTAGGAGGACCAGCAGTCACAATTAATCTGAATCCCAGCAGCACACATCAGCTGATATGAGGCCCCCAATGCATATACAGCAGAGAACTCCTGGGTCTGGGTTCAGTCGGAGAAGACGCACCTAATCCTCAAGAGACTGGAGGCCCCAGGGAGTTTAGAGGTCTGGTGGGGTGGGTGGTGGAAAAATACTCATGGAGACAGGGGGGCTGGGAGGGGGTATGGGATGTGGAACAGTCAGAGGGAGGACTGGGAGGGGAATAAAATCTGGAGTGTGAAAATAAATAAGTGAATAAATAAATAAAAGATTATACACACACATGTATATACATATATATTAAATATATATTAATATATTTAATATATTAATTATTATATTTATATATATATTTAATAAATATATATATATATATTAAAAAAGAAATTAAATAAGGACATTGCTCATCATTTATACATGTGCATGGAATTTACAGAATGACCTGGTAGATGGTGAACACTTCTGTACTCAGCACAAATTTCTCCACAGGTGAAGCTTTGGATACCCTGGCATAAATCTGTTTAGTATTTTCTTTCACTTAATATACAGGAAAAGTCACAATAAATGAACACCTTTTTCACCTGGACCCCTCTGATCCTTGGCTGGGGGCTTTTCCTAGGACTTTGGAAGTAGGATACACAAAAGATATGCTTACCATCGAACTACAGGTGCATCAAAGTTCCTAGGCACAACCTTCAATCAAAACACAAACTAAGAACATATAAAAAAAAGTTCCCAGCCTCTCAACTCATTCTTTTCCAGAAAGTCCTTGGGGCACTGAGTCACACTCATAACCACAGCAGTAACTAGGGCAACTTTTATTGGCTCCTTTTTCTTCTCTGAACTCAAACACTGTTTTTTTTTTTTTTTTCTGAGAGTGCTTCTCTAATAAATTGTTTGCTAGTGATTTAAGACTTACTTTGCCCCTCTACACATATCTCATCCCAATCTTGCCACCTCACATAGGAAAAAAAAAGAATCATGGACCATTTTCGTAATGACATCCAATCTCACATACGGCATGAATGAGCATCCTATAAACCTACTTTATTTGTGGTCAGAATGATGCATCAATGTTCACTTCTTCCTCTGTACCTATTATTTGCTGGATTATATGGGGTTGACTAAGGAAACTGAAAATGTCAGACAAAGTATACATGAAAGTAAGTATAGTTTGAAACTACAATTGTGTTAACATAGCCAACTACAGAGAAATCATCTTAAATCAAGAGGGAGCTTCTACTGTCCTATGCCAGCTGTCAACAGAATAATTTCAGAAGAGGAGAGGAGAAACAGAGCTACAGTAGGGGATGGCTGCCTTCATGTCTGATTCCAACACAGACTTTCTATCATTTCCAGCTCTCCCACAAAGAATTCTACCATTTATAAGATGATGGATATGTAGGTAGAGGCCCCACCTGATGTAGATCTCTTGCAATGTGTTTTTTGGGATTTGTATACTTTTTCAAATGACACTGTTTCCACATAGAACTCCCACATGTGTGAATAGCTTTCTCTTAGAGAACAGGGTCCTTCCTGGGGGTGGCAAGTTTTCTGTGATTCTTGAGCTACACCCAAGGTTCTACTGGAAACCTGAAGAAAGGGTGGAAAATGTCTTGTTGTCTCCAGAAAGACAGGCGAACAGGAAGCTGTGTCCTGAAGTCTCCTATTCTCTGGCTTACTCTCCAATCCAGCATGTCTATGCAGTTGCTCATGCACTCCTTTGGTGATGGGATGCAGTGGGCAATGGATCAACTTCAGGCCTCATTCAGAGTCTCACCTAAAGGAAAGCCTCCTATGCATGCGGGATGGAGAGAATATTCGGAAGCCAAAGAATTCATACCACTAAGATGTTAAGATGTTGTATAGGGTACCTACCTTACACTTCAAGTTCTTCCTGGGAAGGAGTATCCTATGGAGCTGTTCCTACTTGTTACAATAAATGCAAATATTTGGATTTTGATGTTGTAATTGCATTTTTTTTTTTTTTTTTTTTTTTTTTTTTTTTTTTTTTTGGTTTTTCGAGACAGGGTTTTTCTGTGTAGTCCTGGCTGTTCTGGAACTCACTCTGTAGAAGACCAGGCTGGCCTCGAACTCAGAAATCCGCCTGCCTCTGCCTCCCCAGTGATGGGATTAAAGGTGTGCACCACCACTGCCTGGCTGTAATTGTATCTAAGAAGAGGAACAGTTGCCTGACATTAGCAAGGCCCTGTTAGATAACTAGCACTGGAAAACAAAATAGATTTGGGCATCGAGTACTTATCAGCTACATAGGTTTTTTCTGTCTTGATTTGCTTGACTAGAGAAATCTGAGGCTTTAAATAACTTTATGCAATAAAATTATTCTTTTGATTAATTCAGATGTGCAACTGCTATAGCACTTTGAGAAGAGCACAGTTGATCAGGTTCCCTGATACTCCCTGGGTTTCAGATAGCATTTTCTCTTTAGTTAGCATCGGACAGTGTGCTTATTGTAGTGGTCCAATCTATTTCCTTAGATTTTTGCTGTCTGGATTGGTTAAGTTTTTATGAAAACTTCTCCATTATGTCTGTTTTGTTCTGATAATCCATGTAAATATCAAACAATGTTCAAAGGTTAAAGCAAGAACAACAAAAACAGTAAAAATAAAGTAACTCCTCCCTGAGTTGAGTGGCATGTCAACAACCACAGCAGTGATCACATTTTATTTTCAATGGTAGCAATTTTTGAGCATCAGTTTCCACAACTGGAGGTTGTTGGAAGATTTGTGTGGCAGCTTCAAGTAGCACAGAACCAAACTTTTACTGAGGTAGTCCAGCAGGTGTTGATGATCAAGGACAAATCCAGCCTTGCACAGGACATGCACCAGCACCTTCACATTGGAATGGAAACACGGGCAGCTGCCAATCATCTGATTCCTTACCTCACAGATGAGACAATCCTGGGACGTCCTCTCCGCTCTATATCCATAATAGTAGATGGTGGTCCAACAATAGCAGTTTGTAAGCTGGGAGGTTAAGAACCCATGAATCCACAGAACTAGATGGCTCTGCAGTTGCAATCCAGTGATGAAAGTGTGGAAAAAGCGGAGAAGAAATGAGGTGACACAGGAGGATTTAAGAGAATTGTTTAACAAACAACAAGGCTCAACACTGGTTGGTTTTTCTTTCCATTAACAGAGTCCTGGGGTTAAAAAATAATCTCAAATCAGTAATGCTTTTCTTTCGCTACTTTTGATCCTTCCCCGAGGGATCTGTTCTGAAGCCTTGATTCCTGCTTTCCTTCCCACCCTCACTAGGGCTCCTTACATTCTTTTTTATTCTGTTTTCACGAGGTATGCATTCTTTCCACTGGGTGATTTGTAGGAAGTTTAAGTTCCTACTACTGAGACCTCTCAGCATATCTGCTTCCCCACCCCTACCCCCACCCCCACCCCCCACCTTTTTTTGAAAACTCCCTATAAGGCCAAGGGAACTTCAAATTCCAATCAAATGAGGTGTGGGTGAACAAACTGTAGAAACTTGGATACAGGAGACAACAAGTTTTCCTACATTCCTTAAATAAAAGCACACTCAGTAACTGCTTCTATGTTGGGTTCAAATTTTTTGAAATTGACTTTAAAAAGAAAAAAAATGTTCATAGTGCTGGACATAATGTTCAGTGATTTAAAAATAAAACTTGCTTATCAAAGACCTGCTTTCTAGCCCCGGAACGCCCAACTCCTGCCTCCCAAAGAGTTATCAATAGTATTTGCATTGAATTTTCAGGAGTAAAGTTTTCACTGAAGGTAATACATGGTCAACACTACCATTTGTGCTCCACACTAGGTAAGATTCTATATTAGATAGAATTCTTTAGAGGAACAGATTGATTGAATATATATTGAATATGTGATATTTAAAACATATATTAAAGGGAAATGAGTTAGATCATTTTTCACAATAGGGGATAGTAGTCCAATGTTGGGCCCCTCGTCTCTCCTCCCCATCCATGCTCGCAGTGTGTGGTAGGCAGGAGCGCAGCTCACTCTTCTGTTCATGGGTTCCACTCAACCCTCTTCCCCAAGCCAGAGAGGGTAGCTGATCCATTGCGATGTGGTGCATGCCCTTCCCGACCTGTGTGTGCATGCTGTTGGGCCCCATTTTAGCCCTGGTTTGGGCCTTGACTCAAGTTTGAGACCTGTCTTAGTCACTTCCATCCTAGAGTGACTCAACAGAACCTGTTTGGCCCTGGCTCTGCTCAGCTGTTGCTGATGTAGAGCTTTGCCATTTGCCCTGTCAGTCACCCCATACCCTCCTTCAACCTTCCCCACCCCCTATGTCATCTCACCCTCCAAAACCCCTCCTCCCTATGCTCCAAGTTTATATAAACAAGAGGTTGTTAAAGTTGAGTTTCTGCTTCGGCAGGACTCCCGATGGGGTGTATTTCTTTGGGCCTCCAACACTCACCATCCCGCTCAGCTCCGGAGAGACCAGCAGGATGAGGACCTCTCTCTCCTCTCGCCTGGACCTGCCGGCTTTAAGAAGTTGACAGTCCAATAATAGCAGTTTGCATGCTGGGAAGCTAAGAACCCATGAGTCCACAGAACTGGATGTCTCTGCAGTTGCGGTCCAGTGATGAAGGTCTGGAAGATCCTTAGAAAGTCACTGCTACCCAGTCCATATGGGAAGGCCCAAGAATCTGTAGTCTGATGGCCACATAGGATAGAAGAAGCAGTGGCTGATACACTGGCTCAGAGCAAAGCAGAAAAAGCTGGTGGGCAGGCATACTTCTTTATACCTCTTTATATATGGTCCACCCATTGGAAGGTGCTATCCATTGGCTTCAGGTCTTAAACCCTCAGTAAGTCTGTTCTCCAAATACACCTCCAGACATGCCCAAAGGTGTGTTTCCTTGGTGTTTCAAAAAATACCGTTAAACTGAGACTAAAATCCTAACAGTCACAATTCCATAGCACTGAAGGTGAAGTGTACCAATCTTGCTTTCATTCTCTACTCACTTCCAACCCTTTGCCCATTCTTTCACTTGCATAAGAACACATCTGTTTTGAGAAGAAGCTCCTGCATGAGGTGTTCCATCCAGTGCCTACCACTGATGGAGCATTCAACCTATTCACCTTGTTCCAGCTGTGTGATGTCATTCTCGATCTAGACCACAAGGAGCAATATGATGAGAGCCTATGTGGAAGTCAGTTTATTTTCTTACCCAATTATTCTTTCTGTTCTTTCTCTCCACTAGTGTGGAGTGCTTCCAGAGAAAGGCTTTGCACAGGAATTCCCATTTTGTAATCTGTTTTGGGGAGAAGCCAAACTATGACAGTCCCAGCCATAGATTAATCATTGTCGGAAACAGTAGCATGCCCAGGGCTTGATGACTGGAACTTAAGCTACTCTTCTCTACCCAAGGGCCTTTTAGTATGTGGCTGTAAAACTCCTGTGAGTTCATTTTGAAGAAGTTTCCTTCTTCGAATAGCTAGATGTCAACTATTCCTTAGGCGAAAGTCTTACCACAGTGAGCCTTGTGGCCTTTGGACCTTTGAGCTTAGTGATTGTCCTTTGACTCATTGTTGGAAACTGGTCTTCTGTATTCTCTGCAGCTTCTGCTCCTCTGAGCTGTCCAAAGTCTCCTAATATCTGCTAGGATGAAAAAGATAGGTAATAAGGAGTGATTTAGTTAATTCACTATTGTGTTTCTCTCTTCTCAAAACATATTGTAAAGAGTAACCTATTTAACTTATTTCATCATATTGAGAAGTGTCTAACATACTGACCTCTCCATAAGCATGCTGCAGTTTCCTATACTATTCTACTCCAGTTTTTATGCAATAGTGTATAACTGTGAACATTCTACTAATTCCATACATTTCATTTGGAATATGCATACACATTCAATTATATTTTATGGCTGGTATCCATTTGGTCATCTCATGTGCTCTCTCATCCAGTCACTAATTGATTCATTCATAATCCTTTGAAATAGGCACAGAATTCAGCCCTATCACACTGGCTTTCACTCCAACACAACATCCCATTGACATCAGTTCTGCTTTTGATTCACAAAGACCTCCATAAGAACACAGCTTATTTCCCACCAACATTCTAGTGGCTCTGATTAGACGTGGTAACATTTAGGTGCTAAGTTTCATTCCTCCTCCCTTTAACAGAAAATTTCAATACTGGTTTAATCACTTTTTCTAGTACCGATTCAACATGTGCCTACTCAACATTCCAAATACTTGCCTTCTTACTAGCTAGGTATGTTCCTAGCATGTTCTCATCCACTCCCTTGTAAGGAGTTATCTATAAATTCAACTAAAAAACACCAACTGCACATAATTTGTGCTCAAGGTTATTAGAACCAGTAAAAAATACTAACTTGTGTTTACATAAATGGGGGCAGAGACTTTAGGTTTTTTCTAAAACATAAAAAGAGGAAAGGAAAGATAGTACATTGTTAAATAGTACATGTAAATTTCTCTACAATATATTTATTGATGATGTTTTAATGTATTTTGATTGTTACATGCACATGTCAAACTATATTAATGAAGCTGTCATTTTATGTAATTAATATAAATGGACAGAAAGATATGTGATTTTTTGAGATTGTATTTTACATGTATGAATGTTTTTCTAGCATGCATGTCTGTATATCACATGTAAACAGGAACCTCAGAGGTCAGAAGTGGGTATTCGGTATTCTCAGATTTGAATGATAGCTATTAGCTGCCACATGTGAACTATAAACCCAAGTCTTCTGCGAGAACAGGCAGTGCTTTTAAATGCTGAGCCATCTTTCCAATGTCTTATGTGACATTTTTAAAGCATAAAAGACTATAATCTCACATACTGCTTTGCTAAGGGTTCTATATAAATAAAGATCAGTTTTCTTCATTAATATAAGCTGATGTGCAAGTAAACTTCACAAAAAAGAAATTATTCCAATATTCTCATAAACTGTTTTTTATATGTTAGGTTCCTAAACATGTGACCTACACACACTTTCTCTGAGAAATTTATACTCTAATTGTCACATTGAAGTAAACTGGAGGTAATTAGAATAAATCACTTTGTTCAAAGTTTGTGTCAAGTTAATTGAGTTCAGTAATCCATTGACTTCACAGTTTTCATTGTGACATGATATTGTCCCATTTGATGTAAGTTCTGGAACTCTGGGAAATGTATCTAGCCCAGCTTAGAAGCCAATCAGAGTCTGTGGGTTTGTTCTTGCAAAATAAGCTCAGACCTCTTGGCATTTTCTTCTCTTTGTGGTGGACAAAATGTGAACTTCTATTTGAAAGGGGGGAGAGAAAGTAGTTTAAATGACTTCAAGGTTTTTGAACATCAAACAATTTTTACTAAAGAACAGCACAGTCACTGAAGTGTATCCAAATAAAAGAATACATGGATTTGACAGCAATCTGATTCATGAAATACCCACTGCCATTTTGTGGTTACCACGGTTCCAAGTAAAATACAAAAGTCTGCCTGGTGTTCTTATCCTCCATTAACAGATTCCTGGTTGGGTATCATGATCTTCCAAGAGGATGACGGTGGCCATACATGAGGATCTCTATCTTTCAGGAAATGATGCTGGCAAGGCCAACAGATCTGGCTGGGTGGCTGGCCTGGGGACGGCCCTGGCTAGGGCTGACTCTCCTTCTATGGTCCAAATAACTGTAGCACAAATAACTGTAGGCACTTTAGATCTGGAAATTTCACAATGGATAAGTTTTTTTTTTTTTTCCATTCTTCAAAGTCTATGGATGAAGGGATTGGTAAATAGTTTGTGCCTACATCTCAGTAGTGTGGGCAGCTGAGATCAAAGTAAGGGAAATTGTACAAATTGTCCACTTGAATACTAAAAGAGCAAAGCAAGCCCAGACAGCTCAACCAAATACTGCTTCCTTCTCTTTGAATTCTTTATTTGTCTAATCCAGAATTTTATGATCTAAAATGACTGGTTGGGCGAGTGGCAAGAGTGGCTCACTGTCAGGATTTGATTGCTACTAGAAAACCTGACTTTAAAACTAAGTCTTAGACTTTAGTTTTTAATCTTGGTGAAGATAAGGGGACATAGTCTAAATAATCACATTAAGCAACTGTAGGCTTTAATAGTATACCAGATAATAAATATAATAGGACTAGAGTGTGTTCAGAACATTGAAGTCCCATATAACACATTCCTTATCTCCAAGTCAAAGAAAGCTTGTCCTCTTCTTCCAATTTGAACATGTCATGGTCCTGTGTCAAATGAAATATGTACTGTGTCAAATGAAATAGGTACTGGGTAGGCTACTTCAGAGTCTAAGGCCTTTGGATAATGAATTGGAGCATTAAGCAATTTCCATGTCATTTCTGCAAAAATTCTGATCTGTTAAAATACTCCAGATTTGATAGTGAGCATGAGATAACTGGACTTCCATTTCTACCACTGGTTAGCAACATGCAATTGGCAAGCCAACTAGACTCATTTATTCATCTGGAAAATGAGACTATTTTACTACTCATATATGCTTCAAAAATCTCGTCACCACTTGTTAAACTTATGATACTTTATGTAATAGTGGTAAGTATCATTTTTAATTATTTCAGTATTTTGTGAGCCAGATTACTGTTAAGTAGTTTCTTATGTCCGAGGAAATTTGGCCAGTCTTTACTACTACCTTATTTGACATAAGAATGACATGAGCTCAAAGGATATAAAAATCAATGTTTAAAAAAATGTACTCAACCATGTGCAAATATTTGAAGATACACCTTTCTGATAATAAATGACAAGTTAGTTCGCTGACAGAAAGACAATTATTTGATATATTTATTTGCTATTAGTTAGAAGTGAGATGGGAACATAGATGTTAAAAGGGAAAAACAAAGAGTTATGTGTCCTCTTGTAGGGGGAGGGGCTGATATTAAGTCTGGTTCCCTAATTGGTTCTGGATTTAGTCAGTAAAGGAGTCCGGGAGCTAATTACAAGGGGCAGATAGGACTTCCGGGACACAGGAGGTAAAAGAAACACAGAGAAAGAGAAGTGGCTTTTTTTTTGGCTAAGCTTTGAAAAGAGAAGCACAGAAAAATCACATAAGATCTTGGGGAAACTAGAACCAGCGGTTCTGCCACCTGTGGACATCCAAGAAGGTCTGAGTAGCCTAGCTAAGTTTAGGGCAGGAGATTCTGTGCCCAGCAATTGTGCTAGCTGGCAAGTTCTAAAGTAATAAAGCTGTCTGAGTGTTTTACATCCACGGAGCAAAGGTAGAGAGAGAGGGGAGGAGGCGGAGGGGAAGGGGGAGGGGAAGGGGGAAGGGAAGAGGGAAGGGGAAAGGTGGAGAGGGAGGAGGAGGAGGAGGAGGAGGAGGAGGAGGAGGAGGAGGAGGAGGAGGAGGAGGAGGAGGAGGAGGAGGAGGAGGAAGAGGAAGGAGAGAGAGAGAATATGAGAGAGAGAGAGAGAGAGAGAGAGAGAGAGAGAGAGAGAGAGAGAATATGAGAGAGAGAGAGAATATGAGAGAGAGAGAGAATATGAGAGAGAAGCCAGGTTGGTAGCTGGCGGGAGGAACAAAAGAGAAGCCACATAGACTGAGCCAGGGGAGCATAATAACTCCCAGGCAAGCCGGGAGTGGGGCTGGCGGCAGCTCAGGGCCAGAACACAGGCTGTGGTCCGGGGCAAAGGCAGGAGTGTGTTTTTAAAATTACATGCTACACCCTCCCAACATAAATACTGCGCACAGCTTGTTCTGTGAGTACTATAGAGGGAGTCACTAAATTGCTATTTTAATGTAAATTGCTATTTAAATGTCCACTCCCCTTATGATAAAACAGTCTGTTTCACCTTTCTTGAATCCCTGGAATGGCCTCGACTGCCACTTAACTCAAAGTAGACACCAAAGTCTGTAGTGTTTAAAATACTGTTCCTTGGCAGGCCTTTCTCTCCTAAATATCTCCTGCTTTACTCTGGCCCATCTCAATAATACCATTCATCCTTCAAGTCAAATCCTTCCCAACAGCCATGTCTTTACAATTGATATTTGTCTTGGAATACTGCTGTGTTCTTCCGGGCCACCTTTATTCTGTCAAGAACTTCCCTCACCACTCTGGGAGTTTTACTCTTTCTCCAACTATCCCCTTAACACTCTGATATAAAAACGATTTTTTTTTTTAATTAGCTGCGTCCTTCACAGAAGTACAAAAAGTGAAGGTATAAGATTGTTTATATTTTTTGTAATAAACTTGGTACTTAAGTATGTTTAGAATGAACAAACGCATATCTGGAAATCGATAATTATATTCTAAGAAATTGTCCATGCAAATAGTGCTGAAAGACTGCAGCAGCTGTCCCTGTCCCCTCACAGCTCAGACATAGGACCAGTTCTTCCCAATATTAGCTTCAAACTGTTTCTTCTTTTAACATCATTTTTATTTTCGAGATAGGTAGAGTTTCTCTACCTATCATTGCATGGCCTCAAACTTTGATTCTTCGTCATTAAGCTTCCTAAGTATTGGGATTAGAGGACTATCCCACCCAATCTTCCCTTTTCTTCTGACTTTTTAAAAAGGATTTAACTGCATGCATGCATGCATGCATGCATGCATGCATGTCTGTGTGTGCACACATATACACACATGCAAACACCTGACTCTTTCAAGTTGTCTTCTGACTTCCACATATGTGCCTTTACATTAAACACACACACACACACAATGAAAAAAAAAACACATATTCTTGGATCATGGTTCAGGTCAAAATTTTCAACCGGGAAGGAGATATTTTCACCTTACTTTTAAATAACTTCTACTTCTGGTAGTTATGTAAATACAAAGTATAAGAACCACTTACAAAATATGTTGTGGTGCACTACATTTTAAAATGGTGTCTGGATTTCTGTACTGGGCCATGGATAGCTACATCTCACTGCCACAAACTATCTCCTTGATGCTCCTTAACTTGTGCCAAACTGGCAGCAGACTTAGTGACCAACTATTTGATGTACTTCAAGGAAGAGAATAAAACCAATAATAGTCACCATAGTTGATTCACTTTGAGTCTTGTATACTTTGTTTTTAGTAAATAGAAGATATGCCTTTTATTATTTTCCATATTGCTGGTTTAATGATAGGTTAAACTTACCCCTTTTATATATACGTTATGTTCAAGTTTTTTAGGTATTTTAGGATGAATTTTAAAATAACAAATCAATTATTTTATTTATGAAATATAAATTTGGATGATTGTCTTAGTTAACATTCTAAAATCAAGTAAATGCATATAATTATATTATCTCACGCAATCCAGTTTTGATTCATTGAGAAACATCAATGTGGCTTATATAAGTTCATTGAAGCATTTTTCTGTATTGTTTTTGTGAGACAAAAAATAAAACCAATAGCTTCTCCAGATGCTTTGTAAAACCTGGCTTCAAAGTGACCTGAGGTTTAACATAGTGCCTGGGGTTTTACAAGACAAGATGAAAATGAAATTTGTTGTATTTTTATTTGTTTGCTTGTCTGACCAGAAATTTCAAGCCATTTGGGGGTTGTCATCAACCAAAATGCTTCTGGCCAAACACTTTCCTCTTAATTTGTATAACCAAAGAGATTTTTAGAGAAATTTAATCCACATGTTTCTAAGTCAATCTACATCCAGTGACATTTCAGTGCAAGACTTGGGATTTCCAGATTTTTGAAAAGCATTTTTTTGTATTTGAATCTCTTAGGACTCCAGGTGAGTGGAAATAACAGAGGCGTTCCAGGTACAGCAAGAATCACCCAACATTCAGTGGGACAAACAATCCTGAGGTGCTGAAAGTTTTCTCTGAGGCTCTTGCAAGTTGAAGTGGGCAGTTTTGATTTCACTTCCCCACTGGATCCATAGCACTGTTGGTTGACTAGGTAGACTATTTCTATTTGCTTAGAAACTCCATTCCAGAAAGTCAGGAACTCAGTCAACAGCCATTTGATAAATGAAAATGGTCAAGTGCTGTTGTTATTTTCTATGTGGAAAAAAAGAAATGAATAACCATAGTACTGATCTTAAAAAATATCAAATTACTAAATGACAATGAAGTCCAAGCAGATAATCCTGCTTTCAAGCCCAATTATCTCTACTCAATTTGATCCTGGTGGCTACAGCACACGTTGCTATCCTCCCCAATGTTCTGGGTTCCCAAATGAAAGTCACACACACACACACACACACACACAAAACCTTTATATTTGCATATGCCACTGCTCAATGGTTGGGCCACTTGCTAACCCCCATGTGGCTAATCCCCCCTCTGATATTGTTACTTACTAAAATCTGTATCCCATCTTTACTGCCCCAGACTCAGACCTGAAACCCTCTCGACTGTGTCTCCAGGCACCTACATGATGGCTTATCTCTCGGTCTTATGTGCTTTTCAGTCCTGGTCTTTCTCTTCCTTCCCCAAGATGGTGGCTATTCTTATTCCTGCTTCCCCCTTGGTCCCTTCTCCCAGAATCCTAAAGTCACGCTTCTGTCTCCCTGACCAGCCTTTGGTTGTTAGTGTCTTTATTTACCAATCAGAACCAACTGTGGTGGGACACTGAAAACACGTTTTGTTTTATCCAGTCACTACATAACCTTAATCAATAAAACACTCAAATGTTACTATATATAAATTTGTACATGCACATAGAATTCCAATTATAATTGTATTAAACTTAGAAAGTATAATCTTATTTGATTTGATTTAACAAAAAAATATATTTTATCTGGTATAACATACAAAGCATCTTAATCATAGTTACTCATGTTAAATGGATTTTAATAATATCAAAGGGGACTCATTAATAATATGTAATCTATTTTATTTTCTAAGTATGTATTATAGATTAATTTTCACAATTAAAACATATTCTGAGGTTGGCACTGACATTTGAGACTAGAGATTTAAATGAAAAAGTTGTGGGCAATGGAGTAAATAAAAAAGACTTCAAACTAAATTTTATGCTAGCTGTTGAGATGACAACATTATGTCTAATGTTATCACAACATTGTATGCCAGAACTCTGAAATAAACAAGTTGTAACTGTACTCTGCCTCATTAAAGAATGGTCTACCATAACCCCAACAGCATATCATTTCATGACCAATTAATAGACTATAAACTATAACTTAATTGTGAAGATTTCCCCTAACAAAGATTTGCCTACAGAACTTGTTGTCCATTCACTGGCTGGGCTAAAAATGAAATTTATTTAACACATTCTAGTGATTGATTGTTCAGTTTATATAGAGTACATTTTACTCACATGCACCCTTTCTTTTTTATTATTTTTTATCACTTAAAACAATTTTTATTTTTATTTTATTTTATTTTTACTTTTTAAATTGGATATTATATTTACATTTCAGATTTTTATCCCCTTACCCCATTCCTCTCACCACCCAGAAACCTCCTATCCCATCCCCCTCCTCCTGCTTCTATGAGGGTGTGCCCCCACCTACTCCCCCACTCCCACATCCCCACCCTCAAATTCTCCCCCACTCGGTGTTCAGCTTTCATGTGACCAACGATCTCCTCTCCCACCTATGCCCAACAAGACCATCCTCCCCTACACATACAGATGGAGTCATGGGTCCCTCCCTATGTGTTCCCAGGCTGGTGGTTTAAACCCCCTGAGGACCCAGCAATACCACCCCTGGGCATATACCCAAAGATGCTCCAACATATAACAAGGACATATGATCCACTATGTTCATAGCAGCCTTATTTATAATAGCCAGAAGCTGGAAAGAACCCAGATGTCCTTCAACAGAGGAATGGATACAAAAAAATGTGGTACATTTACACAATAGAGTATTACTCAGCTATTAAAAACAATGAATTTGAGAAATTCTTAGGAAATGGATGGAACTAGAAAATTTCATTCTGAGTGAAGTAACCCAATCACAAAAGAATACACATACATTTACACAATGGAGTACTACTCAGTTATTAAAAATAATAAATTCAAGAAATTCTTAGGTAAATGGATGGAACTAGAAAATATCATCCTGAGTGAGGTAACCTACTCACAAAAGAACACACATGGTATTTACTCAATGATAATTGGATATTAGCCCAAAAGCTTGAAATAGCCAAGATTCAACTCACAGACCACATGAAGCTCATGAAGAAGGAAGACCAAGAGGGGATGCCTCGGTCCTACTTAGCAGGAGTAACAAAATACTCAAGGCAGCAAATATGGAGACAAAGTGTGGGACAGAAACTGAAGGAGGGGCCGTCTGGAGACCATTCTACCTGGGTATCCATCCCATGTGCAGTCAACAATATTTAGATTTAAATGTATTTTGACCATATTCTTTCTCTATCCCAAGTCCTTCCCTATCCTCTTCCTCGTGTACCCTCCCAACATTAAGTTCTTCCTCCAAAAAATCTAATAAAACAACAACCACTCACTAAACAACAAAAAAGCAGGAAAAAAAAAAACAAGAAAACAAAATAAAACCACATCCCTCCCCACCAAAATTAAACTGTCAATCTTATTATATGTTGGTCAACATGAGACCAACTATCGTAAGTGGTTGATATAGCCAGTGTTACTCAATTCCCAGCAAGAGTAAGTAAGTGACAATTCAGTTGTTTACTTTTAGCCTAATGGCGAGATTTTCATTCTTCATTCATTCACTCATTCATTTTTAAAATTATAACAAGATAAACAAAAATATCTTTTAATCTTAATTAAATTAAAGTGAAACTGTGGAATTTGTAGATGAAATCAGATTATTTTCAGAAATAAATTCAACAACTCACATGCTGCATACTGCCCTTGTCATTTTCTCATCAAAGACTAGAATCTGTTCCTCTTCTTTGATCTGAGAGTCTTTGTGAATGCTTTTACTAATAGAGTAATAAGACTTAAGGAAGACTGATACAAAATGTGGGATTTACTCACGATGACCATGCTATAAGAATTCCAAGAAATATGAAAGGCTGTTGGTGTTGTCATATAGACAACAGACAAAGAAATATTAAGACTTCTAACAGACTCAAATTCCAGAGAATGATACTATGAGGGATTAGAAACAAAGCACCAAGCTGTTCTGGAGTTTTTCTACATCCAACACCAGATGTAAAGTAGTTGCCTATACCCTTGACCTTGGTAGGGACTTGTTAAAAATTCATAGACAAGTGAAAATCATATTCATAGAGAGATATCTGTTCTCTATCCAAACCTGTACTAATATGTGAAAGTGACATTCTAAAGGATCTAGAAGGCATGTGGGTTGGGCAACTCAGGAAAGTATCAATCCAGTGAGTGCCAAGAAGTATTGCCATAGCAGGAGTTCAAGAAACAAATAAAAACTCAAGAACTTTAAATCATCAAGTGTTGATGTTCTGAAATGATTATAGCAGCCAGATAATGTCTCGCCTAGGAAACTTTGCCTTTAGACAGTGATAGGGCAGGACTATCAACAAAAATAAAATGGAGATTAAGACGAATTGTACGAGAACTGGTAATCTGAAATAAAGAAATAATGGAAATTGAGAAAGTGTCTATTTTGAGGCAAATTTCACTGTACCTGAAGTCAAGAAATGGTTGCAAATACTCAGATATGTGGATTCCTTGTTCTTGAGGGTGTCCTACAACAATCTCCCAGCTGGGGACAGGGTGAGAGCAGGGAGGGCTCGTTACTGTCTCCGTGCTGCCTCCGGCCTGCGTCTCCACTGTCTGTAGGTCTCTGGCCCCGCCTGATTCGGGAGGTCGAGCCCTTATATACAGTTTTGGGGTGGGTTTGGGTCTGACAGCAGATAATGTCTATTGGCTTGACCTGAGAGCTTGGAGATACCTCATCTGCATGTGGGAGAGCCTGAGGGACTGTTCCTCCTGACTGATGGTCATAAACCTCTCTGTGGGAGGGGTTGTTGGAAGACTGAAGCTAAGTGAAAAGAACCAGGGCCTGGGATCAGAGCTGAACTCCTGCCATCTGATAAAGGTTCTGGGGTTCGAAACTCATGCTCAACCAAACACCCAGCTGTTTCTCACAGCCCACTGCCCTACACAGATACACAGTGGGTCTTAACCCAAGGAACTGAAAATCCATACAGATGCCTATCATGAACCTTCAGACATCATGCCACTAATTTAGATATGTGTTTGACTTCATAAAACAAAAACATAAAATAAATACATACATATCACACTTAATTTTACCAAACCACATTTACATATATCACCACCTAGGGCTTTAACTGAGCCAAATGTCACCAAGTTAGCATGCATTCTTTGAAGACTTTGTGCCACTTAAATTTACTAGCTCTGGCTACCCAGCAGTCTATGAAGTGGATTAGCATATTTGAGATGCTTCTTGCTTGTGTATACTCACAAATGACATTTTAGATATCTGTTCTACTGATATTGAAGACTTGGAGAACATATGGGTAGCATCACAAGATACATTTAATTTTACAGTGTCCATAAGGAATACTTTTGTGTATCTGTTTTTTTACAAATGAAAAATTGTGGTATTCGAATTCTGCCCTCAAATGGTCAAAATCATGATATGAATCCAGACATGTAACAGCCAGCTTTTGCAAAAAAAAGAGCTTGATCTTCAGTTTGAGAAGCTGTCAACATGTGTAGTGAGTACCATAAGACAGAAGAAAGAACATGAAAGAAGTTCAAAAACTTGAGATAAATTCTCTTGTTTTTAAAGAGATGTTGGGGGAGTAAATTTCTTTCTCTAGTTACTATCATTTTCTTCTAAAAATAGAAGTTTATTTGTTTAGCTATGTGTAAAAAATATTCTAGTGGCTTTTTTACATACTAGGAAACAAAAAAGGATAATTATAAATATCCTTACAGGTTTCACATCATAGCAATAAAGGAAAAAGTAATATACTCTGATCTCCTAACTCTCATGTTGAAAACTACTTCAAAAGAGAAAGTATTCAGTAAAGCGACATATTAGTGGTCGTTATTATTATCCAGTGGTAAGTAAAAGTGGGCTGGACAGTTGGAAGAAGATGGTAGTTTTGGAAGAAGTACAGAAAAGTTGTAAAATTCTAGAAGTCTCTTAAATGTATGCCCAAGAAAGTTCCTTATGGTTTGAATCTGATGAGGGAGGAGATGAGTTAAAGAA